>NC_069500.1:1033399473-1033749473 GCF_027579735.1 Bombina bombina
TTAACTTAGGGGATGTGAGGTTAGGGGGCTTAGATGTTAGTGGGTTACATATTGCGCTGTGGGGGCTGGCAGTTTAGGGATTAATATGGTAGTACACACTTGGCGATTTGGGGTGTGTGGCAGTTTAGGGGTTAATAGTGTAAAGAGGTACACCTAGATTATGAGTTTTGCGTTAGGAGGGGTGCGGTGCTAACGAGCAGTTTAAGCTCACCGCTCACTTACAGACAGCACTGGTATTACAGGTTTTTACAAACCCGGCGTTAATCGCAAAAAAGTTAGCGAAGAGCAAAATTTAGCTCCACATCTCACCTCAATACCAGCGCTGCTTACGTTAGCAGTGAGCTGGCTAAACGTGCTCATGCACGATTTCCCCATAGGAATCAATGGGGGAGAGCAGGCTGAAAAAAAACTAACACCTGCTAAAAAGCAGCGTTCAGCTCCTAACGCAGCCCCATTGATTCCTATGGGGAAATACTTTTTATGTCTAGACCTAACACTCTAAAATGAACCCCAAGTCTAAACACCCCTAATCTTACACTTATTAACCACTAATCTGCTGCCCCCAACATCGCCGACACTTGCATTATATTATTAACCCCTAATCTGCCGCTCCGGACACCGTCGCCACCTACATTATAGTTATGAACCCCAATCAGCCAATAGGATTGAGCTTGCATTCTTTTGGCTGATTGGAACAGCCAGTAGAATGCAAGCTCAATCCTATTGGCTGATTGCATCAGCCAATAGGATTTTTTATACCTTAATTCCGATTGGCTGAATTCTATCAGCCAATCGGAATTGAAGAGAAGCCATCTTGGATGACGTCATTTAAAGGAACCTTCATTCAGTCGTTGGCCGTCGTTTGAAGAGGATGCTCCGCATCGGATGTCTTGAAGATAGACCCGCTCCGCGCCGGATGGATGAAGATAGAAGATGCCGTCTGGATGAAGATTTCTGCCCGTCTGGAGGACCTCTTCTGCCCGGGTTGGGTGAAGACGTCTCACAGTAGGGTGATCTTCAAGGGGTTAGTGTTAGGTTTTTTTAAGGGGGGATTGGGTGGGTAGGGTTGGTTGTGTGGGTGGTGGGTTTTAATGTTGGGGGGGGGGATTGTATTTTTTTTTTACAGGTAAAAGAGCTGATTACTTTGGGGCAATGCCCTGCAAAAGGCCTTTTTAAGGGCTATTTGTAATTTAGTGTAGGGTAGGGCTTTTTTTATTTTGGGGGGCTTTTTTATTTTGTTAGGGGGATTAGAGTAGGTGTAATTAGTTTCAAAATCTTGTAATTATTTTATTATTTTCTGTAATTTAGTGGGGGGGGGGGTTTCCGTACTTTAGATCATTTTTTAAAATTGTAATTAATTGTATTTAGTTTAGGTAATTAATTTAATTATAGTGGAGTGTTAGGTGTAATTGTACCTTGGTTAGGTTTTATTTTACAGGTAAATTTGTCTTTATTTTAACTAAGTAGTTATTAAATAGTTAATAACTATTTCATAACTATTGTACCTAGTTAAAATAAATACAAAGTTGCCTGTAAAATAAAAATAAACCCTAAGCAAGACACAATGTAAGTATTAGTTATATTGTAGCTAGCTTATGGTTTATTTTATAGGTAAGTATTTAGTTTTAAATAGGAATAATTTAGTTAATTGTATTAATTTTATTTAGATTTATTGTAATTATATTTAAGTTAGGGGTTGTTAGGGTTAGGGTTAGACTTAGGTTTAGGGGTTAATACATTTAATATAGTGGCAGCAACGTTGTGGGTGGCAGATTAGGGGTTAATAAATGTAGGTAGGTGGCAGCGATGTTAGGGACGGCAGATTAGGGGTTAATAATATTTAACTAGCGTTTGCAATGCGAGCGTGCGGCGGTTTAGGGGTTAATATATTTATCATAGTGGCGGCGATGTCCGGTTTGGCAGATTAGGGGTTAAAAATTTTATTTTAGTGTTTGCGATGTGGGGGGGGCCTCGGTTTAGGGGTTAATAGGTAGTTTATGGTTGTTAGTGTACTTTTTAGCACTTTAGTTAAGAGTTTTATGCTACGGCGTTGTAGTGTAAAACTCTTAACTACTGACTTTAAAATGCGTTACCAGGCTTGACAGGAGAGGGTCTACCGCTCACTTTTTGTCAGACTCGTAATACCAGCGCTATGCAAGTCCCATTGAAAATATAGGATACGCAATTGACGTAAGTGGATTTCCGAGTCTGGCCAAAAAAGTGAGCGGTGAGCGGTACACCTGTACCTGCAGGACTCTTAATACCAGCGGGCATTAAAAAGCAGCATTGGAACTGGCCAACGCTGCTTTTTAAGCCTAACGCACAACTCGTAATCTAGGTGGCAGTTTGCAATGTGGTGGTTTTGTGGTTAATAGTGTAAAGAGATAGTTTGCAATATGGTGATGTGACGGTTTAGGGGTTCATAGTGCAGTGGGGATTTTGCTGTAGGCTATGTGACTGTTTAGGGGTTATTAGAGTTTGGGGTCTTTTGGCAATTCAGGTTAGCGCATGTGTAAGGTGTTTGTCTTACATATAAGCTGTGTACACATTGATTGATGTCAACACAATGCTTTATATACTTAAAGGGACAGTCTACACCAGAATTGTTATTGTTTAAAAAGATAGATAATCCCTTTGTTACCCATTCCCCAGTTTTGCATAACCACCCCAGTTATATTAATATATGTTTTACCTTTGTGATTACCTTGTACCTAAGCCTCTGCAGACTGCCCCCTTATCTCAGAGCTTTTGACAGGCATGCAGTTTACCCAGCCAGTGCAGACTCCTAAATAACTCCACGGGAGTGAGCACAATGTTTATCTATATGACACACATGAGCTAACACTGTCTAACTGTGAAAAACTTTCAAAATGCTCTGAGCTAAGAGGCAGTTTTCAACGGTTTAGAAATCAGTTTGAGCCTATCTAAGTTTAGCTTTTGAAAAAATCCACCAAGGGAACAAAGCAAATGTAATGATAAAAGTCAATTGGAAAGTTGTTTAAAATGTCATGCCCTATCTGAATCATAAAAGTTTAATTTTGACTAGACTGTCCCTTTAAAGTGTATTTAGCACATACTTCATTTTCTCCTTATAATGTTTCATATTAATAAATATGAGAATGCACTTGGTAGTAAATTTAGTATGGGACTACAAAAGCTAAAATCAAATGGAGGTGTTGTAGCACTTCTAATGTTATATTGTGCATATAACCAATGCCACTTTCTTGAAATCTGCAATTGCTATTGTCACATGTTTAGACATCAAGTCCTTTTGATGCTTAAAGGGACAGTCAAGTCCAAAAAAACCTTTCATTTTTCAAATAGGGCATGTCATTTTAAACAACTTTCCAATTTACTTTTATCAACAATTTTGCTTTGTTGTCTTGGTATTCTAGTTGAAAGCAAACCTAGGAAGGCTCATATGATAATTTATAAGCCCTTGAAGGCCGCCTCTATTTTATTTACTTTTCACAGCAGGGGAGAGCAAGCTCATATAGGCCATATAGATAGCATTGTGATCATGCTCGTGGCTAGTGGCAGACACTGCACTAATTGGCTAAAATGCAAGTCAATAGATAATAACTAAAAGTCATGTGATTAGGGGCTGTCAGAAGATGCTTAGATACAAGTTACTCACAGAAGTAAAAAGTGTATTAATATAACAGTGTTAGTTTTACAAAACTGGGGAATGGGTAATAAAGGGATTATCTATCTTTTTAAACAACAAAAATTCTGGTGTTGACTGTCCCTTTAAGGATAAGTCAACTTTGTAATGTATTAATTAACTCAACTTTTTATCCAGCCACAGCAGGACTTTTGTTGTTCATGTTTGATTATATCAGAGGAAGAGATTAGAGTACATGTGCAGAGCTAAAACTATTAGATGTCAACACATGTTTCTGCTGGCTTGCTCTCAGACTTATTAATTGCTCTATACAGTAAATGGTACCCTGACATAACTTCATGCTTTTTTTACAATTAAAAGTTAGCCTACATATGTTTGTAAATTGCAATTAATTATACTGAATGTTTGCAAATTATCTAGAATTTATATTGTAAAAAACAACTTTACTGCGATCATACACATTAATTAGCTTGCCTTCTTTGATAGCATAATAATAAGTCTCATTTGGTCTAATTATTTAATGTAGAAAAATAAAAGTGAAATAAATGTTCCAAACCTGGATTTCCTCATTTTAAATATAAGAACACAAATGAACAGTATTCTTTCTTAACCATGGCCTATATTTAAATTATGAGTGGCGCTCTAACTGTTGAGCGTGAGCGATTTTAGGTTTATTGCAGATGCTTGCACACGTTGGAAGCATATTAAAAGTTGAAAGTAAACACGTTTGATTGAGCACAATTTAATTTAACTCACGTTGGGTTAGCGTGATTTCAGAGCTCTGGTTAACTGTTGCTCTTGAATAAAAAAGTGTCACAAAAACCATCAAAAATACATTTAAAAAGACAGTTACACTCATAATAATACTGCTTGATAAAATTATTGGAAAAAAAATGCAATAAAAAGTTATAAGGGCTCAAAGATATAAGGTCTCAGGTGTTTTTTTTTTTTTAAAAAAAGGACTCTAAAGGGCTTTAACATAGAGATACATACATATACATGTCTAAAGATGTGTGTATATATATATATATATATATATATATATATATACTCGTTCTATGGCTAGTTACCACCCATGAAGCAGCCTCTTTTTGCTCAACATGTGCCTTTCACAGAGAAGAACTTTCCTGAAGCATATCAGTCTGATCCTGACTTAACAGTACAGTCCAGCCCCTAAATACCAGGCAATCCCTCTCTGAACGAGAGAAACAGCAAAACCCAAAATGTACGTTTCGGCCTATTATGGGCCTCGTCAGTGAGGTGCAGCCTTATCCCTCTAGGCACACTGAGCAACGGGTCCACGTCTGGTTTCCCACATCACACTTAGGGAGACTACCCTAAGTGTCATAATTTGCATAAATAAAAAGAGAAGAGAAGCACTCAATCTGGGAATGAACAATCCCTCTCTGAATGAGAGAAACAGCAAAACCCCAGACGTACATTTCGGGATATTATGTGCAAATTATGACACTTAGGGAAGTCCAAACGTGGACCCGTTGCTCAGTGTGCCTAGAGGGATATGGCTGCACCTCACTGACGAGGCCCACAATAGGCCGAAACGTACGTCTGGGATTTTGCTGTTTCTTTTGTTCAGAGGCTGCTTCTTGAGAGGTAACTAGCCACAGAAGAACAAGAACAAGCTATTATGCTATTGTTCACTCCCAGGAGGAGCGCTTCTCTCATTTTATCTATATTTATATACATGTCTAAAGATATATATATATATATATATATATATATATATATATATAGATATGCCGAAATGTAGGAGGGCACTCACAGGATTTGTATAGAAGCAACAAAATAGTATATCTTTATTTCCAAGTTAAATTCATATTAATTGTAGATGTCAATGTTTTGACCCATTAGTGGGCCTTCTTCAAGACAGTATAAGATCTGTCTGTGAAATGGAACAGCAGCAGCAGACAGAACCACCACCTTCATCCTATATTGTCTTGAAGAAGGCCCACTAATGGGTCGAAACGTTGACATCTACAATTAATATGAATTTAACTTGGAAATAAAGATATACTATTTTGTTGCTTCTATACAAATCCTGTGAGTGCCCTCCTACATTTCGACATTTCTATACTAATACATGAGGATAGCACCCGGGACGTGATAACACTCGTGTGGAAGAACTGCTGGGCTACCGGCTATGTAATATATATATATATATATATATATATATATATATATATATATATATATATATGTATGTGTGTGTACATATGTACAGTATTTATGTGTTTTACTGTATATCTACTGTACATTTTTCCCATTCCAAAGTTCTTCACTTACAGGATAATAAACATTTTATCGTTAAATACATATTTCTATATATATATATATATATATATATATGTATATATATATATATATATATATATATATATGTGTGTGTATATACCTATACCTGCATATCTATTCCTAACATGCATATCTATTCCTAACATGCACACAAGTTGACACAAAGGGGTTTGAATGGCTATTAAAGGTAACCATCCTCACCTGTGATCTGCCTCAAACCTTCTGGCACAAAGTCATTTAGAGTGATAAGACCAAAATTGAGCTTTTTGGTCACAACCATAAACACTACATTTGGAGAGGAGTCAACAAGGCCTATGATGAAAGGTACACCATTTCTACTGTGAAACACGGAGGTGGATCACTGATGTTTTGGGTATGTGTGAGCTACAAAGGCACAGGAAATTTGGTCAGAATTGATGGCAAGATGAATGCAGTATGTTATCAAACAGAACCCCTCATTTTCCACTTCTTGATTAGAGTTTGAACACTGCTGATTTGCATTCTCAATTCCTTGGATATCTTTTTATATCCCTTTCCTTTTCCTGCAGATCCTTTGACAATTCTTTTGCTTTACCCATGACTCAGAATCCAGAAACGTCAGTGCAGCACTGGATGAAAGATGCAATGGTCTGTCAGGAGTCCAGAAAAAAAAATATATATATATATATAAAATAATAAAAAGTACATTATTTTCTATGTGAAGAACATGGGAATGTAAAATATGCGTTTTGTGCATTGTGTCTCAATTTAGATCTTAATGTGGTCAGGTTAGCTAAAACTTAGTATTCTTAAGGAGCATTTTTTAAATATTACATCTAAAATATTAAAAATAATAATAATATTTATTAAAAATGATTAAACATTCTGTAAAATATCTATATATTTTACAGCATATTTAATCATATAGGAGTAGATATGCTGGTATAGGTATATACATATATATATATATATATATATATATATATATATATATATATATATATATATATATATATATATATGTAGAAATATGTATTTAAGAATAAAAAGTACATTATCCTGTAAGTGAAGAAGATTGAAATATGAAATATGTACTGTTAATATACAGTAGAATACATATAATCACATAAGTACATACGTATACATAGAAATAAATGTAAGTGTATTAGAGCATTTTTTTATTTAAGTAGCTGAAAACACGTAAAGTAATTTTATGCAATATATTTAACTATGCATTTACTGTATATAACTGTATATATTCCACATTCCAATGTTCTTCACATAGGAGAATATGTTCTAATTTTTTATATAGTCATATATATATATATATATATAAATATATATATACTTATATATATATATATATATATATATATATATATATATACTAGTCCTAAAGCCCGTTCACACGGGCCATTTTTTGCAGTACAGCGGTCCCACCCCTTGCTCTCTCTCTCCCCCTCTCTTTTGTGCTCTCTCCCCCTCTCTTTTGTGCTCTCTCCCCCTCTCTTTTGCTCTCTCTCCCCCTCTCTTTTGTGCTCTCTCTTGCTCCACCTCTCTTTTGCTCTCTCCCCCCTCTCCTTTGCTCCTTCTACCCCCTCTCTTTTGCTTTCTCTCCCCTCTCTCTTTTGCTCTCTCTCCCCCTCTCTTTTGCGCTCTCTCTCCCCCATCTTTTATGCTCTCTCTCTCCCCCCTCTCTTTTGCATTCTCTCTCTCTTTTGCACTCTCTCTCTCCCCTCTTTTGCGCTCTCGCTATCTCCCCCTCTTTTGCACGCTCTCTCTCCCCCTCTCTTTTGCGCTTTCTCTATCCCCCTCTCTTTTGTGTTCTCTCTCTCTCTCCCCCTCTTTAGCGCTCTCTCTCTCCCCCTATCTTTTGAGCAGTCTAGACGCCTTTTTAAATTAAAACTCTGTTAACACTCAGTAGAGCTATTTATGTATAAAATATGTGGAATTATAGAATAAAATATGGGGCAGTAATCTAAACAAAGCTGGGGCACTTACACATAATTACACATAACGCCAAAGCATTTATAGTTACGAATATGTGGGGGCTGTGTTATAGTAGTGGACGCTGACACAGAGATATTCAGCAACCTAGATAACCACAACCGCAGTAAAATCAGGAACGCCAAACAAAAGCTACTGTGGGAACCAATATAGTAATCATGCTGATGTTATACACAGCACATGAACGATTCTAAATCTAGAATGATAAGACCAAGGCTTTTTTAATACATAATGTCTTCGATAGCGAGCTAGTTTACATAACAGACACATGTTATAGTACAAAAGAATTGAGATAAACAATATGGAATACAGTTTTTATATATACTAACTATAACGTGGGGGAACTATGACTCTCTAATAAGTGTAATTCCTAACAGTGACATAGCTATTCCTAGGACAACACATAGGAATCATCGATTGAATCCAGCTACCAAAAAATATTACTGATAGGATTACACCAGATTTAGCACAGGCTCACTATTGATACAAGCATACTTGAATTAGTAACGATTTACTTTTAATCAATATACTTGGTAAAAGTCCAAACAGCTGTGGTATAATATACAAGAGCTATCGGTATTAAAATAAAAAAATTACACCGCTGACCCAGTTGATTGGAATCAGCGATGTCATATTGACAGAAGTCAAAGTGTTAATAAATATAATAAATCTCGCTACTGCTATACTGCACTGATAAATATTTCAAACTTGAGCGTGGGAAAGTCACGGATCTCTAGTAACATGATATTTTAGATAGCGTGTTGAACCAGATCTTCTACATTGATGAGCGTGCACATATTACAGCCCATGGGAATTAACATAAATGATACTTAAAAACAACTGTGTATATAAACTCTAAAGTAGTTAAACTACGATTCTCCCATAGTTGCAATATTTGGCAGTGATATAGTTAGAAACATCGCAATAGATTGGAATGAGTGACTGTTTGGACAGCTAACAAAAACCGTTGATACAAAGTACTATACGATTAAGCCAAGGCTCTCTTACAAATGATGTATCTGTTAGAGATATTCACCATTTCCAAACAGTGAGCTATGAAATCCTATCAATAAGAAATTAAATAAGATGGGTGTCTAATTTAACAACGGGATTATATATCTATGTATACATAAGTGGAGAGGAGAAGGGGATATATTAGCCACATATCTAACTCATAATAACAGTTATAAACACAGAACCTTGATTTAAACTACTGAGTCATGCTCAACAGTAGTTAAAACAATCTTATGCATATACGTGTAATAGTATGGTGTTTATGATGCTTACTCCCCCTAATTTATTGATCTATAATATATAAGTCTGGACATGTCATCTCCCATCTATACTTCCTAGGAAAGTGATAGTAATCACTGTATAGTACTATAGTGCACCCTAGACTTCACACGTCCGATACTGCCCCAACTATTTGGCTATAAAGTAACCTAGTTATACTATTACCAAGCTCTCTACCTTGATTATACATGACTTAGTTGGTGACACTCACTTATATTTAGGCCATATTATATTATTGATATTGTCACCAATTTAGTAGTGATGTCGCGAACATAAAAATTTGGGTTCGCGAACGGCGAACTTCCACAACTGTTCGCGAACGGGTGAACCGAGCGAACTGCCATAGACTTCAATAGGCAGGCGAACTTTAAAACCCACAGGGACTCTTTCTGGCCACAATAGTGATGGAAAAGTTGTTTCAAGGGGACTAACACCTGGACTGTGGCATGCCGAAGAGGGATCCATGGCAAAACTCCCATGGAAATTTACATAGTTGATGCAGAGTCTGGTTTTAAGCCATAAAGGGCATAAATCACCTAACATTCCTAAATTGTTTGGAATAACGTGCTTTAAAACATCAGGTATGATGTTGTATCGATCAGGTAGTGTAAGAGTTACGCCCGCTTCACAGTGACAGACCAAACTCCCCGTTTAAAGGGACAGTCTACACCAGAATTTTTATTGTTTTAAAAGATAGATAATCCCTTTATTACCCATTTCCCAGTTTTGCATAACTAACACATTTATAATAATATACTTTTAACCTCTGTAATTATCTTGTATCTAAGCCTCTGCAAACTGCCCCTTTTTTCAGTTCTTTTGACAGACTTGCAGTCTAGCCAATCAGTGCCTGCTCCCAGATAACTTCTTGTGCACGAGCACAGTGTTATCTATATGAAATACGTGAACTAACACCCCCTAGTGGTGAAAAACTGTTAAAATGCAATCTGAAAGAGGTGGGTTTCAAGGTCTAAGAAATTAGCATATGAACCTCCTAGGTTAAGCTTTCAACTAAGAATACCAAGAGAACAAAGCAAAATTGGTGATAAAAGTAAATTGGAAAATTGTTTAAAATTACATGCTTTATCTGAATCATGAAAGTTTATTTTGGCCTAGACTGTCCCTTTAACGCACCGCAAACAACCGCAAACAGTCCATTTGCACAACCGCAAACTTCCCATTTGCACAAGGTTGGATACCAAGCTAGCCATGTCCCATTCCTTGTCCTCACTGATGTCATTGAAGGTCTCTTCCTCCACCCAGCCACGTACAACACCAAGGGTCCCCGAAAGGTGACAACAAGCCCCCTGGGACGCCTGCTGTGTTTGGTCTTCCACCTCCTCAAAGCCACCTTCCCCCTCTGCCTCCTCTTCTTCAGACTCCTCTCTCTGCGTTGCCTCTCTCTGCATTATTATAAGGTGTGTTAAGTAGTACTATTCCTATCAGTTTAATCCCTGTTATGTCCCCTATCAGGGGACGTGTATATGGCATCGATTTTAGGAACCGGGAGATGGAAAAAGATGCTTGGTCGGTCCTCCTACTTCAAATTTGGGGCACTGCGCGTGCAATCTAATGTGCCACCAGATAGGAGTGGTGTGTTAAGTAGTACTATTCTTATCAGTTTAATCCCTGTTACGTTCCCTATCAGGGGACGTGTATATGGCATCAATTTTAGGAACCGGGAGATGGAAAAAGATGCTTGGTCGGTCCTCCTACTTCAAATTTGGGGCACTGCGCGTGCAATCTAATGTGTCTCCAGATAGGAGTGGTGTGTTAAGTAGTACTATTCTTATCAGTTTAATCCCTGTTACATTCCCCTATCAGGGGACGTGTATATGGCATTGATTTTAGGAACCGGGAGATGGAAAAAGATGCTTAGTCGGTCCTCCTACTTCAAATTTGGGGCACTGCGCGTGCAATCTAATGTGCCACCAGATAGGAGTGGTGTGTTAAGTAGTACTATTCTTATCAGTTTAATCCCTGTTACATTCCCCTATCAGGGGACGTGTATATGGCATCGATTTTAGGAACCATGAGATGGAAAAAGATGCTTGGTCGGTCCTCCTACTTCAAATTTGGGGCACTGCGCGTGCAATCTAATGTGCCACAGATAGGAGTGGTGTGTTAAGTAGTACTATTCTTATCAGTTTAATCCCTGTTACATTCCCCTATCAGGGGACGTGTATATGGCATCGATTTTAGGAACCGGGAGATGGAAAAAGATGCTTGGTCGGTCCTCCTACTTCAAATTTGGGGCACTGCGTGTGCAATCTAATATGCCACCAAATAGGAGTGGTGTGTTAATTAGTTCTATTCTTATCAGTTTAATCCCTGTTACATTCCCCTATCAGGGGACGTGTATATGGCATCGATTTTAGGAACCGGGAGATGGAAAAAGATGCTTGGTCGGTCCTCCTACTTCAAATTTGGGGCACTGCGTGTGCAATCTAATATCCCACCAGATAGGAGTGGTGGGTTAATTAGTTCTATTCTTATCAGTTAAATCCCTGTTACGTCCCCTATCAGGGGACGTGTATATGGCATCGATTTTAGGAACCGGGAGATGGAAAAAGATGCTTGGTCGGTCCTCCTACTTCAAATTTGGGGCACTGCGTGTGCAATCTAATGTGCCACCAGATAGGAGTGGTGTGTTAATTAGTTCTATTCTTATCAGTTTAATCCCTGTTACGTCCCCTATCAGGGGACGTGTATATGGCATCGATTTTAGGAACCAGGAGATGGAAAAAGATGCTTGGTCGGTCCTCCTACTTCAAATTTGGGGCACTGCGCGTGCAATCTAATCTAATGTTTTTTTTTTTTTTAAAAAAGGACTGTTATGGGCTTTAACATAGAGATACATACATATACATGTCTAAAGATGTGTGTATATATATATATATATATATATATACTTGTTCTATGGCTAGTTACCACCCAAGAAGCAGCCTCTTTTTGCTCAACATGTGCCTTTCACAGAGAAGAACTTTCCTGAAGCATATCAGTCTTATCCTGACTTAACAGCACAGTCCAGCCCCGAAATACCAGGCAATCCCTCTTTGAACGAGAGAAACAGCAAAACCCAAAATGTACGTTTATCTATATGAAATACGTAAACTAACACCCTCTAGTGGTGAAAAACTGTTAAAATGCAATCTGAAAGAGGTGGGCTTCAAGGTCTAAGAAATTAGCATATGAACCTCCTAGGTTAAGCTTTCAACTAAGAATACCAAGAGAACAAAGCAAAATTGGTGATAAAAGTAAATTGGAAAATTGTTTAAAATTACATGCTCTATCGGAATCATGAAAGTTTATTTTGGCCTAGACTGTCCCTTTAACGCACCGCAAACAACAGCAAACAGTCCATTTGTACAACCGCAAACCAAGCTAGCCATGTCCCGTTCCTTGTCCTCACTGATGTCATTGAAGGTCTCTTCACCCAGCCACGTACAACACCAAGGGTCCCCGAAAGGTGACAACAAGCCCCCTGGGACGCCTGCTGTGTTTGGTCTTCCACCTCCTCAAAGCGCGTGCAATCTAATGTGCCACCAGATAGGAGTGGTGTGTTAAGTAGTACTATTCTTATCAGTTTAATCCCTGTTACGTCCCCTATCAGGGGACGTGTATATGGCATCGATTTTAGGAACCAGGAGTTGGAAAAAGATGCTTGGTCGGTCCTCCTACTTCAAATTTGGGGCACTGCATGTGCAATCTAATGTGCCACCAGATATGAGTGGTGTGTTAAGTAGTACTATTCTTATCAGTTTAATCCCTGTTACGTCCCCTATCAGGGGACGTGTATATGGCATCATTTTTAGGAACCGGGAGATGGAAAAAGATGCTTGGTCAGTCCTCCTACTTCAAATTTGGGGCACTGTGCGTGCAATCTAATGTGCCACCAGATAGGAGTGGTGTGTTAAGTAGTTCTATTCTTATCAGTTTAATCCCTGTTACATCCATGTGTGTAATGCTGCCTGACTGAGACATATCCCTGTTATCTACATCCTCTGGCAGTAATGGTTGCACATCACTATCACTCATTTCTTCCAACTGATGTGTAAATAACTCCTCTGACAGATCAAGTGAAGCGGCTGTGGTGCTAGTGTTGGTGGTGGCGGCAGGCGGGCGAGTGGTAACTTGAGAGGTGCCCGAAGCTAAGCTGGAGGAGGATGGTGCGTCAAGGTTCCTAGCAGAAGCTGTAGAAGATTTGGTGTCCTGTGTTAGCCAGTCAACTATGTCCTCAGAACTGTTCGAGTTTGGGGTACGTGGCCTCTGAACACTGGGCATTATTCTAGGGCCAAAGGGAATCACAGCACCACGAACACGATGGCCCCTGTGGGGTGGCCTGCCTCTGCCTGTCATTTTTTTTTCGATTAGTGGTAATATGCGTGCAAGCTACTGTGACAACAGATATGAGTGGCACTGTGCACTGGCAGAAGTTGGCAGAGTAGATGCTGTAAGCCTGACACACACACTTGCAGACAACTAACTGCTATTCAATCTATTACAGTCAAAATTGTATTTTTTTTTTTTAAATGTACACTACTGTTACACCAGATATAAGTTGCACTGGGGTGACACTGTGCGCAGGCAGGCACTGAAGCGCATACGTGTGAGGGAAACTGACTGCTATTATTTAACACAGTCAAAAAAGTGTTGTTTTTTTTAAATGTACACTACTGTTACACTAGATATGAGTTGCACTGGGGTGACACTGTGCCCTGGCAGGCAGGCACTGAAACGCACACGTGTGAAGGAAACTGACTGCTATTATTTAACACAGTCAAAAAAGTGTTGTATGTTTTTAGTGTACACTACTGTTACACCAGATATGAGTTGCACTGGGGTGACACTGTGCCCTGGAATGGCAGGCACTGAAACGCACATGTGTGAAGGAAACTGACTGCTATTATTTAACACAGTCAAAAAAGTGTTGTTTTTTTAAATCTACACTACAGTTACACCAGATATGAGTTGCACTGGGGTGACACTGTGCCCTGGCAGGCAGGCAGGCAGGCACTGAAACGCATGCGTGTGAAGGAAACTGACTGCTATTATTTAACACAGTCAAAAAAGTGTTTTTTTTTTAAATCTACACTACTGTTACACCAGATATGAGTTGCACTGGGGTGACACTGTGCCCTGGCAGGCAGGCACTGAAACGCACACGTGTGAAGGAAACTGACTGCTATTATTTAACACAGTCAAAAAAGTGTTGTTTTTTTAAATCTACACTACTGTTACACCAGATATGAGTTGCACTGGGGTGACACTGTGCCCTGGCAGACAGGCACTGAAATGCACACGTGTGAAGGAAACTGACTGCTATTATTTAACACAGTCAAAAAAGTGTTGTTTTTTTTAAATCTACACTACTGTTACACCAGATATGAGTTGCACTGGGGTGACACTATGCCCTGGCAGGCAGGCACTGAAACGCACACGTGTGAAGGAAACTGACTGCTATTATTTAACACAGTCAAAAAAGTGTTGTTTTTTTTAAATCTACACTACTGTTACACCAGATATGAGTGGTGGCACTGGGCAAGTGGGCACAGTATACGCTGTGAGCCTGACACACACGCTGGCAGGCAGGCAACTGCAATTAGATTACACAGGAAAAAAAAAAAAGCAGCCATAAAAAGGGCTTTTTGGGGTGCTGTCCTTACAGCAGAGATCAGATGAGTCCTTCCGGACTGTAGTGGACACTGAATACACTAGCCTAGCTATCGATTTCCCTATTAATCAGCAGCAGCTACACTGTCCCTATGCTATGTTCGCAGGGAACTATTCGCCGGCGAACTATTCGCGACATCACTACTATTTAGTCCACTGGTACTTTGAGTATAACAGAGTAAGAATTTTAACCTATTTCGTTAGTTTTGTTTTTTTATACTTATATCTTAATAAAAGTTATGTTTTAACTATACCAGGAATTAATCGCCTTAAGTCTGGGCATAGAATACTCTGTATCAACATTTTTATGGACATAAATACATACGTATACATAGAAATAAATGTGCATTAGAGCATTTTTTTTTATTTAAGTAGCTGAAAACATGTAAAGTAATTTTATTCAATATATTTAACTATGCATTTACTGTATATAACTGTATATATTTCACATTCCAATGTTCTTCACATAGGAGAATATGTTCTAATTTTTTATATAGTCATATATATATACAGGGAGTGCAGAATTATTAGGCAAATGAGTATTTTGACCACATCATCCTCTTTATGCATGTTGTCTTACTCCAAGCTGTATAGGCTCGAAAGCCTACTACCAATTAAGCATATTAGGTGATGTGCATCTCTGTAATGAGAAGGGGTGTGGTCTAATGACATCAACACCCTATATCAGGTATGCATAATTATTAGGCAACTTCCTTTCCTTTGGCAAAATGGGTCAAAAGAAGGACTTGACAGGCTCAGAAAAGTAAAAAATAGTGAGATATCTTGCAGAGGGATGCAGCACTCTTAAAATTGCAAAGCTTCTGAAGTGTGATCATCGAACAATCAAGCGTTTCATTCAAAATAGTCAACAGGGTCGCAAGAAGCGTGTGGAAAAACCAAGGCGCAAAATAACTGCCCATGAACTGAGAAAAGTCAAGCGTGCAGCTGCCAAGATGCCACTTGCCACCAGTTTGGCCATATTTCAGAGCTGCAACATCACTGGAGTGCCCAAAAGCACAAGGTGTGCAATACTCAGAGACATGGCCAAGGTAAGAAAGGCTGAAAGACGACCACCACTGAACAAGACACACAAGCTGAAACGTCAAGACTGGGCCAAGAAATATCTCAAGACTGATTTTTCTAAGGTTTTATGGACTGATGAAATGAGAGTGAGTCTTGATGGGCCAGATGGATGGGCCCGTGGCTGGATTGGTAAAGGGCAGAAAGCTCCAGTCCGACTCAGACGCCAGCAAGGTGGAGGTGGAGTACTGGTTTTGGCTGGTATCATCAAAGATGAGCTTGTGGGGCCTTTTCGGGTTGAGGATGGAGTCAAGCTCAACTCCCAGTCCTACTGCCAGTTTCTGGAAGACACCTTCTTCAAGCAGTGGTACAGGAAGAAGTCTGCATCCTTCAAGAAAAACATGATTTTCATGCAGGACAATGCTCCATCACACGCGTCCAAGTACTCCACAGCGTGGCTGGCAAGAAAGGGTATAAAAGAAGAAAATCTAATGACATGGCCTCCTTGTTCACCTGATCTGAACCCCATTGAGAACCTGTGGTCCATTATCAAATGTGAGATTTACATGGAGGGAAAACAGTACACCTCTCTGAACAGTGTCTGGGAGGCTGTGGTTGCTGCTGCACGCAATGTTGATGGTGAACAGATCAAAACACTGACAGAATCCATGGATGGCAGTGTCCTTGCAAAGAAAGGTGGCTATATTGGTCACTGATTTGTTTTTGTTTTGTTTTTGAATGTCAGAAATGTATATTTGTGAATGTTGAGATGTTATATTGGTTTCACTGGTAAAAATAAATAATTGAAATGGGTATATATTTGTTTTTTGTTAAGTTGCCTAATAATTATGCACAGTAATAGTCACCTGCACAAACAGATATCCCCCTAAAATAGCTATAAGTAAAAACAAACTAAAAACTACTTCCAAAACTATTCAGCTTTGATATTAATGAGTTTTTTGGGTTCATTGAGAACATGGTTGTTGTTCAATAATAAAATTAATCCTCAAAAATACAACTTGCCTAATAATTCTGCACTCCCTGTAAATATATATATATATATATATATATATATATATATATATACTAGTCCTAAAGCCCGTTCACACGGGCCATTTTTTGCAGTACAGCGGTCCCACCCCTTGCTCTCTCTCTCCTCCTCTCTTTTGTGCTCTCAACCCCTCTCTTTTGTGCTCTCTACCCCTCTCTTTTGCTCTCTCTCCCCCTCTCTTTTGCGCTCTCTCTTGCTCCACCTCTCTTTTGCTCTCTCCCCCCTCTCCTTTGCTCCTTCTCCCCCCTCTCTTTTGCTTTCTCTCCCCTCTCTCTTTTGCTCTCTCTCCCCCTCTCTTTTGCACTCTCTCTCCCCCTATCTGTTATGCTCTCTCTCTCCCCCTCTCTTTTGCGTTCTCTCTCTCTCTTTTGCACTCTCTCTCTCCCCTCTTTTGCACTCTCTCTTTCCCCCTCTTTTGCGCGCTCTCTCTCCCCCTCAATTTTGCACTTTCTCTCTCCCCCTCTCTTTTGTGTTCTCTCTCTCTTCCCCTCTTTTGCGCTCTCTCTCCCCCTCTCTTTTGAGCTATCTTTCCCCCCCTCTCTTTTGGACTCTCTCTCTCCCCCTCACTTTTGCTCTGTCTCTCTCTCCTTTTTTTTTGCTCTCTCTCTCCATCCCTCTCTTTTGCTCTCTCTCCCCCTCTCTTTTGCTCTCTCTTTCCCCCCTCTCTTTTGCTCTCTCTCTCCCCCTCTCTTTTGCTCTCTCTCCCCCCTCTCTCCCTCTCTCTTTTGCTCTTTCTCTCTCCCCTCTCTTTTTCACTCTCTCCTCCTCTCTTCTGCACTTTCCCCTCTCTTCTGCTCTTCCCCCTCTCTTTAGCTCTTTCCTATCTCTTTTTGTCTCTCCCCCTCTCTTTCTATTTCTCTCCCCTCTCTGTCGCACCGGCCATGCCCGGCCACACCCCCATCATGCCCCCGCCATGCCAGGCCCCGCTCGGCAACGCCCATGGCTCACCCGGCCACGCCCACAATCATGTCTGGTCACGCCCACTTTTGCCGCAAACAGCATTGATTTACAGGTAAGGCCAGGTGTGTAAGGCCTCGTGCTGTCTCTACTGCGCATGACAGCTTCGGACAAACACACTTGGCCTTTTATATAATATATATATAATATTTTGCTCTGCAAAGAACATTGGAATGGGAAATATTAATATTTCATGTCATATCGGTTTAGCACACTTGATAAAATGCGATCAGGGTGTTCATTTTTCCCCAATTTTCTTGCTCTTTTTAAGTCTATGGGAGAATGCATTAACCTTATCGCAATATTGTAAGTCGAGCACAGTTAGCACGCAAGTGGGATAATTGCGGCCTAGATTATGATTGGAGCAATAACAGTTACGTGACAGCGAAAAGGGGTTTATCATGGGTGTTTGCACGCATCTGGTATTTCACTCATATTACAAGTTGAAAGTAAAAGGGATTGCTTGAGCGCAATTGAAGTTGACGCACTTAGGGTTAGGGCAACCTCAGACCTCTTGTTAACTGTTTCGCAGAATAAAAAACGTGCCACAAAACAAATAAAAAAATAATTACAAAGTACAGTTACACTCATAATAACACCATCTAATAAAAAAATAAAAAATAAAAAATAAAAAAAAAATTGCACAAAAAAAGTTGTAAGGGCTCAAAGATGTGAAGTCTCAGGTGTTAGAAAATAAAAGGCAGGCAAAGGTATTTAACATAGAGATACATACATTTACATGTCTAAACATATATATATATACACATTCACATATATAGACACATATATAGACCCATATATAGACACATATATAAGTGCATTGGAGCCCTTCTCAGTTAAGTAGATAAATACATGAAAAATCATATTTATGCAATATTCATTTTTAATAAAGTGTTATAGTGTGTATTTACTGTAAAAAATGTAACATTCCAATGTTCTGCACAGATTTTTCTATATATATTTCTATATATATATATATATATATATATATATATATATACCAATATATATATATTTATATATATATATATATATATATATATATATATATATATATATATATATATAGGTATAAATATATATTGTACCAAAAAAACATCAGATATATGTAAAAATATGTATTTATGAATAAATAGAACAAATTCTTCTAGGTGAAGAACATTGGAATGTGATATATTTATATTGTCATGTTGGGATAGCACACTTGAGAATATGCGATCGGGTTTGCATGCGAGTAGGGTAACTATTTTTCCCTCCCTTCTTTGCTCCATTGACTTCTATGGGGGAACACGTTATTGTGCACAATATTCTAAGTTCGGCTTTTTAAATTCATAGGGTCAGCAAATGAGCGAAAACAGTTTACTTTCAACTTGTAATATGCACACTACACGATTCTTGCAAAAAAGCTTACTTCTAGCGCAGTCAACTCTCGAGTGGGAGCGTTAAATAATGCTCCACTTGTAATGGTCCTGTGTTTGTTAGTTTGGTCTGTTTTTAACTTTTGAAGCTATCATAATCCAGCTGTTGCTGCATTTTAAGCTCTTTTTGGCTGACAACATAGCACAATAAAACCCCTTATACATAACATCAGAGCACAATAAAAGAGTCATTCCAATATACTTGTATACATATTGGAATGGAGAGCAAATGCTTGCTCGCAAGCGATAAGGTGTTTATTGCAAGTATTTGCGTTCGTCAGGCTTATTGCTCGTCTTATGAGTTGAAAGTAAATGCTTGAGCTCAATCATGACTTACACTAGAATGATTACTGCAACATCAGGGGCCCGATCCGATATGCAGCGTCGCCCGCAAAAGCCAGCGACGCCAAATTTTGTGCTGGTTTGGTATCCTATATACGGCGTAACAGAGAAGTTACGCTCGTATATTTCACCCTTCAGACGTAGTTTTTTGGCCCATAGAGTGATATACCAAACCCGCGCAGTTTGGTATCCAATATAGAGCGTAAGGATTTACGTGGCGAAAATGGAGAAATCTTACTCCATTTTCACCTCGCCACAAAATGCAGGTGTAGTAAGCCTTACGCTGAGTATTGGAGCCCCGTAACTCCCTAAACTACCTGCAAAATAAAACCTAACACCTAACGCATGCGCAATGTCTATCTACCTGTCAACCGCAATCCCCCGCCGCAATCCCTAATAAAGTGTTTAACCCCTAAACCGCCGCTCCCGAACCCTGCCACCACCTATATTATATGTATTACCCCCTAATCTGACCCCCTACACTGCTGCTACCTATATTACATGTATTACCCCCTAATCTGACCCCCCTACACCGCCGCCACCTATATTATATGTATTACCCCCTAATCTGACCCCCTACACCGCTGCCACCTATATTATATGTATTACCCCCTAATCTGACCCCCCTACACCGCCGCCACCTATATTAAATTTATTAACCCCTAATCTGAGCCCCCTAACCCGCCGCCACCTATTTTAAATATATTAACCCCTAATCTAATCCCCCTACACCGCCGCCACCTATTTTAAATATATTAACCCCTAATCTAATTCCCCTTCACCGCCGCCACCTATTTTAAATATATTAACCCCTAATATGATCCCCCTACACCGCTGCCACCTATTTTAAATATATTAACCCTAAACCTAAGTCTAACCCTAACACTCCCTAACTTAATTATTATTTAAATAAATCTAAATAATATTAATATTATTAACTAAATTATTCCTATTTAAAACTAAATACCTATAAAATAAACCCTAAGATAGCTACAATATAATTAATAATTACATTGTAGCTATTTTAGGGTTTATATTTATTTTACAGGTAACTTTGTATTTATTTTAACTAGGTACAATAGCTATTAAATAGTTAATAACTATTTAATAGCTACCTAGTTAAAATAATTATCAAATTACCTGTAAAATAAATCCTAACCTAAGTTACCATTACACCTAACACTACACTATCAATAAATTAATTAAATAAACTACAATTATCTAAACTAAAATACAATTAAATACACTAAACTATATTACAAAAAACAAACACTAAATTACAAAAAATAAAAAAGATTACAAGATTTTTAAGATAATTACACCTAATCTAAGCCCCCTAATAAAATAAAAAAGCCCCCCAAAATAATAAAATTTCCCTACCCTAAACTAAATTAAAAAAGTAATCAGCTCTATTACCAACCCTTAAAAGGGCCTTTTGCGGGGCATTGCCCCAAAGTAATCAGCTCTTTTACCTGTAAAAAAAAGAACAACCCCCTCCCCATTACAACCCACCACCCACACACCCCTACTCTAAAACCCACCCGATCCCCCCTTAAAAAAACCTAAGTCTAACCCCCAAGTGCTCCTTACCTGTCCTGAAGACCGGCGGAGTCTTCTTCCAAGCGGCGACATCTTCTTCTTCCAGGAACCAGCCAGCGCGGAGCGGAGGAGTTGAAGACCGATGACCGCGGAGCTGAAGACCGTTCACTCTGGAACTGAAGACCGGCGATGCGGGAACTGAAGATCGGCGACGCTGGAACTGAAGACCTGAGCCATGGAGCGTGGAGGATCCTCTTCATACGATCTCCACTGTACACTTAATAGGAATTCAAGGTACGCAATTAAAAATGGCGTCCCTTGAATTCCTATTTGCTGATTTGAGCCTTCAAATTCAAATCAGCCAATCGGATGAGAGCTACTTTAATTCTATTGGCTGATTTGAATAGCCAATAGAATAAGAGCTACTGTAATTCTATTGGCTGATTAGAATAGCCAATAGAATTACAGTAGCTCTTATTCTATTGGCTATTCAAATCAGCCAATAGAATTAAAGTAGCTCTCATCCGATTGGCTGATTTGAATTTGAAGGTTCAAATCAGCCAATAGGAATTCAAGGGACGCCATTTTTAATCGTGTACCTTGAATTCCTATTAAGTGTATGGCGGAGATCGTATGAAGAGGATCCTCCACGCTCCATGGCTCCGGTCTTCAGTTCCAGCGTCGCCGATCTTCAGTTCCAGCATCGCCGGTCTTCAGTTCCAAAGTGGACGGTCTTCAGCTCCGCGGTCATCGGTCTTCAACTCCTCCACTCCGCGCCGGCTGGTTCCTGGAAGAAGATGTCGCCGCTTGGAAGAAGACTTCACCACCTGGAACAGGACCTTCTCCGCCAGTCTTCAGGACAGGTAAGGAGCACTTGGGTATTAGACTTAGGTTTTTTTAAGGGAGGATCGGGTGGGTTTTAGAGTAGGGGTGTGTGGGTGATGGGTTGTAATGGGGGGGTTGTTCTTTTTTTTACAGGTAAAAGAGCTGATTACTTTTGGGCAATGCCCAGCAAAAGGCCCTTTTAAGGGCGGGTAATAGAGCTGATTACTTTTTTAATTTAGTTTAGGGTAGAGAAATTTTATTATTTTGGGGGGCTTTTTTATTTTATGAGAGGGCTTAGATTAGGTGTAATTAGCTTCAAATTCTTGTAATCCTTTTTTATTTTTTGTAATTTAGTGTTTGTTTTTTGGAGAAAAAAGGCAGGCACTACTCGGGGGTTTAAAATAACAAAAGAAAACTTTTATTGATAAACATAAGCCCAACAAAACAAAAATAGGCTTAAAAGTTACCAACAGCAGTACAGACGATAGAATGACACAGAGGGACAGACGGCCTGACGCGTTTCGCGCCCCCTAGTGGCGCTTAATCATAGGCTGATTTGGAAAAGACAAGACAACCCTTATATACACAAGGAAATTAACCCCATCATTACCAACATAAATAAATAAATAAAACTAGCATGTATTCTAATGCATTTGAAACTGTGACACGAAATAAATAAAAGAAAAAACATATTTGATATCACCTCATAATGTAATAAAGACAATTTTGTGAATAATATAAATAAATGAATTAGATATTGAACATAGCCATTTTTTTAATGGAATGCGATATTAATTTCTTTATTGACACTTAGGTTCATCTGTTTTTCTATTATCTATTCTTTATATATAGATATATTTAGTCAGATATATTTTTCGCTAAGGTACAGTACCATTCTGAGCAATTAGAGATATATATATAATGATTTTCCTTTTTACTTGTACTTCACTACTTTGCTTTAAAAATTAATTGGCTATTAGTCTAGAATTTTTGTGGATAAGTAATGAGTGAGGTCTCCTTTATATATATATTTTAAAAAAATGGCTATGTTCAATATCTAATTCATTTATTTATATTATTCACAAAATTGTCTTTATTACATTATGAGGTGATATCAAATATGTTTTTTCTTTTATTTATTTCGTGTCACAGTTTCAAATGCATTAGAATACATGCTAGTTTTATTTATTTATTTATGTTGGTAATGATGGGGTTAATTTCCTTGTGTATATAAGGGTTGTCTTGTCTTTTCCAAATCAGCCTATGATTAAGCGCCACTAGGGGGCGCGAAACGCGTCAGGCCGTCTGTCCCTCTGTGTCATTCTATCGTCTGTACTGCTCTTGGTAACTTTTAAGCCTATTTTTGTTTTGTTGGGCTTATGTTTATCAATAAAAGTTTTCTTTTGTTATTTTAAACCCCCGAGTAGTGCCTGCCTTTTTTCTCCAGTTTGTACCTACCTTGGGCTTGATCACCCTGGCTACGGCACTCCGGAGTCTCTGCTCTATCATTGGATAACCCTGATAACCCTGAGGTCTTTCTGCGGTTCCGGTTCCGGGTCAGTGCAGCCGCACGCCGTACTCCTTCTTCTAGTGTTTGTTTTTTCTTTGTAATAGTTTAGTGTATTTAATTGTATTTTAGTTTAGATAATTGTAGTTTATTTAATTAATTTATTGATAGTGTAGTGTTAGGTGTAATGGTAACTTAGGTTAGGATTTATTTTACAGGTAATTTGGTAATTATTTTAACTAGGTAGCTATTAAATAGTTATTAACTATTTAATAGCTATTGTACCTAGTTAAAATAAATACAAAGTTACCTGTAAAATAAATATAATCCCTAAAATAGCTACAATGTAATTATTAATTATATTGTAGCTATCTTAGGGTTTATTTTATAGGTAAGTATTTAGTTTTAAATAGGAATAATTTAGTTAATATTAATATTATTTAGATTTATTTCAATAATAATTAAGTTAGGGGGTGTTAGGGTTAGACTTAGGTTTAGGGGTTAATATATTTAAAATAGGTGGAGGCGGTGTAAGGGGCTCAGATTAGGGGTTAATATAGTTAATATAGGTGGCGGCGGTGTAGGGGGATTAGATTAGGGGTTAATATATTTAATGTACCTGGCGGCGGTGTAGGGGGATCATATTAGGGGTTAATATATTTAAAATAGGTGGCGGCGGTGTAGGGGGATTAGATTAGGGGTTAATACATATAATATAGGTGGCGGCGGTGTAGGGGGATTAGATTATTGGGTAATACATTTATTATAGGTGGCGGCGGTGTAGGGGGATTAGATTAGGGGGTAATACATATAATATAGGTGGTGGCGGTATAGGGGGGTCAGATTAGGGGGTAATACATATAATATAGGTGGCGGCGGGGTCCGGGAGCGGAGGTTTAGGGGTTAATACATTTATTGTTAGGAGTGAGAGGGGGGATTGCGGATAGAGGGATATACGTGTTGGGCTATTTTTGGGAGGCGTGATAGACAGTAACGGGAGATTTTAATATATTAGTTAGTTTTTTTTAGGCAGCGGCAGTTTCTAAAGTGCCGTAAATCACTGGCGAATCCAGAAATTTGTACTTACGCTGATCTCTGGACATCACTAGTTTGTCCGACTTACGGCACTTTAGCAAATGCTGGCGGCGTATATGTGATAGCTCGCTGTCTGAGGTGAAACTACGGGATCACTATCGGATCACGCCCCAGCGCTCTGGGTTACTGTTTTGCCATAACAAAAAAAGTTACAGAAAACACATCAGAAAACCAATACGAAGTACAGTTAGACTCATAATAACACTTTCTAATAAAAATTATTAATAAAAAATATTGCACACAAAAGTTATAAAGGCTCAAAGATCTGAGATCTAAGGTGTTAGAAAAATAAGGCAGGCATAGGGCTTTAACATAGAAATAAATATGATTTCCTACGTGTTGATTTCCAGCGATTTCTGTCTGCCGCCTCAGACCGGTGCTTTACAGCTTGTGTTTCTGGTGAGTCTGAAGGCTCGCCAGAAACAGAGGGCTTCAAGCTCCGTACGAAGCTTGATAAATAGGCCCCATAGAAATGCATTGGAGCAATTTGCAGTTATGTAGGTGAAAACATGAAAACACATTTTTATGCAATATTCATATTTAATAAAGTGTTTAACTATGTATTTACTTTAAATATTTCACATTCCAATGTTCTGCAGATAGCTGAATATGTTTTATGTATTTATAAATAGATATTCCTATATATATACCTATATATATATATTATAATCACATATATATATATATATATATATATACAGGTATATATTGTACCAAAAAAAACATCAAATATATGTAGAAATATGTATATATGAATAAATAGAACATATTCTGCTATGTTAATGCTATGTTAAAGAACATTGGAATGTAAAATATTCATATTTTCCTTGTCTGGTTAGCGTACATGAGAATATGCAATTGTGTTTACGCAAGAGTTTTTTTTTCTCTATTGGCTTCTATGGGGAAATACATGAATGTGCACGCAATATTCTAAGTTCGGCTTTTGTGCCAGTTCTTAGCTGGCAGATTAAAATCACCCGGACACGTTCACCTGGAGTGATTGACAGCCCCTACTTATGCGCCATTGGGCTAGCATGAGCAGAGGGACGCTTGTGCAATGATAAATGCAGGCAGCTTATTGCTACCCGCTTTCTGTGATCCGGGCGGAAGCATGCAGGCTTTGTTAAATTGGCCCCAATGTATGTATTTAAATGTTTAGAATATAATGACTCGTATATATACTGTTGTTCAAATGTGCTATACAACTAGACATATGAAATATGGTGGTATTTTAGCATACAGTATTTAGGTAGTTCTGCAAAGTTAAGTGCTTGGTCTGGTCTGGTGAAGAAAACAAGGTATTATTTGTGTGGGTAGCTCTCAGCAAAAGCTCTAAAAATTATGTAAATTTAAAGGCACAGTGTACTGTAAAACTGGTTTCTGCTTAATGTGCTCCCAATAACTTGTTATATCAGCTGCACGTTAATAAATGATTGCATCAGCCAATAGGATTTTTCCTACCTTAATTCCGATTGGCTGATAGGATTCTATCAGGCAATTGGAATTGAAGGGACGCCATCTTGGATGACGTCACTTAAAGGAACCTTCATTCTTCAGTCGCCGTCGGATGGAAGAGGATGCTCCGCGTCGGATGTCTTCAAGATGGACCCACTCCTCTCTGGATGGAAGAAGATAGAAGATGCTGCCTGGATGAAGACTTCTGCCGGCCTGGATGTCCTCTTCTGGCCGGATCAGATGAAGACTTCTGCCCCTCTGGAGGTCCACTTGTGCCCGGCTGGGTGAAGACGGCTCAAGGTAGGGTGATCTTCAAGGGGGTAGTGTTAGGTTTTTTTAAGGGGGTTTGGGTGGGTTTTAGAGTAGGTTTGGGTGTGTGGGTGGTGGGTTTTAATGTTGGGGGGTATTGTATTTTTTTTACAGGTAAAAGAGCTGATTACTTTGGGGCAATGCCCCGCAAAAGGCCCTTTTAAGGGCTATTTGTAATTTAGTATAGGGTAGGGAATTTTATTATTTTGGGGGACTTTTTTATTTATTAGGGGGATTAGATTAGGTGTAATTAGTTTAAAAAAAATTGTAATTCTTTTTTTATTTTCTGTAATTTAGTGTTTTGTTTTTGTACTTTAGTTTATTTTATTAAATTGTAGTTAATTGTAGGTAGTTTATGTAATTAATTTAATGATAGTGTAGTGTTAGGTGTAATTGTAATTTAGGTTAGGATTTATTTTACAGGTACATTTGTACTTATTTTAACTAGGTAGCTATTAAATAGTTAATAACAATTTAATAACTATTCTACCTAGTTAAAATAAATACAACGTTGCCTGTAAAATAAATATAAATCCTAAGCTAGCTGCAATGTAACTATTAGTTATATTGTAGCTATCTTAGGGTTTATTTTATCGGTAAGTATTAAGTTTTAAATAGGATTAATTTATTTAATAGTAGTAATTTAATTTCGTTTAATTTAAATTATATTTAAGTTAGGGGGAGTTAGACCTAGGGTTAGACTTAGGTTTAGGGGTTAATAAATTTAATATAGTAGCGGCAACGGGTTAATAAATGTAGATAGGTGTCGGTGATGTTAGGGATGGCAGATTAGGGGGTTAATAAAATGTAACTAGTGTTTGTGAGGCGGGAGCGCTGCGGTTTAGGGCTTAATATATTTATTACAGTGGCTGCGATGTCCGGTCAGCAGATTAGGGGTTAAAAATGTTAATTAAGTGTGCAATGTGGGGGGGCCTCGGTTTAGGGGTTAATAGGTATTTTATCGGTGTAAGTGCACTTTGTAGCACTTTAGTTAAGAGTTTTATGTTACGGCGTTAGCCCATAAAACTCTTAACTACTGACTTTTAAATGCGGTAGGAGTCTGGACAGGAGAGGGTCTACCGCTCACTTTTTCAAGCAATCGTAATACCGGCGTTAGGAAAATCCCATTAAAAAGATAGGATACGCAATTGACGTAAGGGGATTTGCGGTATGCGAAAATCGCGGAAAAAAAGTGAGCGGTACACCTGTACCTGCCTGATTCGTAATACCAGCGGGCGTTAAAAAGCAGCGTTGGGACCTCTCAACGCTGCTTTTTAAGGCTAACGCAAGACTTGTAATCTAGCAGATAGCTTGTCAATAGCCTTTACTATAGTATCGAAACTTTCAGAATAGGTAGGGATACCACAGGCAAAATCATCTATTTCAAATGCCGATATATATTTGTAAACAATTTAATACACTCCAGCAGGTAAAATGGATCATTTGGAAAACATTTAAGGGGAGAAAATTTTGGGTAAACTGCCCCTTTAATGAGCAGAGCACAAAAAGATAAAACAGCTTTGGTACAATATGTGAAATTCCTTAGTGGAATATTGAGAAAGAACCAAAACTTTTCCTCCTCCCCTACCACTGTAGTGTCACTGTGTGTGCTGCAAACAGAAATGGTTCTTTTGTGGCTGCCATAAAAAGGATATATGAAAAGTGGAGGATAGAACTGGTGTGGAATCCTCTTTTTCTACAATTCCCCTGTATCTCACTCCTTGCTGTGGGTAGTACATGTAAAAAAGTATCGCTTTGCAAATCTATTGCTGTTTAAAAAAAGACCTTGCAATTTTAAATAACTTTTACAATTTGTTTCTATTTCTTATTTGTTTTGTTCTCTTTCTATCCTTTGTTGAAAATAATAAGTAGGTAGGCTCATGAGCTGCTGATTGGTGGCTGCACATTTATGTTGGCAAGTTTTTGATCATTAGGCCCAGGGAGAATAGACCTTGATTTTTTTCAAATGTACACACATTGGCTTCCTTATCTTATATCTGTCTGATTACACAAAAGCAAGTACAATTGAAAATGAACATTTTTGTACAAATATCTCATCCCCCCCACTGGGAGTGTAAATTCTTCTGCAGCTTCATGTTTACATAGCTTTAATATATACAATATTTTAGTATATTCAGTATAGGTGGGGAACTGGGGATACAAAAAGCTATTTGAAATGATAAAATGAAGGTAAAGGAGCTATTTGTAAACAATTTAATACCATCCAGAAGGTAAAACAGATTATTGAGAACACATTAAAGGGGAGAACAAACAACAGTGAAATTTCCCTTTAAATAAATAAAATACTTATAAAAAATATACGTGATGTTCTTAGAAAATTATTTTAAAGGGACATAAAACCCAAATTTTTTCTTTCATGAAAAAATAGCTGGAATGTAAGCTCATAAGTGTGCACGAGTCTACAGCACTATATGGCAGCAGTTTTGCAACAATGTTATACATTAGCAGGAGCACTAGATGGCAGCACTATTTTCTGTCATGTAGTGCTTCAGGCATGTGCACGCCTACCTAGGTATCCCTTCAACAAAGAATAACATGAGAACAAAGGAGATTTGATAATAAAAGTAAATTGGAAACTTTTTTTTAAATTGTATTCTCTATCTGAATAATGAAAGATTTTTTGGGGGTTTAATGTCCCTTTAAAGGGACACTGTACCCAATTTATTTTCTTTTGTGATTCAGATAGAGCATGACATTTTAAACAACTTTGTAATTTACTCCTATTATCAAATGTTCCTTATTCTCTTGGTATATTTATTTTAAATGCAAGAATGTAAGTTTAGATGCCGGCCCATTTTTGGTGAACAACCTAGGTTGTCCTTGCTGATTGGTGGATAAATTCATCCACCAATCAAAAACTGCTGTCCAGAGTACTGAATCAAGAAAAAAGCTTAGATGCCTTCTTTTTTATATAAAGATAGCAAAAGAACTAAGAAACATTGATAATAGGAGTAAATAAGAAAGTTGCTTAAAATTGCATGCGCTATCTGAATCACAAAAGAAAAATTTTGGGTTCAGTGTCCCTTTAAGGTATTTCTTGAAATGGCCACTGAGAATCGTGTATTTTTCATAAGCTTCTTCATTTATTCTAGCAATATGACAGCCCTCTGCATATGTGACCTGTCTTTCCTTACTGGGTTCCACATTTAAATGATGAAAGTGTATGTGTCTTCTGTTCAGCAGTCTACATATTTTGGCTAGCTACATCCTATGGAAATTGATGAGATAGAAAGAGTAAAAGATTAACTTTGGTGGTTTATATCTAATTTTCTCATGTAAGTAACCAATTCAGATAATAATAATTATAATGCAGAAGTAAAGCTGCTACCTAACCTCTGCATCACCTCAGAGGTAAAAGACTTAAAACATCTCAGATGATTGACAAGCCTTGCTGTCAGACAATTTGTTGCATTTTAGCAGTGCCATACCCTGTAGACGGCGCTTGATTAGTTCCTCCTACAACAGGACAATGACCCAAAGCACAGCTCCAAACAATGCAAGAACTAGTAAGGGAAGAAGTCAACTGGTATTCTGCCCTTAATGAAGTGGCCAGCACAGTCACCAGATCTCAACCCTATTAGAAACATAGATTTTGACAGCAGATAAGAACCATAGACCGAACTAGTCGGCACAAAATTTTTTAAAAGTACAAAGTTATCTATTTTGTAGGACAGCCTTGTGCTTTTTCCAGGAATCCTTGAACTCCCCTACAGTGTTTGTCATTACTACCTCTTGTGTAAGTATATTTATTCAATCACCCATTCTGTAAACAAATGCTTCCTAACATCAGATCATGACCCCTTTTTCTTGATTTTTTCTTTTTATGAAAAATACAGCCTCAGCTTTACTAAATTCCTTAATATACTTGAAAGTTGTCATGTCACCCTTTTCCCTTCTCTCTTCTAAACTATACATAGTTAGGTCATTGAACCTCTCCTGGTAAGTTTTAATTTTAAGACCATGTACCATTTTAGTAGCCCTCCCTTGCACAGATTCTAGATTGTTTATATCATTCAGGAGATACGGCCTCCAGACCTGCACACAATACTCAAAATGAGTGTCACTCGGTGGGTGTTGCCAGTGGTTGCTGGAGGGAGGATCGGTCAGTCCTGCAGTCAGCGTGGCTTTACTGGGTCCTGAAAAGGACCAGCTTCCAGCAGGGAGACTCCAGCGATCTTCTGCACCACTCCAGTGGACAGGGTCTATTGCTCAGACCTGTGGGCCACAGCAGGCTCAGTGTAACAAGATCCTTAAAGGGACATTAAACAAGTTGGGATTGAGACAAAATATAATAATATGTACTTTAATTACATTGGGTATGGAGCTGGATGCTTTAAAGACCCTTGCTCCATAACCTGTCCACCTGCTCTGAGGCCGTGGACAGAAATCAACCCCCCCTGCTAGCGGTCGATTGGCCACAAATCTGCAGGGGGCGGCATTGCACCATCAGTTCACAAGAACTCGCACTATGATAAATATACTCATTTACCTGCAAATTTATACTGCAGTGCCTCGCCAATAACACTTTCTTTTGAGTGTCTGAATTGTACTGCTCTAACTCCCCCCACACAATTCCTTTTATGGCTGCATATATATCCACCATTAATATGGTAGAATGCAAGACTTTAACAGTCATTTTCTGCTGGAGCATGCCTAGAAGCAAATAAGCTGCTGTGAACTCAGTTAAAATACAATGTCTGTGTTTCTGATGTTAAACACTGATAAGGGGGGTGGATCAATCTACTCCAGAAAGCACAGCTTTGTAAGACATTTTTTATGCAAACTGTTTTTACTTAATTAGTCCTTTTAGAATATGCACAGATCTCAATATGTTTTATGGCACTTTAAGTAATAGTAGCTAAGGCAAACAAAGTGATCATAGCCCAGTGACACAGCCAAGACTTGTATCCTGGGATGTCTGTTTAATTGAGGGAACTGCAGATGTATAAATGGCACTTCTTATCACACTCTAGGTGCCATAAAACAGTACAAACTCCCCTTTCTTAGACACTGAACAATAACAGCCAGGGTCTAGACACTGTTACCAATTAGCAGTATAATGGTAAGGAAACCAATAGCAGAAAGATAGCTGCAGCAACTCCTGATTGGTCATAAACTTGACACTTGATTGGCTAAAACATAACCAATCAAATGAATGTGCTTTAGCCAATCAAAGGAGTGTCTACGTCCTATGGAGTTTTACATTAAGTCTGTCTCTTGCAGATTGCTGGTATCCCCATCCCCTCTCATTACAAAACAGCCAGAGGAGGGGAGCTTGCTGGACTTATTGTTTAATCAGTGTTGCAGCTCCTACCTTCCCTGGTAACATTATACAACACACAGTTTAAAACTCACTCCCCATTATAATAATAATAATAATAATAATAATTAAAAATTACATTTTTATGCCCATCATTAAAAAGTTCAGGGATGGGGCATCTTTGACAATGAGGTCTAACTAATGATATGTAAAGTAGTATAAGACCCTTACTATTTCAATTGAGCTGTTCGGGAAGCAGCTTAAATGTATGGTTCTTAAGATGTGCCCATCAAGTCAATCAAACCTGTGGGAAAAGTGTATATATAGTGCATACATATACAGAATGTAGTGCAAGTGTAGTGTAATTTGATGTGGGTGTAGTCTCCTTATATATGCATAAATGCTATTGAAAACAAGACACTACTGCTGGTGCATACCGTCTCCTTGGCTACAGTAGCATACAGACCAATATCTAAGACTTACATTTCCTCAATATTCTGAGCCCAAATGTCTAAACTTATATTTTTAATCTTTTAAACTAGACTACTAGCGCTAATTGTCAAGTTCTATAAAGAAGCTACAAAATGCATGTGCATTATAAGTGGTAACTCTGGATGATCCATTAAGTAAATATGCTATGTATTAATTCAATTTTTGTATTTTTAATCTATTTTTAACTTATCAGTTATGCACCAAGTGTTATTTTTTTTTGTAACATCACAAAGCTCTTTTTATTTTACAGTATTTAAGATTTAATATGCGAAATACAGACACTGTTAACTTTGTCAGACTATGTATGCAGAATTGATGTGAGACATTTTATTATGTGTTACTTGATTAGACGTACAAACAGTTTATAGCACCTAAGTCATGTGTAATAACCATCCAACATCAAAAAGCAAACAATCCATCTGACTTTTACTGTAACACAGCTCAGAATAAATCTAGTCACTCGGACCTCAAGATGTAAAAGCATGTGAAATGAGATATAGCTAAACAAAGGATTCCAAAGCTTTCAGCAAAATGTCCAAGAGAAAAATAATCTTCTGGAAGCCAAAAAATACAGACTTCCTGCTGCTGACATCCATACAACAAGCCATGCATGCAGTTTCTTTGCAAAATTGTATAACAGGTTGAGCTAGCGAAGGATTGCCTTGTATCACTGCTCTTTAGTTCAAGAAGGCTTTTGTTATGCTAAGATTTAGTTGATAATATTTTAGAGTTCAAACTAAACTATTCAAATGGCTTAAGGTACATTGGTTTAGCCCATATAATATTCATTTCAAAATGTGTTTTTTTTTTTAATTTTATTTATAGGATTAAAATAGTGTTTATTGTTTGTGATTTATTTTGAAAACTGCAGATGTTTCATTCGCTAGAGAGAGATTTCCTTTTTGAAGTAAATATAATTATAGCCCTCCAGCCTAGGCTTACACCTTACAAGATAATTAAAAAATAATTTATGGTGTTTATCCTAGATTGCAAAATATTTTTTTTTTATCAATAAATAATATGAGGTAATCACTGGTGCATCAAGGTTTCTGTCTACTATAATTACAATAGTTTTCTCTAGCCTTGCAATAAATTAAGATTTTTATTTAATAAAAATAAAATAATAATATTTGCACCTGTTTGGTCCCTGTTGTTTTTTTTTTTAAGCAACCCTCACATAATGTAGGGAGTGCTATATAAAATATATTAGTTAAAGGGACAGTGTACTCAAATTTTCATATAACTGCATGTAATAGACACTACTATAAAGAAGAATATGCACAGATACTGATATAAAAATTCAGTATAAAACGTTTTAAAAACTTACTTAGAAGCTCTCAGTTTAGCACTGTTGATGAGATTAGACTGAGACACCCAGTGAAATGAGCTGAGAAGGCAGGAAGAGCAGACAGCTCCCCTTCCCTACATATGAAAAGACAGATTACACAAACAATAGCAGAACAAATCTGTAGACATGGCTCTACATTTGATTCTTTTGGGGCTTGGTTAGTATAAAAATCAGCACAATGTTATTAAAAAATAAGCAAAGCTATACATTGTTAAAGAAACGCTCCCAGATGGGCAATATAAATGGATCATCTACAAAACATTTATGCAAAGAAAAATCTAGTGTACAATGTCCCTTTAACACAAACATGGGGTGCAGAGTAACCTTGTAATCAAATCTGTGCAGAACTTCTCCTCGATTCACCTGGCACAACTACTGGTTACTCTGTTATAAATGTACTAGGAAGTAATAAAAAGGAGCACACTAAAGAAAACGAACATCCAGGGCCGATTCAAAATACTGTGCTGCCTGGGTCCGAGAATGAAATGATGACCCCCCCAGATGTGACATTACTCATTACCTTACTAAACCTGGTACGGTGGGAGCTTTTAGCATATCTAATGGCACATATGCAGCCCTTTAAATGGCATTGGTTGCAAGAAAAGTTTTGTTACGTCCAAATACATTAAATTATACAATAATGATATAATATAATTGATTTAAAAAACATCTGAATCATAATTACCTTTTATCTCCTTTAATGTTGCTGTCTATTAAGGGCCCAATGTTGTAAGCATTGTTACAATATATATAACTGTATTATAAAGATATCAGCATTGCAATCAAAATTACTGACGAATAGGGATGGGCGAATGTGTTTATATTCTAATTCGAATGTTAGAACGAATGTTATTGTAGAAATTCGATCTACATAATAGAATGTTCATAAGAACGAATATTCTTAAAATTTCGATTTTAGAATGTTATTTGCCGTTTTCGAATATCACATTCGAATTCGAATGTCACATTCAAATTCGAATGTCACTTTCGAATTCGAATATTACATTTATAAAACACAATTGTAGACTAGAAACACTATTTCGAATTCGAATGTCACATTCGAATCGAATATCACATTCAAATCGAATATCACATTTGAATCGAATATCACATTCGAATTTAAATATTTCATTTATAAAACACAGTATTAAACTAGAGATACTATTTCGAATTTGAATGTCACATTCGAATCGAATATCACATTTATTAAACACAGTTGTAAACTAGAAATACTATTTTGAATTCGAATGTCACATTGGAATTCAAATATTACATTTAAAAAACACAGTATTAGACTAGAAATACTATTTCAAATTCGAATGTGACATTCAAATTCCAATGTCACATTAGAATTCGAATATTAAATTTAAAACACAGTATTAGACTAGAAATACTATTTCAAATTCGAATTTGACATTCAAATGTAGCATTCGAATTTGAATATTACATTTATTAAACACAGTTGTAGACTAGAAATACTATTTCAAATTTGAATGTCACATTCAAATTCGAATATTACATTTCAAAATTGAATGAATACATAGCTAAACATTCTATTATTCTAACGAATATTTTCAAATTTTATTGAAAAATTCGAAAACGAAAATTTGAAAATAGAATATTAGAATGTTATATAAACATTCGAAATTCGATTAGAACGAACAAATGTATAAAATTTCATTTTAAATTTAGAATTTTTAGAAACATTCGCCCATCCCTACTGACGAAATGTCCTAAAGGGATGAAATCACTGTTAAAATGTAGTCTCACGAGATGTGTTTTACTATAATACTCTGTGGGAGGTGAGTGTGGGAGGTGAGAGTTCTCTTTTACGGCCTGATATTCAAAAACTCGCCGCTCAGGTGAGATGACCGATGACAATTCAGCAGTACAGAGAAGTCCCATAAATGATAGAAACACAAATTTTAATTTGAAAGAGGTTTATCTTACTATGCAGGGTTCTTGATTTGAAGGCGAGGTACCTATATTGCAATATAAGGTCTAAAAAAATTAGATTATGCATGATTTTTCTCCATGGCAGCGAGCTTTTGAACATTAGGCCCTTAGGTCCCAATATTCAAAACATTGTCAGACAAGAAAATGGCGTTTTTGCATTGCCAAGATCGCCGCCCGTCTGGTAATATATTCTATAAAAGGGGTTGAACCGGGAATAATAGAAGAAGCATTAGATGGAAGATAGAAGATGGATGAAGACGCATCAGATGGAAGAGGACATCCCAAGAAAAGTGCCCCATGGATGAAGATAGGAGAGGAGCACTACCATAGCTGTAGCCGGATTCACCATAGCTGATGCCGGATTCAAGTTTGATCAGTACCAAGTTTGAGGCTTAGCATTAGGGTTTGTGTGTGTGTGGGGGAGGGGTTGTAGAATAGTTTTTTTTTCAACTTGCAAAACAACTATAATCACTTATACCCTTTTCAGGGCATATGTTTTCCAGATAGGGTTTTTTTTGGGTAGATTTTTGTTAGTGAAGGATTTATGTTAGCACAGGGTTTTGTTTCTAATCTGTCAAAAGAGCTATAATCACTTATGCCCTTTTCAGGGCATATTTTTTGCCAGGTAGGGTTTTTTATTGTAGGTTTTTGTTAGTGTAGGTTTCTTTAAGATAGGATTTTTTTTAACATAGAAATGTTTTTAATGCAAAAGCGCTAAGTTTACTTTAGGGCACTGCCCGACAAATGCCCTTTTTAGGTTATAGTGTTTCTATAGGATTTTTTAGGGATGGAAATTTTTTAAAGGGACTTTAGTTTTAGCATAGGTCGTACTGTTTGGGTTTTTTATTTTTGGTAATTTATTTTTTATTTTTGGTAAAGTTTTTGATTTTTTGTAATGTTAGTTTTTTTTTTTTAATTTTTGTAACTTAGTTGGTGTTAGGTCAAGGATTTTGGGTGGTAGCTTTTAGGGGGTTAAGTAGTGTAGGGGTAGTTTGCGGTGGGGGGTTATGGCATTTAGGTGGTTAATAGTATAGGAAGTTTATTGTGTTGGGGTTATGGCAGTTAGGGGGTTAATAGTGTAGGCAGTTTATTGAGGTGGGGGTTGTGGTGGTTAGGTGATTAACAGTGTAGGCAGTTTTTTGCGGTGGGTGGTAGTTGTATTTTTATACGTTTTTTGTTATAATTGTATTCTAGCCCTACGTCTCCAAGCATGCTACATTTTCAGAACTATTTTACCATTGACTTGTAATATCAAATTGTGCGGTTTTCTGAACACAGGGCTGGGATATGGATAGAGCACCCTGTGCTATCAGTGGCACTCCACTTGTAATCTGGACCATATTGGGACATGCCATGTTATTTGATGTTTTTGCAGAAGGTACAGTTCTTTTTAACCATATGGTGGAAAAAATGTATGTACATTCGGTGCTTGTGAGAAAACTGATTATGTTCCTAAACTCTGGTGAAGAATTGGTTTAATAAGCATTGTGAAATGATAATTTATGGTTCTTAAAATACTTTGTCAATCCATTTCAACGTCTCACTGTGAACTTACATATTGACTTGCCTAAATAGGTCACACAGATATTAGATAAAGCATAATACTTGTAATTACAAGATATTGCATGGAGTCTTGCAAATACCATAGATACTGGATGAGATTGACAATGTTTTCAGTGCATTATCACGTTATTTGCTGCGATTGTTTAAAAAAAAAAAATCAAACTCCATCAACCACTTACCTTATATGGAGGAGCTAGTTTAGGCCTAGTTCCCATTGAGTTGGTAAAGTTTAGAAACTATTGGTAACAAAAAAAATCTCCATAGACTTAAACAGATATGAAACCACAACATTTTCTTTCATGATTCAGATAGAGAAATTTTAAACAACTTTCCAATTTATTTATATTATTTAATTTGCTTCCTTCTCTTGCTATTCTTTGCTGAAAGATTTATCTGGGAAATCTCATGACCAGCAAATAACCTAGCTTCTAGCTGCTGATTGGTGGCTGCATATATATACTGATTGTCATTGTCTCACCCATGTGTTCAGTCAGCAACAAGTAGTGCATCGCTGCTTGTTTGACAAAAGAATACCAAGAGAATGAAGAAAAAATAATAGGAGTAAATTAGAAAGTTTCTTAAAAATGCATGCTCTATCGGAATCAAGAAAGAAAAAAAATTAGGTTTCATATCCCTTTAAGATAAATATTGTTATCACCAGTTTTACCACATCAATAAGAATTAGACCTTAGACGATAGTGGAGTAAACAGCTAGCCACAGTCCTTTTATTAGCTAAATCAACATTGTTTTTTCCATCTTATTGTATCATCCCTGCTGATTATTCAATTAGGGTCTGATATATGCCAGAGTTAGGATTGTAAAGTCTGTCATGTGCCCTTCCAGCTCTTAAAATTGAAAAACTCTTAATTTTCATATTTAAATTGCAGGAAAATGGATCAAAAGAACCAAAAAAGTATATTACAGTTTTTCTATTTACTATTACAAAAAAACAAAATATTCACTGTCCCTTCAAGTGACATATTGGTTACTATTAAACTAATATTTAGCTCTTAGCAGTTTTGCATATGTTAAAATGGATGAAATGCATAATAAAGGGTTCTATTCTATTGTGATTTAAAACATGGTTGTAAACATTTTAGTAACAGAAATATTCAGGGCCAGATTACAAGTGTCTCGCTATTTAGTGCTTTCACACGCACACAAACACCGATAGAAGTAAACTTTTAACACGTGCGGGTTAGCACGTGTATTACAAGTTGAAAGTAAAATATTTCCACATAAGCGAAAAACGATGCACGCTAACTTCAGGACGTCCGATATTTCGAACTTTTTCTTACCATCGACTTTAATGGAAAGCGCAAATTGGAAAAACCTAACACATTGCTTGAGCGCTAAACACACACCGTGTTCAACCTACAGTGCTAACCCGAAGGTAGTTATGATTATTTTTCATTCCATTTATTTTTTAATAGATATTTCTATATATTTATTTGAATATATATATATATATATATATATATATATATATACTGTAGGTACAGGCATAACTCATTGTATTGCACTTTTATTAAGCTTCATTTTATTATGCTTTACAGATATTGCATTTTCTTTATAACTATAAGGTGAGATTACATATGCGGCGTAACTGCTGAAACCCACGTCATCATCACCAGCATTTTAAACTGCCGGAAGTCGGCTAAAACTAGCGATGTCCAGAAATGTGCGTAAATACAAATTTCTGGAGTCGCCGGTGACTTACGGCATGTTAGAAACTGCCGGCGCATAGGAAAATAAAAAAAAATGTTAAATCCTCCTGTAAAAATATAACACGCCTCCCAAAAATAAACCCGACACGTAAAAACCCCTATATCAGTCATCACCCCCATATCGGAAATAATAAGTGTATTAACCCCTAAACCGACGACCCCCACAGTGCAATATGCCTAATTAAACTATTAACCCCTAATCCTCCATTCACCCACATCGCAATTAACGTAATTAAACTATTCACTGGATTTTGGGCACTGTAAAAGAGCTGAAAGCCCTTTTAAGGGCAGTTAAAGAGCTGAATGCTCTATTAAGGGCAATCAGCAATGCCCGTACAAATGCCCCTTTAGGGACAATGGGTAGCTAAGGTTTTTTTAGTGTTAAGTTTTTTTTATTTTCGGGGGTTTGGTGAGTTGGGGGGGTTTACTGTTAGGGGGACTTATAATTTTTTTAATGCAAAAGAGCTGTTTAAATTAGACAATTCCCTACAAAAAGCCCTTTTAAGGGTTATTGGTAGTTTAGTATTAGATTAGGGGGTGTTTTTATTTTGGGGGGCTTTTTTATTTTCATAGGGATTAGGTTTAATTTTTTTATTTTTGATAATTTGGTTTATTATTTTCTGTAATGTTTTTTGTAATTTTAGATTAATTTAAACTTAGTTTTTTTCTTTTTAAAGTAATGTTAGGATTTTAATTGTAACTTAATATTTTTTAATTTAGGTAATTGTGGTTAATTTACGGGGTGTTAGGTTAGGGGACTTAATACATTTTAGGTTTATTGCGATGTGGGTTAATGGCGGGTTAGGGGTTAATAGTTTTATTAGGTTTATTGCGATATAGGTTAATGGCGGATTAGGCGTTAATATACTTTATTAGTTTTTTTGGGGGGCTGGCGGTTTACAGGTAGATAGATATTGTGCATGCGTTAGGTGTTAGTTAATATTTTCAGCCAGTTACGGGAGGTACGGTACTTTCATACTCAGTGCAAGGCTTGCTGCGCCTGCCTATGTGTGGCGAGGTGGAGTAAAATTTCTCCATTTTCGCAGCGGAAGTCCTTTACGCTAAATATGTAATACCGATTTGTGACACGGTTCTATGTTAGCTTATGGGAGTAAAAATTGCGGGCGACGGGTGAAATATACGCGCCACATTTATATGTGGCGCCGTATATGTGATACCAAAACCACATAAAAAATGGCGTCGCCGGCTTTTGCGGGCAACGCCGCATATGTAATCTTGCCCAAGGTTTGTAACAGCCCTATGTCGAGCAAGTCTATCTGCGCCATTTCTCCAACAGATATAAACACACAAATATATACACCTATATATACACACCACTAGCAAAAAGATTACAACTCGCTGAAGGCTCAGATGATGGTTAGCATTTTTTAGTAATAAATTATTTTTAATTAAGGTATGTACATTGTATTTCTATATCTTGTATATTTGATGAATTGTTTGTAAAACATACAGTATATCTATATCTATTTATCTATGTGAATATATATAGGTACAAGCATAACTCATTTAATTGCGCTTCATTTTATAACACTTCACATATATTGCAAATTTTTGCAAATAGAAGGTTTGTGGCAACCCTGTGTAAAACAAGTCTATTGGCACCATTTTTCCAACATATATAGACACATAAATACACATAAATACACAAATATACACACCTACCTATATATACACACCACCAGCAAAAAGATTACAACCTGCTGAAGGCTATTGCATACTTAATATACTACAGTATAAATATAACTTTTATATGCACTGGGAAACCAAAAGTGTGATTTGCTTTATTGCTATATTCCCTTTATTGTGGTGGCCTGGAACTAAACCCACAATATCTATGGGGTACGCCTCTATAGGCACACACATATATATATATATATATATATATACATATATACAGGTAGCCCTCAGTTTACGCCGGGGTTAGGTTCCAGAAGGAATGGTTGTAAATCGAAACCGTTGTAAATTGAAACCCAGTATATAATGTAAGTCAACGGAAAATGAGGGAGTTAGGTTCCAGGCCCCTCTCAAAATTGTCATAAGTAACAACTAATACATTATTTTTAAAGCTTTGAAATGAAGACTTTAAATGCTAGACAGCATTATAAACCTATTTAAATAATCACACATCACAGAATATATAATTAAACTAAGTTAAATAAACAAAAACATTTGCTAAACAGCATTATAAACCTAATAAAATAATAACACAACACAGACTTTACTTGCATTTTTGTGCAAACAGTTCTTTCTATGCATTCCAATCTGGACTGATTTATAGACAGAAAGATTTTGTTCTTTTGAAATCTGCTCAGTAGCTCAGGTCTGGTTAAACTGATTAATTTCAGCTTGCTTGGCTTGCATATCTTTGCTGCAACACAAGCGGACAGCTCCAACTACTGGCTTTTTTAATCAATGCACTGCTTCTCAATGCTTTTCAATAGCAGTCACATGACTGAAAAAAAAGGTTGTTATTCTGAAACGGTGCAAATTGAACCGTTGTAAATCGAGGGCCACCTGTATACAGTATATATAATATATTTTTAAAAGTAAATAGAACATTTTCCCCTTTGTGAAGAACATTGGAATGTAAAATATTTATAATAAATACACAGCAAAACACATTATTATATATTAATATTGAATACAAATATTTTTTATTTTTTCCAGGTATTTGAGGGGAAAGGGCTCCAAAGTATATATACATTTGTATATATATATATATATATATATATATATATACATACTGTACATGTGCATGTATGTGCTTTTATGTCTATATATGCATCTATATACATATATACACACATAAACATAAATACAAATGCATACACATATATACATATGTATATATATATGCATACACATATTTAGACATGTATATATATACATTATAGCCCTTTTCATTCAAATACCTTATATACAATATACCTTTAAACCCTTATAAAAAATGTTTTAATATTTATATGAATATTTTTATTAGATAGTGTATATATAAGTGTAACGCATTATTTTAATGTATTTATTTTGTGTTTGGTGCAACTTTTTATTTAGACCTAATGCTTTACGCGAGAACTTCAGTTGTGCTAACCTGAAAAGCCTAAATTTAGTTTGCGCTTGTGTGGTTGAGTTTACTTTCAACTTGAAATATGCACGCAAGTTAGGGCGGGCTTGATATATCAATATTCTGTGCACACTAATGTTAGCTCACCACTTGTAATCTTTCCCTTAGTGAACTGGAAGTTTGTAATTACTGCATAATTTAATACTCAAGGGAATAATATGCTCAGTTAACTGTTCATAAAAGTGAGAGCTATATTGGATATATTTGCGTTAATGAAATAAGTTATATGTACTGGTTGTAGCTGGTTCCAGATAACTCTAATATGAACCATAGTTAAAGGATGTAAAATACACATTTTCCTGGATATGTATAAAGTAAGTTTGCTGAAAAAAACAATATCTGCAATTTTTCTTCATACATAATTCAGTAGCAGGATTTCTATCAGAGATGAAAACGATCACTAACGCTTTTAGAAAGACTTATGAAACAATCACATGTGGGATTTTACATTCAAATACACTAAAATATCTCTAGAGAAAGGTATAAAGTTGGAAACCAAACTGGAATTTTACTAAGGAAGCCTAAAGTGGGGGCTAAGAATCTAGGTGTGAAACTTGGCAAGTCTACTTTATGGAAAAATACAACAACAAGTGAAATTGAATAGGAGATAAGATTGGCTGCCAAGTACTGCAGTTCAACACCTCCATGACTTTGGATTTCAGAAAATCATTTATAGCATCAATACATTATCTGGGTAATTTTTTTTATAGCAATGTTTGAATTGGATGAGTTCACATACTAAATTAAGAACACTTTCTACAATACCCAAGTGCACATCCTTGCATTTTTAAGACAAAATGAACATAATCCTAAAGTAATAACAAGCCAGTGGAATTCTCCCCCTTTTAAACATCCCATGGGGTTTGTCTGACAGTAGTATTAGGATGTATGTCCTCTTCTGAGCAGCTGACTGACTGCAATTAACATATGGTTGATGTTCAAATTCAACTAATGATTTCAGAAAACAATGAAATATGAGAACAATTGTATTATAAATGTATTCATTTTTTTTGTTGATTTAAAACATTGTTATTTGTTAAACAATGAAGAAAAGGTTTAGAGATAGAAAAAAAGACAGTTTAAGAGAAAGTTTGCACATTATCTTCATCTGCATTTATTTAGCAATTCCAAGCAAACTGGCAGCTCTGTTGCCAGAGAATCGTAGCTTAAGTTCAACACTATATTGACTTTTCAAACTTCCCCAACAGATCTGTACCCCTAGGACTGCATGCTAGACCTACTTTAGGGGTTGACCAGTGTTCTATAACTTTTGTCTTAATTGGCAATATGCCTATTGACTACATGTGCAATGCTAAATGGTGTAGACAAAAAAGCTTTTATTAGTTTTTAATATTGAAACCACACTGTACTAAAGTGATGTGCAAGGGTGAAACATTTGATTTGGCCGAATCTTTCATACTGGATATTCAGAAAAATTAGTTTTCAGAATATTCAGCTGCTCTGCTATTCGGCCAGGATTAGCGTGTCTTTCCAGTGCCCTAGAGGTAAGTTTTTTAAATCCTACAGGTGATTTAAAGGACCACTCAATGCAGTAGAATTAGAAGTACCTAATAAAAAGACAATGCAATAGCACTTACGCTGAATTTCAATTAAGCGTTAGATTTTTTTCTGACAAATTTATTTTTTCTCCCATTTTCCAGCATCTTGTATCATGTGACAGACATCAGCCAATAACAGACTAGTATACGTATATCTGGTGAGCTTGTGCGCATGCTCAGTAGGATTTTGTACCCCAGAAAGTGTGTATATAAAAAGACTGTGCACATTTTATAATGAAAGTAAGTTGGAAAGGGTCTTAAAGCTGCATGCTCTATCTGAATCAGAAACGTTTATTTTGGCTTGAGTTTTCCTTTAAAGAAAACAAACAAATACTGACAAATCCACATAATCCAATCAATAGTCAAAACCCATATGCTAACAAATTTTAAGAGATTCAATGTATTGAGAAAAATCAGGATTTGACTTTCAATATACTCTATTAAACACAGTGGCATATTTAGGTTTTGTGCTGCCCTAGGCACTCAGAATTCTGCTATATATATATATATATATATATATATATATATATATATATATATATATATGGGTTCCCTTGTATAGTTGGATAGGAATATTAGATTATGTATTATTAATCTTGCTATGGTGAATAAAGTAAGTGGGAAATCGCTTTAGGTACATAAATATTTCATGGAGACTGGAGAGGATATTGTATTAGACAGTCACGGTGCCAGTTTTGTAAGTTTCTACCATCTGAACAGAGAGTTACTCAGCTGCCAAATAAAAATAGATATGCACAGGACAGGTACTTGCCAAATACCAACACATTAACAAAACCACTCTGTTCAGATGGGAGAAATTTACAAATCTGGCACTGTGACTGTCTAATACAATATCCTCTCTCCAGTCTCCATGAAATATTAACTGAGTTAACCCTGATCGTCTGATATCCGTTAGGTGGCTACCGGCTAGTCCCAATTGTTAAACTAGTTTGGAGTTGTGGCGTCATGAGCTAACACTGATCTCCGTGAGTGAGGTGGAACTTAGTAATATTTTTCAATGAAAATCCAATTCCTAAGTTGAAATTAACGCTAGTACGCTACGCTACCCAATATACCACCTGCCACCATTGTTAAACTTTGGAGCTATGGCGTGCCCTGCCCTACCTGAGTTAAGTAGTCAGACTCAGCCGGGTCAGCCCCCTCCTCTCCAGTCCTCTCAGGCTCCGCTCCATCGATCTCGTCAACTCCACAGCAGGCGAAGCTCCACTTTTTCTTCTAACACTTCTTCTCACCGCAGCATGTCAACAGACAGGAAGGCAGACGGCAGGTCGAAAAGGTCATGTGACCTCTGCAAAAAGCCAGTCTCATGACCGCAGTACGGTCAAAATGAAAAAAATAAAATAAACTCATGCCCAAATATTCAGTGCCAACGGAGAAGTGCCGCCCCCCAAAATTTGCCACTCTAGGCACCGTCTTGTTGGCCTATGCATAAATACGCCCATGATTAAACATATTCTCAGATAGTGGCATTACAGTGTATTTCAGTAAGTAACAACACCTTTTAACTGACTGATTATAAATAAAAAAAGCTTTCAAGAGTTTTTTTTTTCTTCTGTTCAGGCCAAAACCAATTTGAAAATTATTGCTAAAAATATAAAGATTAGTTAACCCCTTAATGACCGGATCATTTTTCAATTTTCTTACCCTTAATGACAATGGCTATTTTTACATTTCTGCAGTGTTTGTGTTTAGCTGTAATTTTTCTCTTACTCATTTACTGTACCCACACATATTATATACCATTTTTCTCGCCATTAAATGGACTTTCTAAAGATACCATTATTTTCATCATATCTTATAATTTACTATAAAAAAATATATAAAATATGAGGAAAAAATTGAAAAAAACACACTTTTTCTAACTTTGACCCCCAAAATCTGTTACACATCTACAACCACCAAAATACACCCATTCTAAATAGTTTCTAAATTTTGTCCCGAGTTTAGAAATACCCAATGTTTACATGTTCTTTGCTTTTTTTGCAAGTTATAGGGCCATAAATAAGTAGCACTTTGCTATTTCCAAACCGCTTTTTTTCAAAATTAGCGCTAGTTACATTGGAACACTGATATCTGTCAGGAATCCCTGAATATCCCTTGACATGTATATATTTATATTTAGAAGACATACCAAAACATTGATCTAGGCCCATTTTGGTATATTTCATGCCACCATTTCACCGCCAAATGCGATCAAATCAAAATAATTGTTGACTTTTTCACAAATTTTTTCACAAACTTTAGGTTTCTCGCTGAATTTATTTACAAACAACTTGTGCAATTATGGCATAAATGGTTGTAAATACTTCTCTGGGATCTCCTTTGTTCAGAAATAGCAGACATATATGGCTTTGGCGTTGCTTTTTGGTAATTAGAAGGCCGCTAAATGCCGCTTAACACCACACGTGTATTATGCTCAGCAGTGAAGGGGTTAATTAGGGAGCTTGTAGGGAGCTTTTAGGTTTAATTTTAGCTTTAGTGTAGTGTAGTAGACAACCCAAATTATTGATCTAGGCCCATTTTGGTATATTTCATGCCACCATTTCACCGCCAAATACGATCAAATAAAAAAAAAACCTTACATTTTTCACAATTTTAGGTTTCTCACTGAAATTATTTACAAACAGCTTGTGCAATTATGGCACAAATGGTTGTAAATGCTTCTCTGGGATCCCCTTTGTTTATAAATAGCAGACATATATGGCTTTGGCGTTGCTTTTTGGTAATAATAAGGCTGTTAAATACTGCTGCGCACCACACTTGTAATATGCCCAGCAGTTAAGGGTTTATTAGGTAGCTTGTAGGGTTAATTTTTAGCTTTAGTGAAGAGATCAGGCTCCCACCTGACACATCCCACCCCCTGATCCCCCCCTGACCCCCCTCAAACAGCTCTCCTCCCTCCCCCACCTCACAATTATCACCGCCATCTTAAGTACTGGCAGAAAGTCTGCCAGTACTGAAATAAAAAAAAATATATATTTTTTTTTCATACAGTCTGCAGTGATGGATCCCCCCTTAACCCACAACCTGCCTGATCCCCCGCATACATCTCTCTAACCCTCCCCCTCTACCTATTTGCCGCCATCTTGGGTACTGGCAGCTGCCTGCCAGTACCCAATTTGCCCCCCAAAATAGTTTTTTTTTACTTTTTTATATGAATTTTTTGTTTTCTGTAGTGTAGCTGCCCCCCCTAAATGATCTTACATCCCCCCTCCCAGATCCCTTACTAAATAACTGAGATCCTCCTGCAGCTACATCAGTCTTTTTTTTTTTCCATTTGTTTGCATATTTTGCGTGCCGCCAGCCGGGCAGGAAACACAGACAATGTGAAATCCGTTTGCCTATGATCAACAGGATATAATCAACAAAAGCTGCTCCCACCCACCAACGGATTTGTTAACAACAATAGCCGATACAGAGAGGGCCATAGAGTGGTCCTTACTGCATTGGTATGTAAAATAGGGGATTGCAGTGATGCCTCAATATTGAGGCATGACTACAATCCCTTGTAAGTAGCTGGAAGCGATCAAGATCGCTTCCAACACTTCAGACAACAGAGGACGTACCAGGTACGTCAATTGTTATTAAGGGAAGTTTTTTCTATGACGTACCTGGTACGTCCTCTGTCATTAAGGGGTTAAAAGTAACGAAAGTGATAGATGGTTGTAAGTACAGGGAGAGGGAAAGAGGTGTTGTAAAATCATGCAGAGGTTTGATAGATGGTTGTAAGTGCAGGGAGAAGGAAAGAGGTGTTGTAAAATTATGCAGAGGTTTGATAGATGGTTGTAAGTGCAGGGAGAAGGAAAGAGGTGTTGTAAAATCATGCAGAGGTTTGAGGATAAAGGTGTGGGAAGTCTGAGAATAGTCAGTCTAAAGAAAAGACAAAATTGGGAAACCTACGTAAGTGCAATCAAAGCACAGGCTGATAGGCAAAATATCTCTTCATAAAGTCCCAGATCCGCTTCTGTACCCTTTTTTATAGGAATAAAATCATTAAATCGTGTGTATGAATATATACCATAATTTAAGAAAAACTTTTCAGTCAAACTAATATTTAAGAAGTAAAGGCCAAAATAATGCTAGAAGAATTAGCGCAAACTGAGACCTGAAGTAAAGTGTTAGGGCTTGAATAGAAGTTTCACAAAACACATGTAAAGCATATTAAAATAAAGTATTACATCCATATATACACATATTTAATAGAGAATATGTTTAATATTGAAAATTAAACATATGGGCAACAAACCCAATTCATAATGAAATTGTCAATAAATAATTGAACTATACTTTTATAAACTATTATAACTTGAAACATGGAATTAACATTTTTTAACTTTTTGAATGTTAAAATCTGCACTTATTTGTTCAAATGCAAGTTGAGCATGTGTGAGAATTTTACATAAGTCATGGATATCTGATAAGCCATTCCAAGCCATTTAATTGTGTGTGTGGAAACACATTTGAATAGGTTCAAAGGATTTCACTTTCAATATCCTCTGTTAAACATGTTTTCAGGAAAGTAGCATTACTATGTATTTCAGTAAGTAGCAACAACTTTTAACTACCTGATTTTAAATAAAAAAAACAAGCTTTTGAAGAGTTTTTATTTTCTTTTTCTTTTGCTAAAAATATAGAGATTAGTTAAAAGTAACAAAAGTGATAGATGGTTGTAAGTACAGGGAGAGGGAAGGGGTGTTGTAAAATAATGGAGAGATTTGAGGATAAAGGTGTCAGTCTGAAGAAAAGACAAAAGGGGGGAAGACTATGGGCCAGATTACAAGTGGAGTGGCATTTAGCGTTTCCACTATAGCAATTACTCCGCTAGAATTAAGATTTTTGCGCTAGTTGGTTTGCGCTGGTATTACAAGTTGAAAGTAAACTGTTTTTGCTCTAGCGGTAACCCAACTAACGCAAAAATCCAAACTTAGAATATCGTGTGCGTGTTCTCATATTCCCCTATAGAAGTCAATGGAAAAAAAAGTTGGAAAAAGACACCCTCTTTTGCTCAAACACCATCACATATGTAAGGCCTGTGAAAAGTTTTAACAATGAAATTATAATTGAGAACCACAACTGCAGTCCCTGTAGGAAATATGTAACCATATGTAATATATGTTTTTACAAAGATTGTTACTAAATCTTGTTAGAATGTAGCTGGTATTAGTTACTTTATGATGTGACAGGAATTTTAATTTACCAGTCTGAACTTAGAATTCAGTGGTTTTATATACGGTAATACTACTGTATCCCCACAATTGCTATAAGTACACAGACACGCCCAAAGGAATATAGCAGTGTGTCTACAAGTAATCATACCGATATACTGCAGTAGAGGACTTATACAATAACGATCATTCTGTATACAAGTGGTAAATAAAGTGTAGTGGAGAGGCTTACCGGAGACAGCCCTGTAAAATGACTATGGAGTTGAGGTAGTTGAAATTTGCATTTGTCGTCAGAGGTCTGATGCATCTTAGAAGAGTGAGCTCTGCTGAAGCAGGTAAATGAGCAGCAGCAGTTAGGTCTGATACAGAGTATCCCAGAATGCGATGATGTCACTGAAATGATTTCCGTTAACGTCGGTTAGAGGATACAGGATAAGGTTAGTTATTTTACTTAAGAGAAAGTTATATAAATAGTGAGTCGTTCAAGCCGATATGGAGGTAAGCACTTCCCCCCTTCTCCCTTCCCCTTAGGCCCCTGCCCCTCCGCTGCAGCTGCTTGCATATCCTGCCTCTTCTGGTTCTAATGTGGCCCAATCATCCGCCCCCCCTCCTATTAAGAGAGTGCTCAGGGGTAGTAGTCCTAAGGGAATTCCGCTAGGTCAAGGGGGCCCTGTCTTATCGGTCCATAGTCCGACCGAGCAGGGTGTTTCATTTATTGGGCCTGATAGAACCCGAGTTAAGGAAGGAGTGGTGCCATTTTTTTGCAGGCCTGCCCCCGCACTCACGCCGACATTAATGTTGCGTCCTGATGACAGGACGAGGTCGAGGACGTTGCCACGTCTCCCAACATAGGAGCTACCATCTTGTGGCCTATCAGGGATCTGGGAGGGCTATAATGGCTACAAGGTATCTTTGAATAAGGGCAAAGGGGTCGCGCAATCTGTTAGTGCTATGGGGCTAGGCTTACGGGCTAGGAACTCGCCCATCACTACGGAAAAGCTAGAAATTTATAGAACACAGGGGAGATCCATAAATGTCCAGAGAAAGGCTGGACTAGGAACCTTGTGTTATTGGAACTGTTCCCAATCGTGGCTGCAGTAGAGCTGTGGGGTAAGGAATTGGCTAATAAGAGTATTTTATTCTGGTCAGATATCAGCATCATCTGGCCAGGTTATCCCATATGTGCAGCATTTAGTACTTAAAGCTCTGGAGAATAATATACATTTTAGAGCCAAGCACATTCCAGGAGTAAATAATGTTATTGCTGATGCACTGTCTAGGTTTAAATGTGATTTATTCAGAAAATTGGCACCTAATCCAGAATTAAATGGTGAAGAATGCCCCATTTATCTTTGGCAGATTGGGAGCAGTTAGAAACAAAAAAAATTTGCTTAAAAATTAATTTGCCCCGTGGACAACGTATAGTAAGCATTGGGAGGATTGGGTACAATTTGTAGGTAATAAAGGAAGCAGTAAGGAAAAGCTACTTTTAGATTACATTCACCTAGATTACAAGTTTTGCGCTATAGAGGGTGCGAAAGAAACGCAACAAAAGTTGCGTTATTTCACCCTCCATAGTGCTGCCATTACAAGTTTCTAAAAAGCCACCTTGTGCGTGCGATATGGTGGCAATGAGCTCCATACCGCACAAAATATAAGGGCTGCTTTGACGTTCTTGTGGACGCTTTCCCCATAGACATCAAAGGGGAGAGAGTGTTAGAGAAAAAACTAACACCTGAAGCTCGCAATGGCGATCGCTAAATAAAGTTAGTTAGGGTTAATGTTAGGTTTTTTTTACTTATTTTGAGTGTTTTTTTTTTAGATTAGGGTTTGGGCTTTTTTAAAAGAGCTAAATGCCCTTTTAAGGGCAATACTCATACAAATGCCCTTTTTAGGGCAATGGGTAGCTTAGGTTTTTGTTAGAGTTAGGTTTTTTATTTTGGTTTTTATTTTATACTATTTAGTATAATAGTTGTTAGGTTAATTGTAAGTTTCAAATAAGGTTTTTTTAATTTCACAGGTAAGTTTGTATTTATTTTAAGATAGGGATATTCTAATTTTAATTTAAAGTTAGGGGGTTGTTAGGTTTAGGGGTTAATAGTTTAATTACATTTTTTGAGATGTGGGGGGCTGGCAGTTTAGGGGTTAATAGGTTTATTTAGTGGCAGTGATGTGGGAGGCCAGAGGTTTAGGGGTTAATAACTTTATTTAGTGGTGGCAATGTCGGGGAGCGGCTGAATAGGGGTTAATAACTTTTATTAGTGACGGCGATGTATGGGCGGCAGATTAGGGGTTAATAACTTTATTATAGTGTTTGCGATGCGGGAGGGCCTTGGTTTATGGGTTAATAGGTAGTTTATGGGTTTTAGTGTACTTTGTAACATTTTAGTTATGAGTTTTGTGTAACAGATTTGTTGCGCAAAACTCATAACTAATGGTCTAAGATAGCGGAACGGATCGTGTCGGTATAGGCTGTAATGGAAGCATTTTAGCCTCACCGTACAACCTGTAATACCGGCGCTATGGAAATGCCACACAAAAATGTCATTTTTTTTAGTGCGGGATTGACATTGCGTCACAGGCTAAAATGCTTGCGGTATAAAAATGGCCATTTTTTCAGCATTAAATCCGTAACGCAAAACTCGTAATCTAGGTGTTGGTGTTTTAAAGCAATCACAGGTTAAAAAAAGGTAAACTAAGTACCATAATAGCAGCCATTTCATACTTCTTTCAACTATTAGAGGTGAAAGATGTGACAAGAAGGTTTATAGTTAAGAAAGTCATTAAGGGTTGGTCAATAGGGGAAGAGAAAGGGAAGGATAAGAGAGAATCACATTTAAAAGGCTCAGGGCATTGATTGGTTCTCTAGGCCAGGTTTGCAAGGATGCTTTTGAAGTAAAGTTGTTTTCTGTAGATATCATTATTGTTTTATCGGTAGCATTGCACATAAGTGAGTTGGTAGCCTCAAGTAAAACTTCAGAGGGATACAGGTTAAAATCGGGAGACATTAAGATGACAGATGCATCGATTTTGGTATTTATTTGCAAATCCAAAACGGATAGAGATGCAAAGGAGACTTGGAAAGCGGTCAAGGAAACCGGAGATGAGATTTGTCCAGTGGCAAGCTTAAGTAGCTACTTAAAAGATGGCCCCGGCAGAGGGAGATATGTTTTTTAGGCATAAAAATGGGTGTCCAGTAACGAAGTTCCAGTTTAGGAGGGTATTTCAGTTAGCGGTTAAAAAACTAGGTTGGGATCCCAGCTCATTAGCTCCCCATTCATTTAGGATAGGGGCAGCCACAAACTGAGCTTTATTGGGAGCACCAGCTGATCAGATAAAAAAGTTGGGCAGGTGGAGGTCAAATGTTTTTATAAAATATCTCAGGCCCCTTGAAAAAAGTTACAAATTATCATATTTCATTAAACACTTTGTAGTGGTTGTTCAGTTTTCATTTGAAGTTAACAGTTGAATTGTTTGTGTTGCAGAAAGAGCCCTAAGAGTTTGGGTGTTAGGACACACCTACCTGCTTTGGGCCGCAATACAAGCTGCCAAGTCCAAGCAAGGAGTGAATTTAGGTTTAAGCACAAGTTTAGTAGGAATCAGGTGAATAGGACAGAGAGGGATGAAATGGAGACAGTTGATGGGAGTAGCGCAAGAGTCAAGAAGAAAGTGGAGAAAACCTGACGATCTGATAATCCATCTAGGAGGAAATTACATAGGGTCAATACCCTCAATTGAGTTACAAGAGCATGTCAGGGAGACATTGAGATGGTTCAAGATAGCGTGGCCAGATAAAAAGTTAATATGGTCTAGTATCATTGCAAGGACGTATTGGATGGACTGTGTAACTCAGAAAGGTGGCTTTAAATGCAAAAAGAAAGTGAATCAGGCAGGAAGGAAAGGGATGGAAGAGATAGGAGTACAAGTGCTGGAATACCATAAATAGGAGTTCGGAACCCCCAATTATACAGAGCAGATGGGGTTCATTTGACAAGTCAAGGCAATAACTTATTCTTGGAGGATATAAAAAGCGTCATACAGTCTCACATGAGGTAAGAAAAGGTCACAGGGCTTGTTTAGGTTGGTAGTAAGAGGATCCTCTTTTTATGGTGGGAAGTGGGCGGCCTTGCACTTGGGTAAGGCAGTAATGGGGGGAGGTGTGTAGGGTACGGGGACAAAAGGTATTGGTCTGTTGGTAAAACCCACATGCCCTCCTAGTCTGCAGACCTTTCGGCCTGTTACTTGCCAAATTATGCCCCTGAGTTGCGCACGGTCACGCTTCTTGGTTACGTGGGGCCGCCCAGTTCTCTCTTGATGCTGTTGCATAGAATTGTGTTACCAATTCAAACATTTTAATTTGATTACGGATATGTTATTATCCTAAAGGTTATGAGGATCGCTCAGTTCAATTAGAATAGAAATAAATAAAACGTGACGTTTTCTAAACGCCAAAATTTGTGTCTGTTATTATTTACTATATAGGTTGGAAAATGAGCTAAGGTGATGGTGGGGTATTCAATTAATGGGTACATCTGGGAAGGTAGTTAAAGTGTAAATCCCTTAGTAATGTGTACAGACCATTTGGGAGGGGAACCATTTAAGGGATATTACTTTACTTCCTGGGAAGATCTAAGGGTGGGGGTTCTTTCTTCTTTTGTTCAAACATAGGTACAGCCCAGACAAAAGGAAAGGAGAGGGGCAATTTCAGGTGAGCTGCAGGTATCAGATTCCATGAATACGCTAGCTCAGGGATTGGCCAGGTAGTGGAAGAAAGGGGTTGGAACATTTGAAAGGGATTAACAGCCTATATAAGTGTTTGAACAATGATCCTGACTCAGAAATATTTTTTTTTCTTTTTCCCTCCCTAGATATAGCAAAGACTAGCCCAATGAAGAGGTCACATACAAGAGCGATCGTAAGCAGCATGGCTAAGGGCAAACGCTGTGGTGTTTCTGCCACTCAGAATAAGACCGCTTGTGTAATGCCTCTTAAGGGTTTTCTCGCCATGAAGCAAGAAATCAGCTACTGGTCTGTCAGTCAGAGCTGATGGAATGTATAGAATAAAATCATGGCTTATTAGCTAGGTATATTGATTATTATGTGGGAAATGGGTGGCCTGGAATGTCGGTAAGGCAGTGATGGGGGGAGGTGTGTAAGGTACGGGGACATAATGTATTGGTCTGTCAGTCAAAACCACATGCCCTCCTAGTCTGCAGACCTTTCGGCCTGTTACTTGCTAAATTACGCCCCTTAGTTGCGTGCATTCACGCTTCTTGGTTACATGGGGCCGCCCAGTTCTCTCTTGATGCTGTTGAAAAAAATGGAAATGTGTTATCAATCATAAAATATGTATTTGATTACGGATATGTTATTATCATAAAGGGGACAAAGGGTATGGGTCTGTATGTCAAACCCACATGCCCTCCTAGTCTGCAGACCTTTCGGGCTGTTACTTGCCAAATTATGCCCCTGAGTTGCGCACGGTCACGCTTCTTGGTTACGTGGGGCCGCCCAGTTCTCTCTTGATGCTGTTGCATGGAATTGTGTTACCAATTAAAACATTTTAATTTGATTACGGATATGTTATTATACTAAAAGTTATGAGGATCGCTCAGTTCAATTAGATTAGAAATAAATAAAACGTGACGGGTATTCAATTATTGGTACATCTGGGAAGGTAGTTAAAGTGTAAATCCCTTAAGGCATGTAAGCAACTGACATAACAACATATTCTCATTATCGCTAACCTGACATGAAAATATGAATATTTCATATTCCAATGTTCTTTACATAACAGAATATGTTCTATTTATTCATAATTAAATATTTCTACATACAGTATAATTGATATTTTTAAAACAAATATATATTTAAACCTCTCTCTCTCTCTCTCTCTCTCTCTCTCTATCTCTATCTCTCTCTCTCTCTCTCTCTATATATATATATATACAGGGAGTGCAGAATTATTAGGCAAGTTGTATTTTTGAGGATTCATTTTATTATTGAACAACAACCATGTTCTCAATGAACCCAAAAAAACTCATTAATATCAAAGCTGAATAGTTTTGGAAGTAGTTTTTAGTTTGTTTTTAGTTATATCTATTTTAGGGGGATATATGTGTGTGCAGGTGACTATTACTGTGCATAATTATTAGGCAACTTAACAAAAAACAAATATATACCCATTTCAATTATTTATTTTTACCAGTGAAACCAATATAACATCTCAACATTCACAAATATACATTTCTGACATTCAAAAACAAAACAAAAACAAATCAGTGACCAATATAGCCACCTTTCTTTGCAAGGACACTCAAAAGCCTGCCATCCATGGATTCTGTTAGTGTTTTGATCTGTTCATCATCAACATTGCGTGCAGCAGCAACCACAGCCTCCCAGACACTGTTCAGAGAGGTGTACTGTTTTCCCTCCTTGTAAATCTCACATTTGATGATGGACCACAGGTTCTCAATAAGGTTCAGATCAGGTGAACAAGGAGCCCATGTCATTAGATTTTCTTCTTTTATACCCTTTCTTGCCAGCCACGCTGTGGAGTACTTGGACGCGTGTGATGGAGCATTGTCCTGCATGAAAATCATGTTTTTCTTGAAGGATGCAGACTTCTTCCTGTACCACTGCTTGAAGAAGGTGTCTTCCAGAAACTGGCAGTAGGACTGGGAGTTGAGCTTGACTCCATCCTCAACCCGAAAAGGCCCCACAAGCTCATCTTTGATGATACCAGCCCAAACCAGTACTCCACCTCCACCTTGCTGGCGTCTGAGTCGGACTGGAGCTCTCTGCCCTTTACCAATCCAGCCACGGGCCCATCCATCTGGCCCATCAAGACTCACTCTCATTTCATCAGTCCATAAAACCTTAGAAAAATCAGTCTTGAGATATTTATTGGCCCAGTCTTGACGTTTCAGCTTGTGTGTCTTGTTCAGTGGTGGTCGTCTTTCAGCCTTTCTTACCTTGGCCATGTCTCTGAGTATTGCACACCTTGTGCTTTTGGGCACTCCAGTGATGTTGCAGCTCTGAAATATGGCCAAACTGGTGGCAAGTGGCATCTTGGCAGCTGCACACTTGACTTTTCTCAGTTCATGGGCAGTTATTTTGCGCCTTTGTTTTTCCACACGCTTCTTGCGACCCTGTTGACTATTTTGAATGAAACGCTTGATTGTTCGATGATCACGCTTCAGAAGCTTTGCAATTTTAAGAGTGCTGCATCCCTCTGCAAGATATCTCACTATTTTTTACTTTTCTGAGCCTGTCAAGTCCTTCTTTTGACCCATTTTGCCAAAGGAAAGGAAGTTGCCTAATAATTATGCACACCTGATATAGGGTGTTAATGTCATTAGACCACACCCCTTCTCATTACAGAGATGCACATCACCTAATATGCTTAATTGGTAGTAGGCTTTCGAGCCTATACAGCTTGGAGTAAGACAACATGCATAAAGAGGATGATGTGGTCAAAATACTCATTTGCCTAATAATTATGCACACAGTGTATATATATATATATATATATATATATATATATATATATATAGATATATATATATATATATATATATATATATATATATTATCGGTTATTTGTATAGTTGTATAGTGCAAAAAGATTCTGCAGCGCTATAAACATAGGCAGAATACAAGGAAACATTTATAGGGATCAGACTGGTAGAGGGCCCTGCCAAGAGTCACATTGTTGTAGTCAGCTCTAAAGAAGGTAATCTACAAACAGCATGGCTTTTAGGCTTACATGCTAAGGGGGTTTAAGGGGATAGCAATGGAGGAGAGTAAGTAGAATCTTTAGGGAGTGCTTGAAGTTTTCAAAACTAGGGGAGAGACTTGTGGAGCGAGGCAGAGAGTTCCATAAGATGGCAGACAGTCTGGAGAAGTCCTGTAAGCGAGAGTGTGAGGAGGTAACAAGAGAGGAGGAGAGTAGGAGGTCATGAGCAGAGCAAAGGGGATGGGAGGGAGAGTATATGGAGACAAGGTCTGAGATATAGGGGGAGCAGTGCAGTTGAGGGCTTTGTATGTCAGAGTGAGAATTTTGTGTTTAATCCTGGAGACAAGATAAAGCCAGTGAAGGGATTTGCAGAGAGGTGCAGCAGATGAAGAGCAACGTGTAAGTAAGATGAACCTGGCAGAGGCATTCATTATGCATTGTAAAGGAGCTAGGCGGCAGCTGCGGAGACCAGAGAGGACAGAGTTGCAGTAATTGAGGTGGGACAGGATGAGAGAGATTAAAATCTTAGTTGTGTCTTGTGTAAGGAAATGTCTAATTTTAGAGATGTTTTTAAGGTGGAAGCGGCAGGATTTATCAAAGGACTGAATGTGAGGAGTGAAAGTAAGATCAAGTGTGACCCCAAGACATCGGGCATGCCGGGTAGGTGTAATGATGGAATTGTCAACAGTTATAGAGAGATTGGGGGTGAAGATTTTGGAAGAAAGGGTGAAAATAAGGAGCTCAGTTTTGGAGAGATTTAGCTTGAGGTAGTGAAAGGACATCCAGGAAGAGATGTGAGAAAGACAGTTAGTGACACGGGTTAACAAGGAAGAAGATAGGTCTGGTGCAGAGAAGTAGATTTGGTTGTCGTCGGCATACAAATGATATTGGAACCTTTTGGACTTTATTAGGGAACCTAATGATGACGTTTAGATTGAGAAGAGAAGGGGACCAAGGACAGAGCCTTGCGGTACCCCAACAGAAAGTGGTGATGGGGCAGATTAGGCCCCAGAGAAGGCTACACTAAAGCTACGGTGTGACAGGTAGGAAGAGAACCACGAGAGGGCTGTGTCACAAATGCCAAAGGATTGGAGGGTTTGGAGCAAAAGAGGGTGGTCAACAGTATCAAAGAGTGCTGACAGATCAAGGAGGATAAGCAGAGAGAAGTGGCCTTTTGATTTTGCTGTAAGTAGGTAGGTATAATTATATATAGGTATATATATATACAGATATATATATATATATATATATATATATATATATATATATATATATATATATATATATATATATATATATAGGAATATCTATTTAAAAATACAAAGAACATTTTCCCCTATGTACTGAACATTGGAATGTGAAATATTTACAGTAAATATACAATATAACACTATATTATATACGAATATTCATAAATATGCTTTTAAATGTTTTCATCTACTTAACAGCAAAAGGCTCTAATGCAATTAAATATAAATGTCTGTGTGGCCCTCGTTTTACAACGGTCCAATTTACACCGTTTCAGAATAACAACCTTTTTTTCCAGTCATGTGACTCCTATTGAAAAGCATTGAGAAGCAGTGCATTTATTAAAATAGCCAGTAGGTGGAGCTGTCCGCTTGTGTTGCAGCAAAGCCAACCAGACCTGAGCTATCAAGCAGATTTCAAAGGAACAAGATCTTCCTGTCTATAAATCAGTCCAGATTGGAATGCATAGAAAGAACTGTTTGCAGAAAAATGCAAGTGAAGTCTGTGTTGTGTCATTATTTTATTAGGTTTATAATGCTGTTTAGCAAATGTTTTTGTTCATTTAACTTAGTTTAATGATATATTTTGTGTTGTATGATTATTTTATTAAGTTTATAATGCTGTTTAGCATGTAAAGTCTTCATTTCAAAGCTTTAAAAATAATGTATTAGGTGTTAGTTATGACAATTTTGAGCGGGGCCTGGAACCTATCTCCCTCACTTCCCATTGACTTACATTATAAACTGGGTTTCAATTTACAATGGTTTCAATTTACAACCATTCCTTCTGGAACCTAACCCCGGCGTAAACTGAGGGCTACCTGTATATATATATATATATATATATATATATATATATATATATATATATATATATATATATATATAAAAAAAATATATATATATATATACATACATTCATACAGTATATATGTACACAATCATATACATATTTAGACATGTATATGTATGCATCTCAATGTTAAAGCCCTTTGATGGCTTTTTTTTTCTAACACCTGAGATCTCATATATTTAAGCCCTTATAACCTTTGTGTGCGATGTTTAAAAAAATAATTTTTATTAGATAATGTTATTATAACAGTAAATATACTTTGTTATGTATTTTTAAGTGTTTTGTACAACTTTTTATTTTCGTCAGTTAACCACTACTCTGAAATTGCAGTAATGATTCTAGTGTTAAACAGGATTATTGCTATGGCGCAAATGATTGTGCTCCACTTGTAATCTAGCCCTATCTAAGTAGAATTAAAGCATAGGCTGACATAAAGACATATCTACACAATATAAATGCACCCAAACATAAATAAATTCAAGGAATTAAATACAAAGTACCATACAGAGCATTGCATTATTTGTACTACATTTGCAGGTATACATGAATACGCATTTTAATATTGTATAGTTTGCTGGCAGTGCTATTTTCAAATATTTGTTGACACGTTTTGCAGAGAACTATATTGCAGGTTTTAGTGCCTTTCTGAAGTTCTTCTGTTCACGGATACGTTTTCTGTAGACCAGTTTCTGTGGTTAGGTGTTGGAATGTCAGTAAAGGGTGAGATCAATGGCTGTATATCTTTCACTACTTTTACATATCTTTAAATACTTGTGGAATACATAATACACTTTTCTCTGTATTGCTTTCATGCTTTCATGACAGATGAATTTATTTATTTATTTGTCTATCTCCTTATATCCAATAGCATTTTGTATTACTGACTCGTCTAGTGTTATACGATGTTTATAACAGTTAGACCTCTAGTCCCTTTCACCTAATAAGCCTTCATGATTTTTCAATCTTCCCTTTCTCCCTGTAGGCACAACAATGTATCATTTGAAAAGTCCATTATACTAACGAGTAGGGCATTTTATCTAAATAAGAGAAGAAATTCTCAGAAGCCTATTCATTAAAATTCATTATTAGCAAATAACAAAATGGTATTTCCATTTACTGAAGTGCTCATGGTATTTTGGCATCTGAGTAACTAAATTAACACGTCTATAACAATTTAAATTTAATAAACAATTATATAAATTCTAATTCATAGTTTCATTTCATGCCAGGAATAAATATTTATTTTTACCCAGTTTCACAAAGGGTATTTTTATCCTTTTTAAATGTAATTATTTTTTTATTTTTCTAAGAAGGATATATGTACATACAGTCATCTTATTCACAATAATTTATTATGTGATATTAGGGCACACAATACATAATTTATAGCACTCCTGCATATCACTCTGCATAACACCTCAGCATACAGTATTTCCACTGGAGCAGGGAATTCTTAGGCCTAGATTTGGAGTTCGGTGGTAGCCGTCAAAACCAGCGTTAGAGGCTCCTAACGCTGGTTTTGGGCGCCCGCTGGTATTTGGAGTCAGTGATTAAAGGGTCTAACGCTCACTTTTCAGCCGCGACTTTTCCATACCGCAGATCCCCCTACGCCATTTGCGTAGCCTATCTTTTCAATGGGATCTTTCTAACGCTGGTATTTAGAGTCGTTTCTGAAGTGAGCGTTAGAGCTCTAACGACAAGATTCCAGCCACCTGAAAATAGCAGGAGTTAAGAGCTTTCTGGCTAACGCCGGTTTATAAAGCTCTTAACTACTGTACCCTAAAGTACACTAACACCCATAAACTACCTATGTACCCCTAAACCGAGCTCCCCCCACATCGCCGCCACTCGATTAAAATTTTTAACCCCTAATCTGCCGACCGCCACCTACGTTATACTTATGTACCCCTAATCTGCTGCCCCTAACCCCGCCGACCCCTATATTATATTTCTTAACCCCTAACTTGCCCCCCACAACGTCGCCGCAAGCTACTTAAAATAATTAACCCCTAATCTTCCGACCGCAAATCGCCGCCACCTACGTTATCCCTATGTACCCCTAATCTGCTACCCCTAACACCGCCGACCCCTATATTATATTTATTAACCCCTAATCTGCCCCCCTCAACGTCGCCGACACCTGCCTACACTTATTAACCCCTAATCTGCCGAGCGGTCCTGAGCGCTACTATAATAAAGTTATTAACCCCTAATCCGCCTCACTAACCCTATCATAAATAGTATTAACCCCTAATCTGCCCTCCCTAACATCGCCGACACCTAACTTCAATTATTAACCCCTAATCTGCCGACCGGAGCTCACCGCTATTCTAATAAATGTATTAACCCCTAAAGCTAAGTCTAACCCTAACACTAACACCCCCCTAAGTTAAATATAATTTTTATCTAACGAAATAAATTAACTCTTATTAAATAAATGATTCCTATTTAAAGCTAAATACTTACCTGTAAAATACATCCTAATATAGCTACAATATAAATTATAATTATATTATAGCTATTTTAGGATTAATATTTATTTTACAGGTAACTTTGTAATTATTTTAACCAGGTACAATAGCTATTAAATAGTTAAGAACTATTTAATAGTTACCTAGTTAAAATAATAACAAAATTACCTGTAAAATAAGTCCTAACCTAAGATATAATTAAACCTAACACTACCCTATCAATAAATTAATTAAATAAACTACCTACAATTACCTACAATTAACCTAACACTACACTATCAATAAATTAATTAAATACAATTCCTACAAATAAATACAATTAAATAAACTAGCTAAAGTACAAAAAATAAAAAAGATCTAAGTTACAGAAAATAAAAAAATATTTACAAACATAATAAAAATATTACAACAATTTTAAACTAATTACACCTACTCTAAGCCCCCTAATAAAATAACAAAGCCCCCCAAAATAAAAAATTCCCTACCCTATTCTAAATTAAAAAAAGTTACAAGCTCTTTTACCTTACCAGCCCTGAACAGGGCCCTTTGCGGGGCATGCCCCAAGAATTTCAGCTCTTTTGCCTGTAAAAGAATAAATACAATACCCCCCCCCCCAACATTACAACCCACCACCCACATACCCCTAATCTAACCCAAACCCCCCTTAAATAAACCTAACACTAAGCCCCTGAAGATCTTCCTACCTTGTCTTCACCATACCAGGTTCACCGATCGGTCCTGAAGAGCTCCTCCGATGTCCTGATCCAAGCCCAAGCGGGGGCTGAAGAGGTCCATGATCCGGTCAAAGTCTTCATCCAAGCGGGGCAGAAGAGGATCTTCCATCCGATTGAAGTCATCATCCAGGCGGCATCTTCGATCTTCTTCCATCCGGAGCGAAGCGGCAGGATCCTGAAGACATCCAGCGCGGAACATCCATCCGGACCGACGACTGAACGACGAATGACTGTTCCTTTAAGGGACGTCATCCAAGATGGCGTCCCTCGAATTCCGATTGGCTGATAGGATTCTATCAGCCAATCGGAATTAAGGTAGGAATTTTCTGATTGGCTGATGGAATCAGCCAATCAGAATCAAGTTCAATCCGATTGGCTGATCCAATCAGCCAATCAGATTGAGCTCGCATTCTATTGGCTGTTCCGATCAGCCAATAGAATGTGAGCTCAATCTGATTGGCTGATTGGATCGGCCAATCGGATTGAACTAGATTCTGATTGGCTGATTCCATCAGCCAATCAGAAAATTCCTACCTTAATTCCGATTGGCTGATAGAATCCTATCAGCCAATCGGAATTCGAGGGACGCCATCTTGGATGACGTCCCTTAAAGGAACAGTCATTCGTCGTTCAGTCGTCGGTCCGGATGGATGTTCCGCGCTGGATGTCTTCAGGATCCTGCCGCTTCGCTCCGGATGGAAGAAGATCGAAGATGCCGCCTGGATGATGACTTCAATCGGATGGAAGATCCTCTTCTGCCCCGCTTGGATGAAGACTTTGACCGGATCATGGACCTCTTCAGCCCCCGCTTGGGCTTGGATCAGGACATCGGAGGAGCTCTTCAGGACCGATCGGTGAACCTGGTATGGTGAAGACAAGGTAGGAAGATCTTCAGGGGCTTAGTGTTAGGTTTATTTAAGGGGGGTTTGGGTTAGATTAGGGGTATGTGGGTGGTGGGTTGTAATGTTGGGGGGGGGGGGGTATTGTATTTATTCTTTTACAGGCAAAAGAGCTGAAATTCTTGGGGCATGCCCCGCAAAGGGCCCTGTTCAGGGCTGGTAAGGTAAAAGAGCTTGTAACTTTTTTTAATTTAGAATAGGGTAGGGAATTTTTTATTTTGGGGGGCTTTGTTATTTTATTAGGGGGCTTAGAGTAGGTGTAATTAGTTTAAAATTGTTGTAATATTTTTATTATGTTTGTAAATATTTTTTTATTTTCTGTAACTTAGATCTTTTTTATTTTTTGTACTTTAGCTAGTTTATTTAATTGTATTTATTTGTAGGAATTGTATTTAATTAATTTATTGATAGTGTAGTGTTAGGTTAATTGTAGGTAATTGTAGGTAGTTTATTTAATTAATTTATTGATAGGGTAGTGTTAGGTTTAATTATATCTTAGGTTAGGACTTATTTTACAGGTAATTTTGTTATTATTTTAACTAGGTAACTATTAAATAGTTCTTAACTATTTAATAGCTATTGTACCTGGTTAAAATAATTACAAAGTTACCTGTAAAATAAATATTAATCCTAAAATAGCTATAATATAATTATAATTTATATTGTAGCTATATTAGGATGTATTTTACAGGTAAGTATTTAGCTTTAAATAGGAATCATTTATTCAATAAGAGTTAATTTATTTCGTTAGATAAAAATTATATTTAACTTAGGGGGGTGTTAGTGTTAGGGTTAGACTTAGCTTTAGGGGTTAATACATTTATTAGAATAGCGGTGAGCTCCGGTCGGCAGATTAGGGGTTAATAATTGAAGTTAGGTGTCGGCGATGTTAGGGAGGGCAGATTAGGGGTTAATACTATTTATGATAGGGTTAGTGAGGCGGATTAGGGGTTAATAACTTTATTATAGTAGCGCTCAGGTCCGCTCGGCAGATTAGGGGTTAATAAGTGTAGGCAGGTGTCGGCGACGTTGAGGGGGGCAGATTAGGGGTTAATAAATATAATATAGGGGTCGGCGATGTTAGGGCAGCAGATTAGGGGTACATAGGGATAACGTAGGTTGCGGCGGTTTACGGAGCGGCAGATTAGGGGTTTAAAAAAATATGCAGGGGTCAGCGATAGCGGGGGGCGGCAGATTAGGGGTTAATAAGTGTAAGGTTAGGGGTGTTTAGACTCGGGGTACATGTTAGAGTGTTAGGTGCAGACGTAGGAAGTGTTTCCCCATAGGAAACAATGGGGCTGCGTTAGGAGCTGAACGCTGCTTTTTTGCAGGTGTTAGGTTTTTTTTCAGCTCAAACAGCCCCATTGTTTCCTATGGGAGAATCGTGCACAAGCACGTTTTTGAGGCCGGCCGCGTCCGTAAGCAACTCTGGTATCGAGAGTTGCATTTGCGGTAAAAATGCTCTACGCTCCTTTTTTGGAGCCTAACGCAACATTTGATTAAACTCTCGATACCAGAGTTAAATTTATGGTGCGGCCAGAAAAAAGCCCGCGGAGCGTTAGCAGCCCTTTTACCGCCGAACTCCAAATCTAGGCCTTAGTAAAAAAGGCAGGTCTGTATCACAATGCATCATATTTTTGCTTCCTGTATTTTAAGAATTAAAACCAAATTGAATTTGGGTATACCTATGTTTTCAAATAGTGATTTAGGAATCATTAATAGTAAATCTATAGTCAATATAGAATCTACCCTAAACAGTATTTTTAGAGATTATGAGATTGATATAGATTATTTTTTTTAATATAATTTTTTTTATTATTTGATCCATATATGTTTACCTTTGATTCCTATTGAGTTAATTAGGGTCTACATAGAGTGTTCTACATAGAATTATAAATGAAGATTGAGATAGACTTGTTTTATGCCTAATTGGCTAAAATCTGTTATACTCGATTGCTGTTCTAATTCCAAAGAACCCTGTTATGCTATACAGTAAGTCCCCTACTTACGAACATTCAAGTTACAAACTTTCAAAGATACGAACATGTGGTTCGCATGTCAAATCACGGAAGTTAGTTCCGTTAGTTTCGTGTCTGCCAGATGCGGTTTTGCTGTGGTGTACTTTAGAATACAGTAAAAGGCAAGGATGTCAGGAAAAAAACGTAAAAGCAGTTGTTATAAAAGCAGTGGGGAGTCTGTGGGGACTGCTAAGAAGCGCCAAGCCATAATGATGGAAACAAAAGTTAAAATAATTGAGAGATTGGACAGAGGTGAAAAGATGATAGACGTTGCTTGTTCTTTTATTATGAATCGTTAAACCATTGGCACAATTCTAAAGAACAAGGACAATATTATGGAACATGTGAAGTCTGCTGTGCCAATGATGTCAACAATAATATCCAAAAAGCGTGGAAAAGTGATAGAGGAGATAGAGAAACTTCTCAGTGTGTGGATGCAGGATCAGCATCAGCATTGAGTACCAATTAGCTTAATGCTGATCCAAGAAAAAGCCAAAAGCCTGTATGAAGACTTGAAGAATAAACGCATTTCATGGATGGTTTCATAGATTCAAGGATAGAGTCAACCTTCACAACGTAAAAGTAAGTGGTGAGGCAGCGAGTGCCCAGGAATTTCCTGTAATGCTTCAAGAAATTATTGATGAAGGTGCTTATTTACCTAAGCAGATTTTTAATGTAGACGAGACAGACCTGTACTGGAAGAGGATGCCAGACTGAAGTTACATCAGTGAGAAGCAGTAAGGAGGAAAAAGTGATGCCAGGCTATAAAGCAGCAAAGGACAGGCTGACTTTGTTGTTTGGTGGCAATGCTTCCGGCAATATGAAGCTGAAACCTCTCTTAGTTTATCATGCAGAGAACCCAAGAGCCCTCAAAAACATCAGCAAGGTTTCTCTTCCTGTTGAATGAAAGAGTAACTCTAAAGGCTGGGTTACACAGGCCATTTTCCAGGACTGGTTTTTCCACCACTTTATCCCAGAGATAGAGAAATTTTGCATGGAGAAAAATGTCCCATTTAACATTCTGTTGCTGCTCGACAATGCTCCGCCCCCACCATTCATGGATGACTTTGATCCCAATGTCAAAGTAGTGCATCTGCCACCGAATACTACGGCGCTCATCCAACCTATGTACCAGGGAGTTATTCCAGCTTTCAAGAAATATTATTTATGTCACACTTTTGGTCAAGCAGTGGATGAATCAGCAATAACCTTGTGACAATTTTGGAAGGACTATAACATCTACAAGGCCATAAAAAACATTGACTTTGATTGGTGTGAGATTACAGCTGTTAGGTGTTATCCCCAAGGGGGGGGGGGGAGTGTCAGGTCAGGCTGAAGCCTCTGGGCCGCTGTACCACCTGAAGCAGATGTAGATTATCTGATAAGGATCCCTTAGAATGACTCAGACCATGCAGCAATATGATCTAAAGCCAATCATGTTTATTGAACAGTTCAAGCCTATCTTATAGACTTCAGTAACAGCATACAGGGTTAAGGGGATGACACGTTAGGACTGCGTCATTTTACACAGTTATACAGAGTAAAGCACAGTGTGATTCTGGAAATTCACTAGCTCATAACAATATACTATAGTCATAATAAACCATGCATCTGCAGATACACCAAGGTCGCTGAACCATCTTATTGACATTATATTCTTCTGGGCGTACAGCCAGGGACATCTACAAGGTTACCTAGCTTTGCAGAATAAGATGACAAGCATATATTTCTCACTACAGAATGAACCATTATAATAAAGTCTAATCATTACAAAATGGATGCTAATCATCACAAGATGGCTGCGAGGAACAAGATGGCTGCAGTCAGGTTCACATTACCCCTAACATACCATCCTTTTATTCTAACAGAATAACATAAAAATAGACAGGCATAGAAAATAAGTAAAGCCTTATATTATGGTAACAGAACTCTATGTGAGAATACTAAAGAGAAAAATATTCCTATGTCGTGATATACTTTTATAGGCTAATTGTCACTGCATATAGGTGCAGCCTCTCCAATACCTTCCATCTATCTTCCAGCCTTCCCAAAACTACCGGTCTACCGGCACAGAGACCCAACCAGCCCCCCCATCTACCCCCAAACAACGCTGCATCATTTATTTCTCCACCTACATTGCTAGCACCCCCCAATATGTCCAACAGTTCCTTCTCCACAGTAAAGCATGACATAGCAACAGCACAACTGTCTCTAGGTGGCCTCTGATAACTTTAAGAACAGTCTTTGTCCATTTGAGAGCGCTGCACCTTGACACTTTGCTATAATACAATTCTCCAACAGTTCATTTGCAGTAGGGGTGCTTATCCAATGTTCTTCCGCAGGGAGATGCTGGAAATCTGATGGTTTGTTCATGGGGTAGACAAGGCAACCACTCGAGTCACAGGGAGTCTAGGAAGCCAACAGAAACAGTACAGGATGAGTACACACTGCAATACAATCACAATTATGTCCAAATAAAACGTCACTTTCATCCTATGTCATTTAAAATCAAACAAAACATTGTTGATATATAATACAAACTAAATACATTGATATTTCTCAGAGAATAATTTACAACTTCTCTATACACTTGTAAATGATACTTCATGAATACTAAGCAAGTGAAAACCTGCCAAACTTCATCAAGGGCCTGAATGGTTATGCTAAAACTTATGCTAAGGCCTGCCCTGTAGCAGAAATGAAAAAAGAAAAACAGTCAATAAAAATAAATGAATTTCTTTACAGTGTCACTTTGAACTTCTAAAAATAAAAGAACCTCGTGTTGCTTTATTCTGCATGGCTCTGCTATCTATAATGTTTATATTTCTCCAACCATGATCCTAATAGTCAACAATCTCATCTGATATGAACTCTACTAGTTTACTAATTATTTTATACAACCTAAATTCTCTCACACTCCTGTATGAGGAAAGCATATAAACAGAACATCATTTAAAACTACAAACTCTTTTAAAGGTAAACACATCTTTATGGTAAGATAATTACTCTCTTTGACAAACATCTGTAACTACAAAATTCAAATAGCAAATACCATACCAAATAATAAAAGGGAAAAATACATTTGCTTTCATAAACTATAATTATGCTATTCCCTAAACAAATATTTCTCTGTATAATGAATATAAATTTCTAGCTGAGACATGTCCTCCTTATGTTCTAGAGGGTGAAGGGTCTAAAATATTGCAGCATTTTCCTTAAACATATTTTTATACTCAGTGGGCCATTCAATAGGGTACAATACTGCGAAGTTCACAGTTACATTTATCTAAAGGGTTACTTTGTTAAGCACATAAACTACAATGTGCACTAATACCAGTAAAGCATATGATCTCTTATCAACAATATGATCAATAAAAATAAAACAAATACAAGAGAATACAAAACAAGCAATATAAGGAATCGAGTTAAAACAATACTCCCCTAATTTAATTGGTTGACCCTGTAACAGCATAACAGGTCCTCCATATCGAGCGGCAAGGCACAGTCCAGAGAAGGATAGTCTTTATGTCCTGAACACACACATCAGAGGAAACAGTCATGGATTACCCAGAGTCCAGTTCTGGGGCTGGTACCAGCATGCAAAGCAAAGAATGGATCCAAAGATAGTTCAGCAACTTTTACTGCAGTATGGTGGTTAAAACAAGCTTGACAAAAGGTCTTTCATCTTCATCTTTTCTTTCTTAAAAGGTTTACTTGCATTCAATCTTTAATCTTTTGAAGAGTGCACTTATGGAATCTGGGTATACAGGCTACGACCGGGGTGGCCATCAAGGTAGATGATGTCTGTGGCCAGATTCCCAATGAAGGAAAGTTCTAGACAATCCTAGGGACGTAGTGCATCCTGCATAGGGATAAGACAGGGAAATTTAGGGCACAGCTGGTGGTTAGGCAATAACATTGTAAGAGGAGATTCTAAACGTTTTAGGTTCACCTCCTAAAAACAATCACCCCCATTACATAAAGATATTCATCAATACTCATCAATACTTCCCCCTTGTTTGCGTGAAACATCCCATGTGACACGCAAACACAACATAACAAGAAACTAAACGACAAATCATGCACTCCACTCATGCAGAGACAATTCTCAATAGCAAGCAAAATCAAATACACTTCACTATTCAATATGCTGTCCATACAGCACGCTTCCACATGTAGTCACAAAAGAGAAAAACATAACAAACAAACATTGAAAACCAATTGGTCTTTTTTGTTGTTTTTTTTTCACAAAACAAAACATTAGCTGCCGACACAAACTTCAAACAACCACAATTAACCTGAAATTCAACACATATTCTGACATTCACTGAAATGCAACACTCGCAAAATGCCACAAACAATTAAAAACATCCCCCTAAGAACCATCTATACCCAGGCTCTGCAACGTCTACTATGTACAAAACTTTGATATCACGCAAATAAAGCAATCACAGCAGATGCTCAAGAAGCTTCAGTTGCATATTGTACAAATAAAATAGCGCTTATTTGGGAAAGATCAGATAACCATGGTACAGCCACCGTTCTCCTGCCGCATGCACCATTAATGGGGTTTGGAAGAACCTTTGCCCGCAGTATGTTCATGAATCTCGTGGATTTGAGAAAGAGGGTGAGGGGTTCAATGATGTCCTCAGCAACTTAGTGACACTCAGCGAGAAGCTGGAGCTATATCTGCAAGAGGATGACTTCATTGAACTCCTTGATGTACAACATAAGTAGCTTACTAATGAATACCTGATAGAACTGGAGGCCCAGAGAAAGGACGAAGAGAGGAGAAGAAGTAACTGAAGAACCAAAAAGATTCACAACACAGGAAATGGTAAGGGTTTTTTCTTTATTTGAGGAGGCAATGCTAGTTTTTGAGGCACAGGACCCAAATGTAGAATGGTACACAAAAGTTGCAGCAGCCGTTCAGAATGCCATCCAGTGTTACTGTGTCTATCTATGAAGAGAAAAAAAAAGCTACTACCCAGACATTACTGGATCAGTTTTTTCAGGAGGGTAGATAGAATTGAATCCAGCAAGGAACCAGAACCTGCACCATCATCATCAGGTGTGAGCGAAATTGCAGCTCGCCCCCCATCTCCTATTGCTGATGATCCTTCAGCTCCACCATCTCCCACCTCTTCCTCCTCAAGTCAGTAACTTGCCTGTTCACTCCATGCTAGCCCCTGTATGCAAGCTGTTGTACTATACAGGGTACAAGGCAAGATTAAAAATGTTTTATAGTATTGTTTATTTTTCAAGTACAGTACAGGTACTACTGTACAGTATAGGTATTAAAATGTTATCTTTACAGTACAGGTACAGTACAGGTATTGTTTGTTTATTATTTACTACATTAAAATGTTTTCTTTACAGTACAGTACAGTATTCTTTCTTTTTTATGTACTACTTAGACATTAAAAATGTTTTCTTTACAGTACAGGTATAATATTGTTTGTTTTATATGTACTATTGCACATTAAAATGCTTTCTTTACAGAACAGTACAGTATTAGTTGTTTTTATGTACTACTGTACATTAACAATGTTTTCTTTACAGTATTGTTTGTTTTTTATGTACAACTGTACTGTAATTTATGTGAAGAGTATTATAAAGTGAGGTTTATAATACTTTTCACATAAATTACAATACAATTGGACTTATGAACAAATTGGACTTACTCCCGGAGCGGAACTCGTCCGTAAGTAGGGGACTTACTGTATTGCTGTTCTCATTCCCTCTTCATCTATTGCTATGGCTGTTTACAATTTTAAGTACATTTTTAATAAAACATTTGTTTTTTATGTGTTCCTTACTAATGTGCAGCTTCAGTTTTTTAAGTAATTCTATATGGGTGGTTCCCGATTAAGGGCTATATTACAAGTAGAGTGCATATTTAACGCACACCCATAAATGGGCAAATTTGCCTGTTTACGGGTGCACGATAAATAACCAGCCATTACAGGTTACTGGTTATTGCTAGCGCGAGCTTGCTGTAGCAATTAATGCCACGAAAATTAACCAGAGTTCAGATCTCTGGCTAATTTTAAAAATGTGCCCCAATTGCCCCCAAAATGCAGTGTACTGTAGTTTAAAAAAAAAAAGAAAAAAATTGTACCATTGTAGCAGTCATGAGGCCTTAAACTGAGCGGATGTGGGATGTTAGAAAAAAAAAAACGGCACTGAAAAGTGCCTTTACATAGAGGTCTAGGAGAAATGTGTGTTCTCTATAAATATATATGTATATGATGCTATATACATATATATTTATGTGTTAATATCTGTGTACACACATATAAACATATACTTATATTCATATACATATATATTTCAATTAGCTGTCCATCACTGCGTGACTTACGTACTTCGCTGCTCTAGGTTCTCATGTGGTGTCTCAGAGAATGAGGCTCCCATTGGAGCCTTTGTAACTGCACCCTATTGAGCACATAGCTTCCATACAATGCAAATGCGGGCTCGTGTTTGCATCGTGTTGAACTTATAATTCCAGCGCACAATTGCGGTCTTTGGTATTATGAGTAGAGCACAAATATTGCTCTCACGTAAGCCCAATTTGTGCTCCACTCATAATCTAGCCCTAAATAAAAAGTTTGTTCTAAGCACTTTAGGACTGTGCTTAGAACAGCATTTTGGATGCTGAACTAGCCACTCTTATTAGAGGAGACCTGCTAGATTTGCTAATCTCCCATGAAGTGGCGGTTCTAGGTTATATTTTACACCCCACTGGGCTGAGGAGAAGGGTAAAAAGGTAAAAAAGATACTACTCCCTGCGCATCTTCTTTTAGGCAGGCCACATCCCACAAGTGCCTAACCACATCCCTGGACCACCTGGCTCTGCCTTCAGAACAGAAAATATAGTACACAGTGCCTAAAGAGCATTATCTAACACAATCGTTGGAAATACGAAGAAGTAAATACGAAATGGAGTGCAAGATATAGGCTAAAGTGTGTATAAACAGAGGAATAGTGTATATTTACACAGTTATTTGGTACAAATTTAATAAACAACTAGATAAAAATTAGAATTAAAAACATAATATACAAGCCTTATATGAGACTTATATTAGACTACAAACAATTAGGTAAATCTAAAATAAACAATGGAAACAAATGACCAGTGATCCCTTGGTGTTATTTGTCACCCAGATAAGGTGTGTGCACAGAAAAGGTGCTTAATAGCACAAAAAAGAGGGGGTATAAAAATAAGGAAAAATGAGTGATGATGATGAAAGTGTCTGTTAATGTCCAAGAATATGTATATATTTGTCCCAAAAAAGAAAAGAAAAGTATATAAAATATCAAAAATATAAAAGGTAGTGGTATCTAAAAACGTGAATGTAGTAGTGTCCAGAAATTGGTGTATCCAAAGTTAGTGTATCCAAATTAGGTATAGGGAAATGTACGTCCAATAGATTGAGTGTAGTTTCCTTGAAGAACCTGAGGGAGGAAAATAAATACAAGGTGCAAAAGATCTGGGTAGCAAATAGGGCCTCTATGGTAATAGGCTTACCTATGCATCAGACAGGAAACTCGGGCTGGTAGGTCAAATAGATCATCGATGCATTTTGGCCTTTAAAAAGGCCTTTATCAAGACTATACTAGCTCCTGAGAAGAAATACTTATTTATAGGGCTAACAGCCATTCAGAAAGAGGGGTTGGGATTTCAGAAAAGCCGCCAAAATTTGTGGTCAATAAAGTGTTTCCGGCTGTGTGACTTCCAGTTTAGGATTGCTTCCGGTTTACGCGTCACATGATTACATAATTTCCGGTCGACGTGTTTATTAATAGCGTCATATCCAACGACTGGAAGAGCGATACAGATAGGCCGGCTTTTCACCATCTTTCGTATGGGCATTTCCATATTGTTAATGGAACATCTAGCATAAAGGACTATTAATGCGGTAAATTAGCTCACATATAGCCTAGATGTTGTCAATTTGAAAAAAGTTTTAAGTATTTTTATGTGCTTTAATATTTGTAAAAGGATATTAGGAGGAGTAATTCAATAAATGAACCAGGGTGGGGAGTGTGTACATAATGAAAATATATATATATCAAAACAAATGTCATAGTGAATCATAAAAGAAGAACATAAAAAAGAAACATAAAAGGATAATAACTATAAAAAATATTATAAAAATGAATAAATAATAACCATAAAGAAGCATAAAAAGGGCAGCCCGAGTTTCCTGAGAATAAACTAACCATAATAGTATTTAAAAAATAGCCTATGGCCTAGATTTAGAGTTCGGCGGTAGCCGTCAAAACCAGCGTTAGAGGCTCCTAACGCTGGTTTTGGCCGCCCGCTGGTATTTGGAGTCAGTGATTAAAGGGTCTAACGCTCACTTTACAGCCGCGACTTTTCCATACCGCAGATCCCCCTACGCCATTTGCGTAGCCTATCTTTTCAATGGGATCTTCCTAACGCCGGTATTTAGAGTCGTTTCTGCAGTGAGCGTTAGAGCTCTAACGACAAGATTCCAGCCGCCTGAAAATAGCAGGAGTTAAGAGCTTTCTGGCTAACGCCGGTTTATAAAGCTCTTAACTACTGTACCCTAAAGTACACTAACACCCATAAACTACCTATGTACCCCTAAACCGAGGTCCCCCCACATCGCCGCCACTCGATTAAAATTTTTAACCCCTAATCTGCCGACCGCCACCTACGTTATACTTATGTACCCCTAATCTGCTGCCCCTAACACCGCCGACCCCTGTATTATATCTATTAACCCCTAACTTGCCCCCCACAACGTCGCCGCAAGCTACTTAAAATAATTAACCCCTAATCTTCCGACCGCAAATCGCCGCCACCTACGTTATCCCTATGTACCCCTAATCTGCTACCCCTAACATCGCCGACCCCTATGTTATATTTATTAACCCCTAATCTGCCCCCCTCAACGTCGCCGACACCTACCTACACTTATTAACCCCTAATCTGCCGAGCGGACCTGAGCGCTACTATAATAAAGTTATTAACCCCTAATCCGCCTCACTAACCCTATCATAAATAGTATTAACCCCTAATCTGCCCTCCCTAACATCGCCGACACCTACCTTCAATTATTAACCCCTAATCTGCCGACCGGAGCTCACCGCTATTCTAATAAATGTATTAACCCCTAAAGCTAAGTCTAACCCTAACACTAACACCCCCCTAAGTTAAATATAATTTTTATCTAACGAAATAAATTAACTCTTATTAAATAAATAATTCCTATTTAAAGCTAAATACTTACCTGTAAAATACATCCTAAAATAGCTATAATATAATTATAATTTATATTGTAGCTATATTAGGATGTATTTTACAGGTAACTTTGTAATTATTTTAACCAGGTACAATAGCTATTAAATAGTTAAGAACTATTTAATAGTTACCTAGTTAAAATAATAACAAATTTACCTGTAAAATAAATCCTAACCTAAGATATAATTAAACCTAACACTACCCTATCAATAAAATAATTAAATAAACTACCTACAATTACCTACAATTAACCTAACACTACACTATCAATAAATTAATTAAACACAATTGCTACAAATAAATACAATTAAATAAACTATCTAAAGTACAAAAAATAAAAAAGAACTAAGTTACAGAAAATAATAAAATATTTACAAACATAATAAAAATATTACAACAATTTTAAACTAATTACACCTACTCTAAGCCCCCTAATAAAATAACAAAGCCCCCCAAAATAAAAAATTCCCTACCCTATTCTAAATTACAAATATTACAAGCTCTTTTACCTTACCAGCCCTGAACAGGGCCCTTTGCGGGGCATGCCCCAAGAATTTCAGCTCTTTTGCCTGTAAAAAAAAACATACAATACCCCCCCCCCAACATTACAACCCACCACCCACATACCCCTAATCTAACCCAAACCCCCCTTAAATAAACCTAACACTACCCCCCTGATGATCTTCCTACCTTGTCTTCACCATGCCAGGTTCACCGATCCGTCCTGGCTCCAAGATCTTCATCCAACCCAAGCGGGGGCTAGACATCCACTGAAGAAGTCCAGAAGAGGGTCCAAAGTCTTCCTCCTATCCGGCAAGAAGAGGACATCCGGACCGGCAAACATCTTCTCCAAGCGGCATCTTCTATCTTCTTCCATCCGATGACGACCGGCTCCATCTTGAAGACCTCCAGCGCGGATCCATCCTCTTCTTCCGACGACTAGACGACGAATGACGGTTCCTTTAAGGGACGTCATCCAAGATGGCGTCCCTCGAATTCCGATTGGCTGATAGGATTCTATCAGCCAATCGGAATTAAGGTAGGAATTTTCTGATTGGCTGATGGAATCAGCCAATCAGAATATAGTTCAATCCGATTGGCTGATCCAATCAGCCAATCAGATTGAGCTCGCATTCTATTGGCTGTTCCGATCAGCCAATAGAATGCGAGCTCAATCTGATTGGCTGATTGGATCAGCCAATCGGATTGAACTATATTCTGATTGGCTGATTCCATCAGCCAATCAGAAAATTCCTACCTTGATTCCGATTGGCTGATAGAATCCTATCAGCCAATCGGAATTCGAGGGACGCCATCTTGGATGACGTCCCTTAAAGGAACCGTCATTCGTCGTCTAGTCGTCGGAAGAAGAGGATGGATCCGCGCTGGAGGTCTTCAAGATGGAGCCGGTCGTCATCGGATGGAAGAAGATAGAAGATGCCGCTTGGAGAAGATGTTTGCCGGTCCGGATGTCCTCTTCTTGCCGGATAGGAGGAAGACTTTGGACCCTCTTCTGGACTTCTTCAGTGGATGTCTAGCCCCCGCTTGGGTTGGATGAAGATCTTGGAGCCAGGACGGATCGGTGAACCTGGCATGGTGAAGACAAGGTAGGAAGATCATCAGGGGGGTAGTGTTAGGTTTATTTAAGGGGGGTTTGGGTTAGATTAGGGGTATGTGGGTGGTGGGTTGTAATGTTGGGGGGGGGGTATTGTATGTTTTTTTTTACAGGCAAAAGAGCTGAAATTCTTGGGGCATGCCCCGCAACGGGCCCTGTTCAGGGCTGGTAAGGTAAAAGAGCTTGTAATATTTGTAATTTAGAATAGGGTAGGGAATTTTTTATTTTGGGGGGCTTTGTTATTTTATTAGGGGGCTTAGAGTAGGTGTAATTAGTTTAAAATTGTTGTAATATTTTTCTTATGTTTGTAAATATTTTATTATTTTCTGTAACTTAGTTCTTTTTTATTTTTTGTACTTTAGATAGTTTATTTAATTGTATTTATTTGTAGCAATTGTGTTTAATTAATTTATTGATAGTGTAGTGTTAGGTTAATTGTAGGTAATTGTAGGTAGTTTATTTAATTATTTTATTGATAGGGTAGTGTTAGGTTTAATTATATCTTAGGTTAGGATTTATTTTACAGGTAAATTTGTTATTATTTTAACTAGGTAACTATTAAATAGTTCTTAACTATTTAATAGCTATTGTACCTGGTTAAAATAATTACAAAGTTGCCTGTAAAATAAATATTAATCCTAAATAGCTATAATATAATTATAATTTATATTGTAGCTATATTAAGATTTATTTTACAGGTAAGTATTTATCTTTAAATAGGAATCATTTATTTAATAAGAGTTAATTTATTTCGTTAGATAAAAATTATATTTAACTTAGGGGGGTGTTAGTGTTAGGGTTAGACTTAGCTTTAGGGGTTAATACATTTATTAGAATAGCGGTGAGCTCCGGTCGGGCAGATTAGGGGGTTAATAATTGAAGGTAGGTGTCGGCGATGTTAGGGAGGGCAGATTAGGGGTTAATACTATTATGATAGGGTTAGTGAGGCGGATTAGGGGTTAATAACTTTATTATAGTAGCGCTCAGGTCCGCTTGGCAGATTAGGGGTTAATAAGTGTAGGCAGGTGTCGGCGACGTTGTGGGGGGCAGATTAGGGGTTAATAAATATAACATAGGGGTCGGCGATGTTAGGGCAGCAGATTAGGGGTACATAGGGATAACGTAGGTGGCGGCGGTTTACGGAGCGGCAGATTAGGGGTTAAAAGTGTAATGCAGGGGTCAGCGATAGCGGGGGCGGCAGATTAGGGGTTAATAAGTGTAAGGTTAGGGGTGTTTAGACTCGGGGTACATGTTAGAGTGTTAGGTGCAGACGTAGGAAGTGTTTCCCCATAGGAAACAATGGGGCTGCGTTAAGAGCTGAACGCTGCTTTTTTTGCAGGTGTTAGGTTTTTTTTCAGCTCAAACTGCCCCATTGTTTCCTATGGGAGAATCGTGCACGAGCACGTTTTTGATGCCGGCCGCGTCCGTAAGCAACTCTGGTATCGAGAGTTGCATTTGCGGTAAATATGCTCTACGCTTCTTTTTTGGAGCCTAACGCAGCATTTGTTTGAACTCTCGATACCAGAGTTAAATTTATGGTGCGGCCAGAAAAAAACCCGCAGAGGGTTAACAGCCCTTTTACCGCCGAACTCCAAATCTAGGCCTTAATTTTTAGTATAGCAGGTATGCCTAAAGCAATCCTACATGTGAAATGAAGTGAAAAAAATATATGAAAGAACATACAATGAATATACAAAATGTACAAAATATGAAATACACAAAATATATGTATCAGCCTGTACTAACCTGAGAGGTTTCTTAGGGAAAAAAATGAATTAAGTATGATGTTTCAAGAATAAGTGTTCTTAGGAGATGGACTACCTCAAAGTCAGCATTTAAACCTTTTGGATATATACAGTATAAATTGAATATCCATTTACATTCCATTAGTAATAGTCTTTTTTTAATTTCCACGTCTCCAATCCTTTCACACTTTGCATATACCCATATTTTTAAGGGCGGTGGTGTTCCCATTATGCTTTCCTGTAAAATGTTTATATATGGGAACATCATATTTTCCCCATTCTATTTGTAAGAGATGTTCACTTATGCGGTCTTTCAACTATCTGCTGGTTTGGCCGACATATTGGAGTCCAAACTCGCATTCAATTAAATAGATTAAACCTCTTTCGGTGCAATGTAATACCTGGTTGACTTCACATTTTTCTTTCGAAATAAAGGATTCAAAATGGTCTTTTTTTAGGCCATGTTTACATGCCTTACATTGATGGTATGGGAAAAAACTCTAATTGTGTTTCCCTGTAAGCTCTTAGTTATATTTACTGATGTTTTTCTCATCTAACTGGGAGCCAGGATAGATTTCAAATGTCTGTTTTTTCTATAAATGCGGAGTTGGACTCTATTTTTCGCCAATGATATTATCTTTCCTCAAGATGTTCCAATGTTTTCTGATTATTCTTTCTATTTTATGTTTATTCTTACTGTATTGAGTTATAAAAGGTACATCTAATAGGTTGTTATTTTGCTCTTTATCTTTCTTGGTTTTATACGTTAGCATACCAGTTCTATTCATATTGTTTACTTCAGATATGGTTTTGTCGATCGCAACCATATCATATCCCCTATCTTGAAATCTGTCTTTTATAATGAGTGATTGTGCTAACCAATCTTTATCATTAGAGCAGTTCTTCCATACTCTCAAGACCGGAAATGACCTAATCATGTGACTTGTAAACTGGACGTAGTCCTAAACCGGAAGTCACACAGCCGGAACCACTTTACTGACCACAATTTTTGGTGGCTTTTCTGAAATCACGCCCCCACTTTCTGTTAGGCTGTTAGCCCTATAAACAAGCATTCCTTTTCAGGAGCTGGTATAGTCTTGATAAAGGCCTTATTAAAAGTCAAAACGTGTTGACCATCCATTTGACCGACCAGCCCGAGTTTCCTGTCTGATGCATAGGTAAGCCTATTACCATACAGGCCCTTATTTTCCTCCCACAGGTTCTTTAAGGAAACTACACTCATTCTATTGGACATACATTTCACTATCCCTAATTTGGATACACTAACTTTGGATACACCAAATTCTGGACACTACTACATTCACATTTTTGGATACTACTACCTTTTATATTTTTGATATTTTTTATATTTTTCTTTTCTTTTTTGGGACATATATATATATATATATATATATATATATATATATATATATATACATATTCTTGGACATTAATGGACATTTTCATCATCATCATTCATTTTTTCCTTATTTTTATACCCTCTTATTTTGTGCTATTAAGCTCCTTTTCTGTGCACACACCCTATCTGGACAAATAACATCAAGTGATGAATGGGTCGTTTGTTTACGTTGTTTATATTAGATTTACCTAATTGTAGTCTTAGATAAGCCTCACACAAGGCTTGTATATTATGTTTTTAATTCTGATTTTTATCTAGTTGTTTATTAAAGAATGTTCCAAATTACTGTGGTAAAATATGCACTATTCCTCTGTTTATACACACTTTAGCCTATATCTGGTGCTCTTTTCTGTATTCACACCTGTGACTGCACTTCCCCTGCTATTAACCAGCCCCTGGAAAACCCGTAACTAAACCCCCACCCACCCTGTTCCTATTTAGGAAACACCATGTATTTACCAAGGAGTGTTTTCCCCCCATAATAAGGTTTCTGTAACTGTCACTGATTTAAAGGGACATGAAACTCAAATGTTTTCTTTCATGATTTAGATAGAGCATGCATCTAGTGTTCTTCCAAATATATATATTTATTAAACAATTTTTCAAAACTGCTTGTGAGCCTACCTACCTGCTTTTCAACTTAAGATACCAAGAGAATCAAGTAAATTTGATAGTAGAAGTATTTTTTTTTTTTAATTATATGCTCTATCTGAATCATGAAATAAAAATGTTGGGTTTCAAATCCCTTTAAAGGGACAGTTCACACAAATTTTTTCTCCCATTTAAATTGTTCCCAATGATCCATTTTACCTGCTGGAGGGTATCACATTTTTTCCAAGTAGCTCCTTTATCCCTATTTTGGCCTTTGAAATAGCTGATTTAGCTTGTGGTGTCCCCAACCTATACTGAAAGTTTAAAAAAAAGTATTTGGAGTCTCAACTATTAATTAGCCATCAGAAGAAATTAAAACTCACAATGGGGTGCAGGATAGGTTAAGTAATAAAATGATAATTTTTCCATTGTTCTCTCTATGTATTAACCTTAGTTTTCAGACAAAATATAAGTAAGGAAGCAAGTGTGTGTACACAAAGTGATAATGTAATGAGATATGATATTACCTGAAGCTCAACCCATTGTAATAGGCTGTGTTTAAAAGCATAAAACCAACTACTTCATATACACAAATAAACCTAAAAAGCAATTTCTCATACATTTTATACTCAGCAGCTGGTATAACAAGTCATTGAAAATACATTAATATAAATTTTTTTTTACAATGTACTGTCCCTTTAAGAGAGCTTGAGCTCTGTGTGTGCATATACATTTCCTTATCTGATTTGAATAGTTTTAAATACTAGGGGGGGGGGGTTGTTGAGCTTGGGTTATGACCTGGAATGTGTGAGTAGCCAGAAAATATTTGCAACCCTAGAGTGCTGTAGTATCTAAGGCCTAGATTTGGAGTTTTGTCGGTAACGACCCCGAAAAACTACCGCCGCTTTTTACTGGCCGCACCATAAAAATAACTCTGGTATCGAGAGTCCACATAAAGGCTGCGTTAGGCTCCAAAAAAGGAGCGTAGAGCATTTTTAACGCAGCTTCAACTCTCGATACCAGAGTTGCTTACGGACGCGGCCAGCCTCAAAAACGTGCTCGTGCACGATTGCCCCATAGGAAACAATGGGGCTGTTTGAGCTGAAAAAAACCCAAACACCTGCAAAAAAGCCGCGTTCAGCTCCTAACGCAGCCCCATTGTTTGCTATGCGGTAACCCTTCCCTACGTCTGCACTTACACTCTAACATGTACCCCGAGTCTAAACAACCCCTAACCTTACACTTATTAACCCCTAATCTGCCGCCCCCGCTATCGCTGACCCCTGCATATTATTAGTAACCCCTAATCCTGCCGCTCCGTAAACCGCCGCTACTTACATTATCCCTATGTACCCCTAATCTGCTGCCCCTAACACCGCCGACCCCTATATTATATTTATTAACCCCTAATCTGCCCCCCACAACGTCGCCTCCACCTGCCTACACTTATTAACCCCTAATCTGCCGACCGGACCTGAGTGCTACTATAATAAAGTTATTAACCCCTAATCCGCCTCACTAACCCTATCATAAATAGTATTAACCCCTAATCTGCCCTCCCTAACATCGCCGACACCTAACTTCAATTATTACCCCTAATCTGCCGACCGAATCTCGCCGCTATTCTAATAAATGTATTAACCCCTAAAGCTAAGTCTAACCCTAATACTAACACCCCCCTAAGTAAATATAATTTAAATCTAACGAAATTAATTAACTCTTATTAAATAAATTATTCCAATTTAAAGCTAAATACTTACCTGTAAAATAAATCCTAATATAGCTACAATATAAATTATAATTATATTATAGCTATTTTAGGGATTTATATTTATTTTACAGGTAACTTTGTATTTATTTTAACCAGGTACAATAGCTATTAAATAGTTAAGAACTATTTAATAGCTAAAATAGTTAAAGTAATTACAAATTTACCTGTAAAAGAAATCCTAACCCTAAGTTACAAATAAACCTAAACACTAGACTATCAATAAATTAATTAAATAACTACCTACAATTACCTACAATTAACCTAACACTACACTATCAATAAATTAATTAAATACAATTGCTACAAATAAATACAATTAAAAAAAACTAGCTAAAGTACAAAAAATAAAAAAGAACTAAGTTACAAAAAAAAAAAAAATATTTACAAACATAAGAAAATAATTACAACAATTTTAAACTAATTACACCTACTCTAAGCCCCCTAATAAAATAACAAAGCCCCCCAAAATAAAAAAATGCCCTACCCTATTCTAAATTACTAAAGTTCAAAGCTCTTTACCTTACCAGCCCTGAACAGGGCCCTTTGCGGGCATGCCCCAAGAAATTCAGCTCTTTTGCCTGTAAAAAAAAAACATACAATACCCCCCCAACATTACAACCCACCACCCACATACCCCTAATCTAACCCAAACCCCCCTTAAATAAACCTAACACTAAGCCCCTGAAGATCTTCCTACCTTGTCTTCACCATACCAGGTTCACCGATCGGTCCAGAAGAGCTCCTCCGATGTCCTGATCCAAGCCCAAGCGGGGGGCTGAAGAGGTCCATGATCCGGCTGAAGTCTTCATCCAAGCGGGCCAGAAGAGGTCTTCCATCCGATTGAAGTCTTCATCAAAGCGGCATCCATCCGGAGCGAAGTGGCAGCATCCTGAAGTACCTCCACCACCGCGAACATCCATCCTGGCCGACGACTGAACAACGAATGACGGTTCCTTTAAATGACGTCATCCAAGATGGCGTCCCTCGAATTCCATTGGCTGATAGGATTCTATCAGCCAATCGGAATTAAGGTAGGAATATTCTGATTGGCTGATGGAATCAGCCAATCAGAATCAAGTTCAAATCCGATTGGCTGATCCAATCAGCCAATCAGATTGAGCTTGCATTCTATTGGCCTGATCGGAACAGCCAATAGAATGCGAGCTCAATCTGATTGGCTGATTGGATCAGCCAATCGATTGAACTTGATTCTGATTGGCCTGATTCCATCAGCCAATCAGAATATTCCTACCTTAATTCCCGATTGGCTGATAGAATCCTATCAGCCAATCGGAATTCGAGGGACGCCATCTTGGATGACGTCATTTAAAAGGAACCGTCCATGCGTCGTTCAGTCGTCGCCAGGATGGATGTTCCGCGGTGGAGGTCTTCAGGATGCTGCCGCTTCGCTCCGGATGGATGCCGCTTGGATGAAGACTTCAATCGGATGGAAGACCTCTTCTGGCCCGCTTGGATGAAGACTTCAGCCGGATCATGGACCTCTTCAGCCCCCCGCTTGGGCTTGGATCAGGACCATCGGAGGAGCTCTTCTGGACCGATCGGTGAACCTGGTATGGTGAAGACAAGGTAGGATGATCTTTAGGGGCTTAGTGTTAGGTTTATTTAAGGGGGGTTTGGGTTAGATTAGGGTATGTGGGTTGTGGTTGTAAGTTGGGGGGGGGGGGTATTGTATGTTTTTTTTTACAGGCAAAAGAGCTGAATTCTTGGGCATGCCCCGCAAAGGGGCCCTGTTCAGGGCTGGTAAGGTAAAAGAGCTTTGAACTTTAGTAATTTAGAATAGGGTAGGGGCATTTTTTTATTTTGGGGGGCTTTGTTATTTATTAGGGGGCTTAGAGTAGGTGTAATTAGTTTAAAATTGTTGTAATATTTTTCTTATGTTTGTAAATATTTTTTTATTTTTTGTAACTTAGTTCTTTTTATTTTTTGTACTTTAGCTAGTTTATTTAATTGTATTTATTTGTAGCTATTGTATTTAATTAATTTATTGATAGTGTAGTGTTAGGTTAATTGTAGGTAATTGTAGGTAGTTTATTTAATTAATTTATTGATAGTCTAGTGTTAGGTTTATTGTAACTTAGGTTAGGATTTCTTTTACAGGTAAATTTGGTAATTATTTTAACTATTTTAGCTATTAAATAGTTCTTAACTATTTAATAGCTATTGTACCTGGTTAAAATAATACAAAGTTACCTGTAAAATAAATATAAATCCTAAAATAGCTATAATATAATTATAATTTATATTGTAGCTATATTAGGATTTATTTTACAGGGTAAGTATTTAGCTTTAAATTGGAATAATTTATTTAATAAGAGTTAATTAATTTCGTTAGATTTAAATTATATTTAACTTAGGGGGGTATTAGTATTAGGGTTAGACTTAGCTTTAGGGGTTAATACATTTATTAGAATAGCGGCGAGATTCGGTCGGCAGATTAGGGGTAATAATTGAAGTTAGGTGTCGGCGATGTTAGGGAGGGCAGATTAGGGGTTAATACTATTTATGATAGGGTTAGTGAGGCGGATTAGGGGTTAATAACTTTATTATAGTAGCGCTCAGGTCCGGTCGGCAGATTAGGGGTTAATAAGTGTAGGCAGGTGGAGGCGACGTTGTGGGGGGGCAGATTAGGGGTTAATAAATATAATATAGGGGTCGGCGGTGTTAGGGGCAGCAGATTAGAGGTACATAGGGATAACGTAGGTGGTGGTCGGCAGATTAGGGGTTAAAATTTTTTTCGAGTGTCGGCGATGTTGGGGGGGACCTCGATTTAGGGTACATAGGTAGTTTATGGGTGTTAGTGTACTTTAGAGTACAGTAGTTAAGAGCTTTATAAACCGGCGTTAGCCCAGAAAGCTCTAACTACTGACTTTTTTCCTGCGGCTGAAGTTTTGTCGTTAGATGTCTAACGCTCACTTCAGAAACTACTCTAAATACCGGAGTTAGAAAAATCCCATTGAAAAGATAGGATACGCAATTTACGTAAGGGGATCTGCGGTATGGAAAAGTCGCGGCTGGAAAGTGAGCGTTAGACCCTATTTTGAGTGACCTTCCAAATACCGGCGGTAGCCTAAAACCAGCGTTAGGAGCCTCTAACGCTGGTTTTCACGGCAACCCAAACTCTAAATCTAGGCCTAAGTGTTATTATTTGTTGTCTAGAATGACCTTCTGAATTCACACAGCTGGGTTTGATAAACATCTGATTGAATCAGACACGTCCTCTAGGCATGTCACTGGTAATTCCTGTCTGAATAAACACTTCTCCTTACTGAGCTGTTGTACTGCAGTCACTATTTATTTATGTATTTTTTGATCCGCAGTCAAGAGCACGTGCCACTAAAGGAAATGTTCATACAGTGATGTGTTATAAATATCCTTTTCAAAATATCATACATTGTTTTTTTTTTAATATGTGGGATAATTACTAATGTGATAATATTAGTTTTGAAAAACATATGTCTACATTAAGGGGCCCAATTATCATTGTGCGGGGAGACATAATCCGCTATAGCGAATCATGTCCGCCGCTTATCGATAAATGCCGACAGCATACGCTGTCAGCATTTATCATTGCACAAGTATTATTGTGAAATGCTTGTGCAATACCCCCCCCCTGCAGGCCATTAGCAGGGGGTGTCAATCAACCCGATCGTATCCGATTGAGTTGATTGCTGTCCGCCGCCTCCGAGGCTGCTTCTTAACTCCTGTTTCCAGCGATCTGGAAACTATGGGGTAAATTGCAGAATCCGCTGCTTGTTAAATCTACCCCTAAGTTTCTAATTGAGAATATTTTCAATCATGGTTGATTCAGTTACATGGAACTTTTAATCTACTCTTAGGAAAATGTATTTGACAATTTAACAACTCAAACTGCTGTCTTACACTTTATCTGCTTCTACTATTTTATTTGGAAAAAAATGATATACAAGGCTTAATACTGAGATTAACATACGGCTAGATACGAGTTTTGCGGTAAGAGGGGTGCGGTGGCTAACGTTGCACATTATTGTCACTGCTCACTACCTACAGCGCTGGTATTACAGGTTTTCATAAACCAGGCGTTATTAGGCAAAGATGTGAGCGTAGCGCAAAATTGTGCTCCATACCGCACTCCATTACCAGTGCTGCTTAAGTCAGCGGTGAGCTGGTTTTACGTGGTTTGTGCACGATTTCCCCAAAGACATCAATGGGGAGAGCCGGCTGAAAAAAGGAGCCTAGCACCTGCAATAAAGCAGCGTAAAGCTCCTTAACGCAGCCCCATTTATTCCTATGGGGAAACAAAATTTATATTTACCACCTAACACCCTAACATAAACCCAGAGTCTAAACACCCCCTAATCTTACACTTATTAAACCCTAATTTGCCGCCCCCGACATCGCCGACACCTACATTATACTTATAACCCCTAATCGTGCCGCCTCCCGACATCGCTGACACCTACATTATACTTATTAACCTCTAATCTGTTGCCCCCAACATCGTCGGCACCTACATTATACTTATTAACCACCAATCTCCCGCCCCCAAACGGCCGCACCGTCCCCGCATCGCAACACTAGTTAAATATTATTAACCCTAATCTGCCGCCCCTAATATCGGCTGCCACCTACCTACATTTAATAACCCCTAATCTGCTGCCCCCCAACGTTGCCTCCACTATACTAAATTTATTAACCCCTAAACCTAAGTCTAACCCTAACACCCCCTAACTTAAATATAATTAAAATAAATCTAAATAAAATTCCTATCATTACCTAAATTATTCCTATTTAAAACTAAATACTTACCTGTAAAATAAACCCTAAGACAGCTACAATATAACTAATAGTTACATGTATCTAGCTTAGGGTTTTATCTTTTATTTTACAGGCAAGTTTGTATTTATTTTAACGAGGTAGAATAATTACTAAATAGTTATTAAGCTATTTACTAACTACCTAGTTAAAAAAAATACAAATTTACCTGTAAATCTAATACCTAACACTAACACCTAACATTACACTACAATTAAATAAATCAATTAGGTTAAATACAAGTACCTAAATTACAAAAACAAACAAACACTAAATTACAACAAAATAAAAACAGATGATCAAGTATATTAAACTAATTACACCTAATCTAATAAAAAAGGCCCGCCAAAATAAAAAAAAAACCCTAGCCTAAACTAAACTACCAATAGCCCTTAAAAAGGGCCTTTGCGGGGCATTGCCCCAAGAAATTAGCTCTTTTACCTGTAAAAAAAATACAAACAACCCCCGCAACCAGTATAACCTACCACCCACACACCAACCCCCCAAAATAAAATCCTAACTAAAAAAACCTTAGCTCCTCATTGCCGCTGAAAAGGGCATTTGGATGGGCATTGCCCTTAAAAGGGCATTTTCTCTAATGCTGAACAAACCCTAATCTAAAACTAAAACCCACCCAATAAACCCTTAAAAAAACCTAACACTAACCCCCGAAGATCCACTTACTGTTTTGAAGACCGGACATCCATCCTAAACGAAGCCAGGAGAAGTCCTCAGGGAAGCGGCAAGAAGTCCTCAATGAAGCCGGGAGAAGTCTTCATCCAAGCTGGCAGCAGTGGGTCCTCCAGACGGGCAGAAGTCTCATCCAGATGGCATCTTTCTATCTTCATCCATCCAGAGTGGGGAGGGTCCCATCTTCAAGAGCATCCGAACGAGGAGCATACTCTTCTTCTCGACGACTAACCACGAATGAAGGTTCCTTTAAATGACGTCATCCAAGATGGTGGTCCCTGTATTCCGATTGGCCTGATAGAATTCTATCAGCCAATCGGAATTAAAGGTGAAAAAATCCTATTTGCTAATGCAATCAGTCAATAGGATTGAGCTTGCATTCTATTGGCTGTTCCAATCAGCCAATAGAATGCAAGCTCAATCCTATTGGCTGATTGGATCAGCCAATAGGATTGGAAGCTCAATTACTATTGGGCTAAAGCTTGGAACACATGTAATGTGTAGGTACCAGTAGTGGCTAAGATTATAGTTATAGTAATAAAAAAAAATGTGGGCTAGGAATATGGGCTAGATTACAAGTGGAGAGCAAACAATAGCACAGGGTGTGTGTTACAATATGGTATTGCAAGTGAATGGTAAAAAAGATTTACCAGTGAATCTGGACACCACCAACATTTTAATGGATTATCCCTTATATTACAAATGATGGGTTAGGTGTTGCACTTATGCACAAAAAAAATAGTGCTGGTTTGGTGCTTTTGGAGACTAGAAGTAATGTATTAACGCTTGAATACATGCATAACAAAACACATGCATAATATATTAAAATAATTAATTTCAATCAGTATTTATAGATCTATCTAACTACCTACCTATCTATCTACCTACCTAGTCTATCTTTATATTTACACCTCTCTTAAGAACCCACCCTATGGGATCATCCCCTAAGGAGCCACACCTCTGAGGACCCCGTCTTAAAAATTCTCCCTAAAAAAATACACATACAGTAGTGTGTTGTGTGTATTTGGTGTGTAACACGATATATAAACATAGATTGATATGTATATACACTGCTGGTCATACGTTTTAGAACACCTCCATCCTTCATAGGTTAGAAAACATGTTTACTTATAAAACTATTTAGTTTATAAACAAAGGTCATTTTAAAGGAAAAAGTAATGAGTTAACAACGTAATGTTGTTCTATAGCAATGGGAGTAAATTAAGCCTTGAAAGTTGATGATAACATTTCCTACAGGGTGTCCCAACATTATTTGGACAGTAGTTGTACTGCATGAATAGTATTTTGCTATCATAATGGTAAGAAAAAGACAATTAACAGAGGAGAACAGACAGGACCATTTTAATCCTTAAAAGTATAGGTTCTTTTGAGAAACTGCAAAAAAATGACAAATTGGTCAGAGAAAAATTCCCTACACCATCAAAAGGGTACTTGGAAACTGAAGGAAACTGAGAGGAAGAGGTCTGGACAGACCCAAAGCCACAACAGCTTGCATGAAAGGCAGGGTTAAACAAGTCTCACTTCATCTGTGGAAGAGAAGACTTTGAGCTGCAGGATTGAGAGGTCAAGTGGCAGTAAGAAAGCAATTTCTAAGGATGGGGCAAAATAAGAAAAAGAGGCTTCTCAGACCATAAAGCACTGCCAGTGGATTACTGAACACTTAAGAAGGGACCAAAAACATAAAATATTAAATCTTCATCACGCAGGGTTTTTGTATGGCAAAGTTGAAAAAATGTCATTGAGCAAAGATATATAAGGCCAGCTCCATCCACAGTATAAGGTGTGTGCATTAAATAGTAGGAGATAGCAGTAAGTATGCAATGAATGTTCCCTATTTAAACCACACCTCGAATTTGAGACAGAGCCCTTATGGTCTGTTGTGTACAAGGGTCACAAAAAGCCCGTATGGTTACTCACCACCCTTGGAAATGGGACCACTCTGCAGTCAGGATGGGATTCTTCTGTTGCGGTGTGTGAGACTCCGAAAACGTTCATGCGATCTCCTTACCCGGGCTCCGTGTTACATCCGGGTACTGCGTGATGACACAAACACTCCGTGATTTCGCCCAATAGCACTCCTTAAATAACAGCCACAGCAACAGCTGATCCACAAAAATTTTGAAAGGTGCCGGTCTTGAAGGGAAAGTGATAGACTTGAAAATAGCACAAAATAAAGCCGGCAATTCTTCCTTAAAGTTTAAAAAGTCTTTATTGTTGTCACATTAAAAAATGTTTCACAACATCTTGCAAAGCCAAAATAATTACGCCTTACATGTTTCGGCTGACAAGCCTTACTCATAAGCGTAATTAACACTAAAACAAAGCTAAAATAAATAGGGCTTGCCACTCGCATCATAGGGTTAATAATTAACATGTGACCAACTATACCTATTACCTGGATAAAGGTGGAATTGAAGAAATATCGAGCGCACAGATTATTAAAGGTAGATAAACTTAATATCTTGAATTTTCAAAATGCATATAAACTTTGCAAAAGGATAGCAAGGGACAATAGTATCACTAGGAAATAACACTAGCAGTTACCAGGTGACAGAATATTCACTGTTCTATAGGTTACTATAAATGTGAATATGCACTTAGCCCAAAAAATAATAAATAATAATAAATTCAAAGCTTATATATAAAAAAAAAAACTTATATAGAACAATATAATTATTATCTAAATCAAAATATTCCAAAATAATGTATAATTCATAACACATTGAAAGTGGATGGTGCTGGTTTGGGATCAATAAACTTGAATTATGCCTTTAGAGAGAGGTTTTTTAGGAGATTATTTCCCAAAAATTAATCAAATCAAAAGATGAATTGAAACCTTTTGGTATACGTGTATCCATAATAAGAAAATCCATAAAGCTTCATGTTTAAAGAGCAATTTGCTCAGTTGTCCCCACATTTGGGAAATTTAGCAATTTCAATCACCATCCACTTGAACGTGGCTGTTAAACACTTTTGTGCTTCAGTATAAAGTGATTGGCCAACTCTGAGCAACCATCCAGCCTTTTTATGTCAAAAAGATGTTCCCTGACTCTTTCTCTGACTTCACGTGTGGTGCAACCTATGTACTGTTTGTTGTTACAAGTACACCAAATCATATAGACTACATTTTTGGATCCACAATTAGCACAACCATCCAAAACGTATTGTTTGACAGTGACATTTGATTCAAAGGTTTTGGTCATGCTCTCAAAACTACAAGGTATGCAGTGGATATAGCCACACTTATGCATCCCTTTGACTTTAAGCCATGAACTGGTGGGCCTGTCACTCTTCAATTCACGTGGTGAAAGGAGATTACCTAGAGTGGTACCCTTGCGATAAGAAAAATTGCAGCCTTGTTTGACCACATTTTGAAGACCATCATCGGCCAACAACGTAGGGAAATGCCTTCTCACAGTATTGCAAATCTGATGATATTCAGAAGAAAATTGTGTAACAAAGCTTACTTTGTTAGGTGATTGTTTAAAATGTTTACCTTCAGTTTATCCATAAGTAGAGTTTCTCGACTAATCCCATCAACCTCTGCTTTGGCTTTACGAATCACATTTAAATTATATCCCCTTTCCAGACATCTTGTGGTGAGATCCTTACTTTGGATCTCAAAATCGGTTTGGTTACTACAATTACGTTTTGCTCTAATAAGTTGCCCTTTAACGATGGAATATGGGACCTGTTTAGGGTGATTACTCTTTCCATGGAGGATGATATTGCCGGATATGGGTTTCCTATATATTGTTGTTTCAACCTTACCCATGTTATGATTGAACACTAAAGTAATGTCCAAAAAGTTGATTTTTTGATCACTAAATTCATGTGTAAACTTGAGACCACAGGGATTGTCATTAAGATATGACATGAAATCTCCAATTTTTCGGCTATTACCAGACCAGACAAAAAGAAGGTCATCTATATACCGATAGTAAGTGCGAAAGTCTTTGATAAAGGGGTTTCTATCTCCATATACAAAAAGGGACTCCCACCATCCCATGGTCAAATTGGCATATGATGGGGCAAATTTTGCCCCCATGGCGGTCCCACGAATTTGGAGATATAAATTATCTTGAAAACTGAAAAAATTGTGAGTCAGTAGAAAATGGGTTGTCTCAATTAAATAGTTGACAAAATCTGGTGTGTAGTCCGTACAGTTGGTTAGAAAATATTCAATCGCTCTTAATCCCACTTGATACTTTAAAAGCATTAGTGGGGTTGTTACTTAGCAGTGTGTAATCATCCCTATTGTTAAGTTGTCTCATTATCTCATCGATATATAAGGACTTTTGCCAAACAACCACACTTCCTCCCTTATCCGCTGTCTTTTTTTTTTTTTTCATGTTACAATTTATTCACAGTTAGTCAAAAATGTAAGACCATATAGGTTATCCAGTAAGCTATTTACACGTGTAAAAAAGGAGAGTTGGTGATAAGTAAATGGGACATCAAATAGTGGGATGGGAAAGCCCCCTCTGGTGGCAGATATTGATATTGGCTCTATACACATACATATTTACAGGGTCTGTATAAGTTATAATAAACACCTAGAACCAATGGCATATCTAGGTTGCTTTTACTTTACAGGTTTTACCTATTTGATAAGTTAGAGATTTTGTAAAGAACAACAGATATAAAAAAAAGTTAGATGAGATACTAGAATATCATAGTAGTAATTATGGTTATCCGCTATCTTAATCACCAGATCTGAATTACTTTTAAGGGAATCCAATGCCATTTTTTCTTCTTTTGTTAGATTACTGGCAGTTTTTCTACGTTGGAGTGATAGACTCACCAAATCTGACTCAATTCTTTTTTGGTAATTCACCAAAATCTCACCTCTCGAGTGAATGGGATAAAAGACTGATTTTGGCTTGAATCCAATATGTCAGTTTGTCACTCTTTCCCTGATGTTGCTCTCAAAGTCCAATTCTGTCAGACTTTGTATATCTGTCAGTTCTGCAAAGTTCATGCTGTTGTCTCTGGATGTACTATCATCATGGGGACTAAGGGCTTTTGTCATTACTGCACTGAAGTCTTGTGTCTGAGAGGATGAAACATGTTTCTTAAGAGTGAGTTGTCTAATAAATGTATTCACATCTACTAGGGTTTGAAATAAGTTAAACTTTGTATTGGGTACAAACCCTAAACCAAAGTCAAGGACTTTCTTTTCAGTGTTATTAATCACACAATTACTTAAATTAATAACATTAGCAGTACAAGTATTTTCACTGTTATTCATTATACATATTTGTTCTGTCCTCGTCCCCTTCTCAATTGATACCTTGTTTGATTGTGTTGTATGTTTCTTCCTCTTGACACCCCCCTCCTCGTCCTCTTATGGGATTCATTGGAGGTGCCTGAAAAACCTGGTCTATTTCTGACTGTTCAGGTGTTTGGTTGACTTCATTATCAGTATGATCAATAGTTGTTGAATATTTATTTTTTGCCTTTGATTTAGTGATATGTTGTCCCTCTGTAGATGTATTAGAAAAGGCCACTGCTTTTTTGGGCATTGTATTTAAAAAAATACTTTTTTTTTATAAGCTTTGAATTATTGTCGTTATTTTGGGCTAAGTGCTCTGTTCTATTCAAGCAATTCTTGATTATATTACATTATAGTATACATATAGAACTGCGAATATTCTGTCACCTGGTAACTGCTAGTGTGATTTTCTGGTGATACTATTGTCCCTTGGTATCCTTTTGCAATGTTATATATGCATTTTGAAAAATTCAAGATTAAGTTTATCTACCTTTAATAATCTGTGCGCTCGTATTCTTCAATTTCACCTTTATCCAGGTAATAGGTATAGTTGGTCACATGTTAATTATTAACCTATGAGCGAGTGGCAAGCCCTATTTATTTTAGCTTTGTTTTAGTGTTAATTACGCTTATGAGTAAGGCTTGTCAGCCGAAACATGTAAGGCGCAATTATTTTGGCTTTGCAAGATGTTCGTGAAACATTTTTAATGTGACAACAATAAAGACTTTTTAAAGTGCTGGCTTTATTTTGTGCCATTTCAAGTCTATAGTTGAAAGAATGGTTCCTCATTGTGTGACACCAACTGTCAAACATGGAGGAAGAAGTGTGATAGTCTAGGGCTCTTTTGCTGTATCCACAGATGGAGAGTTGCACAGAGTGAGTGGCACCCTAGACAAAAAAGACTATCTCAGCACCTATGAAAAAACAGAAAAAGGCGCTCCAATGGTGCAGAAGATCACAACAGTTGTTGGAAATTGTATCAATACATCACTCTACAGAATAATACTCACAAAAGTAGCGCACTATGTGGCAGTGCAAGTCAGAGAGGCTGGATAGATCAGAGCCCACCAGCTGGCTCACTCCAATTTGTGGATATAGCAAAGGTGCTGCAAAGTAAGATACAGAGAGGGAGGGGGAAGGGTATTCCAATAGTGCATGAAATCACTACAAAATACAGAAAATTCCCAAAGACCCTCCAAAGAATATACTCACAAAAGTGGCGCACTATATTGCAGTGGCGCACTATATTGCAGTGGTGCACTATATTGCAGTGCACGTCAGACCAGCTGGGTTAATATGAGCCCACCAGCTAGCTCACTCAGGCAAACAGGTCCACAATTAGGATAAAAGTAAAAAAAACACACTCACAGTCTTAGATAAAAAACAAAATAACCTCTATGCATAGAGGACTATTTATTGGAACCAAAAAGTATATTTAAAACTTGCTTATGGCACTTTCCTCAGGCAGTGAATAAAACAAATGAACATCACATCATATAAAAAGCATTTGACAAACATACAATGTTTAAAAAATATCCAATGAAATGGAAGAATTCTGTGCATATGACCTTAATAATGTATTAGCTACTGCTGTGTGAGCAGAGGGAAACAGGTGATTAATCTAATCTGAGGCTCACTATGCGTTAACCCACTGTTGTCCTTAATCTATTGGGTTTTATTAGTGCATATATATTCATAAGGATGTTTACCATTAAACTATACCTCCCAAATGTATAAGCATAATAGCAAAATAATGCAGTTATATTATAGCCGTGTTTTATTGCAACAATCCTGATTGTGAATGATACACAAATCTGGAGAATTGCACTCATAAAGCATTCTGCTGCCATGCATATATAGTTTGATTGGGCACACATTGCAGTCATACAAAACATATATATATATATATATATATATATATATATATATATATATATATATATATATATATATATACACACACATATAATATAAACACATCACATCACCTAAAAAAAAGGAAAGAAGAAATAGAAAAGTAAAAAATCTCAAACATCCTATTAAAAGAATTAATATAACAAATGGGTAATAAAATGTTTAATGCAAAGGCCTTCTAAAAACACAAAGCTCCTAAAATATAAATACATACTATATAAGTTATGTGAATGCATATAGAATGTATGTGCACACTTGGAGAACTCACAGTACCCCCCCATCCAGGTATTGACTGAGCCTGACCCTGCTTAGTTTCCAAGATCAGACAAGATCAGGTATATTCAGAGAAATATGGCTAATATATTTGCATGTTAAACATCTATTTTTAGCACATTTAAAGTGTCCTTTTTTGAGATTTAGAAAACCTGAAGACTCCTTACACTTTTTAGGATCCCTCAAAACTATTTTTGTGGCAACCACCTTATTTGGAGCTAGGGATTTTTTTAGGGTAGGAGCCCTTCTGAATACACAAAGTGGTTTTTCACCCACTATTTCTTTCAATATTGTGTCATTTTGTAAGATAGGCCAATATTTCTCTATTGTGCATTTATTTTCTCTGTAGTTGCTGTTAAATTGTGTTATACATTTTGGTGCATTCTCATATTTATTCTCTGTCCTGACCTTAGGCTGTAACAGTTCACCACTATCTCTAGCTGCTGCCTTTATGTACCCCTGAGTTAGTATTTGCAAATTATATCCTTTTTCTTTGAACCTATTCATTAGAAGGTCTACTTCCTCCCTAAAATCATGATCCTTATTGCAATTTCTACATAGTCTACAGAACTGGATATACGGAATATTATTCAACCATCTAGGATGATGGTTACTCCTTCTGTCAATGTAGCTATTACAATCTACCTTCTGAAAGAAGATTTTGGAATATACACTCCCATCTGTATCCCACCCAAGGGTAACATCCAAGAACTCCATACTTACTGCATTGATATTATATGAGAACGAGATCTCAAAGGTATTATCATTTAGAAATTGTACGAAGCTTATGGCAACCCCTAGTTGGCGAGGGGTTCATCCAGCAGCAATATAATGAATAACCCAAAATATACCTTTAGGCTATATCAAAACTACTTTTCTCTAGAAAAAAGGTTCTTGAGACGTGACACGATTACTTTATACAAATATATTCAAGGCCCATATACAGAGATGGCAGAAGCTCTGTTCATTCCAAGAAAATTGTTTGTGACAAGAGTTCACAATTTAAGGCTGGAGGAAAGGAAGTTCAATCTCCTGCAACTTAAATGTTTTTTTCAATGTAAGAGCAATCAAATTGTGGAACTCATTACCTGAGGAGGTAGTAAATGCCAATAACTTATATAAATGTAAAAATGGTTTAGATACATTTCTGGCTAGAAACAGAATTCAGGTATATGATTGCTTGTTTTAAATGGGTCATATTTTTAAATGGGATTACTTTATGCTCAACTGAAGCTTTTTTGTAAGTATATTAAGATTTGTATAGGTTGAACTCAATGTATTTTGGTCTTTTTTTCAACCTCATCTACTGTGTTACTATGTTACTTTACAATTTACTTCTATTATCTAATTTCCTTCATTAGTTTGCTATTCTTTGATGAAGGAACAGCAAAGAACTACTAAGAGTTAGCTGAAAGCCAAAGAAAAGATTCATATATGTGCAGCCACCAATCTGCAGCTTCTGGGCCTACCTAGGTATATTTTTCAGCAAAGGATACAAAGAGAACTAAACAAATTAGATAATAGAAATAATAGAAATAAATTGGAAAGTTATTTAAATGACATACTCTATCTGAATCATGAAAGAAAAATTTTGAGTTTCATATCCTTGTAATTTGTATTGTTGACATAATGCCACAAGTGTGTTCGGCAGTTATATCTGAAAACAGCTGGCTACTCTGAGTCAAGTTTAGATTAACCTTAAAAAAAAAAAAAATTATAATTCATGATTTCTTCCTTTTTTTATCTATAACTGTTTTTGTGTTTTGTTCTTTAAATGGGACGGTAAGGACAAAATTAAACTTTTATTATTCAATTTTAAACAAATTACCAATTTGCTTTAATAATCAAATGTGCTTTGTTCTCTTGGTATTCTTTTTTGAAGGCTAAAGTTAGGTAGGATCATAGGCTAAACCCTTGAAGACCGCCTCTAATCTAAGTGCATGAGTCAGCACTAACTGGCGTAAATGCAAAGTCTGCCATAAGGAACTGAAATAAGGGGGCAGTCTGCAGAGGCTTAGATACAAGGTTGCTTTGTTCTCTTGTTATTATTTGTTGAAGGCTAAACCTAGGTAGGTTTATATGCTAGTGTCTAAGCCCTTGAAGGCAGCTTCTTATTTCAGTTCATTTTATTAGCTTTTCACAGAAAGACATTGCTAGTTCATGTGTGCCATACAGATAACATTGTGCTCACTCCTGTTGAGTTATTTATGAGTCAGCACAGATTGGATAAAATTCAAAGTCTGCCAAAAGAACTGAGATAAGAGGCAATCTGCAGAGTGTTGGTCTGGTTTGTTATTTATTATTTTGTTGTTGCTTTAAATGGGGATGCCCTTGGAACAGGTTTTTGAACACCATTGTATCTGATATATCAACATTGTTTTTATTCACTTTTGTTACACAGCTAATTAGCTGTTTGGGTACACATGTATTTTTTCTGCACACAATGCTCTCTAAATGGCAGATTGCTGTAGGAGGGCCTAACAGAGCTATATAAGTCTCACTTGTTCACTGTTTGTTTGTCAGAGGAAGTAGCTTATTTACCCTGAAACGTCACATGTTTTACATGTGTTTTGTTAGACGTTTAGTTTAGCCATTACACTTTACTTCAGACCTCAAGTCGCTTTACTTCAGGCCACAAGTTTTTTTGCACTGTTAAAAATATTACTAATGTTTGGCACAGTCGCAATATTCATTGAAAGTATAGGGCACGCTAAATGGATGTCGGACCCGCTAATTATTTCTTGATTATTTGTGCGCTAATCCTAACACGGTCCAACGTTATTGATAACACACTCTGTGCTATCAATAGTGCTCCCCTTATAATTTGGGCCTAAACATTGAAACAATCTAATGCTATTAGATAATACTATCTAATGCTATTAGAAGAAAAAAAACAATATTTAATTTAACCATTCTGACAATTATTTCAAAAGTACTTATGAAAAGTCTCTACAGGGAATATCCAGGCTGTCTTAAACTGATGATTAGCCAGTAAACTTGGTTTTCATTTTTATTTGGCACTTAGCCCCTGTTTTCTAATAGAGGCTAAGGCAAACAGCTTTTAAATCCAATGACTACATGGCAGACTGAAAAAAGATATTTACAACAGCAGCAATGTACTTTTATTTTAAAATAACCTAAGTTATAATGAGTAGAAGAATGTGAATGCAATAGTAAAAACAGCTTTCCCAGTTAATAAACAAACATAAACTCATCATATTGTTCTAGAGCATAGGTAATAAACACTTTGATTCATTCCAAAAACAAAGTATTTTACAGTGACATATCAATGCAGCCAAGAAATAAAGGAATCAAAATGTAATCAACTCGTAAAACAAACTGTAATGAAAACTGGCCGGCTACTCTAGTCTGTTTGGCATAATGTTTTTTGTTTGTAGTTACAGCTCTGTAATTAACGCCTTTAATTGGATCCTTGGTAAAAAGTTTAACTTAATAACATGATAATTAACCATGTTTAACGAAATACCATATATTTTGTATACTTAAACGGACAGTCACTTTTGAACATTTTCATTGTTTAAAAAGATAGATAATCCCTTTACTACCCATTCCCCAGTTTTGCATAACTAACATGATTTTATATATATACTTTTAAGTTATGTGATTACCTTGTATCTAAGCCAACACAGTCAAAGCTCATTTGAAAACAAAAATAAGTCCGAAAATGCCAACAGTTCATTGGTAGCTTATTACACACCCACTTATGACGAAATTGTTCAACATAGGCAAACAACATCAGACACACTGGAGCCCTATATTGGAATAAAAACACACAGGAGACATAAGTCAATAAATCATTTGACCATTTCAGTTTAAATAAATAGCGTATGCAGCCAGCGGTCCGCAGCAAAGTAACTAAGTAAAATAATCAAGCCCTCAGAACAAAGCATTCAGTGGGCATGAACCAATGTGCAAAGTCGTCATGGAGACCTCCAAACCAACAGCAAGCAAAACAATCACAAACCGGAGGCGTGACCCAAAACGTATCATTATTTAAGCCATCAAAACCAAAAATTCAATAAGCGTCAACAAACATGTAAGATCATCATGGAAACCTTCAAACAAAAGAATGAGCAAGCAAATCAAACCCCGGAGGCATGGTACTGTCCCAAGTGTATCATTACACAATTGTCAAAGGAGGCGTGGTCCCGACTCGTATGCATCACCAATCAGCTGGCATGCATAAACAAAAGACGCAAATCTGGAAGACATGGGGATAAGGAATAAACATAAAAATTCACACAGCCGTCTTAGGATATCATGCAAAAATGATCAATGATATATACTTATTAACAACAAATCAGAAAAAGTCAACAATCTTGGGCAGTCATGGGAAAGCAATTAAGCAAAACCAAATTAACGTAGTAAACTGAAAGCCATTGGTCTGAAGGGAAAGCTCCCTCCTACACAGCCGACCGAAAAAAACATAGGTACAAAAAAAGGCTAAAAAAATACAAACAATAGATCCAAAGATAACATCAAAAGGGAGAAACATTGCATGTGATGTACCAAGCAATTGGGACAATAATAAACCAAAAATGGGGGGTTAAGTGGGGTGACAAAACCTACAGAAGACTACCCAGGCATCCTACACTTTTGTTCAAACAAGAAATTGATCACATATTGACATCCTGGTGTAAACTTGGACTGATCACGAATCATGAATTGAAATTCCTTGAACAAGAATCTCCTATGACCCCGGTGTTGTATACACTTCCAAAAGTGCATAAGGATGCCCAAAGTCCTCCAGGGAGACCCATTGTCTCAGCAAGAGGGTCCCTTCTACAGCCCTTAACTCAATTTGTCAATTTCCACTTACAACCATGGGTCAAGCAGATGGAGTCATACATTCAGGACTCTACATTGTTTATCAGATTGGTTACACTGTTTACTCATGTCTAACCCACTGACCTTTTGGTGACTAGATGTATCGAGTCTGTACACAGTAATCCCACAAGACCTGGGCATCATGATATTCAGAAGATAACTCAGACAGATTCCCTACATTGGGCCTGACGAAGATGTGCTAATCGAATTACTCACTGACTGCCTTACCAAAAATTATTTCTTATTTGAGAAAACTTCCCCAAACCGCAATTCCAGAGGGTGAACAGGAACAACACCAACCAACAAAGGTGTTTTCAACAGCTTGAAGAGATGACCGATAGGTTCAGACAAAAAGGATATAAGCCCTCTCAACTCAAAAAATGCAAACAAAACGCACTAATAACTTACTAATACTGATGACCAACAACGTTTTACCTTCGTTACAACGTATACACCGGATAAACATCTCATCACAAGAGCTATCCGTGAAGAATGGAAATTGAATCAAAAAGATCCCACTATACCATTTATACACTGGGACACACCCAGGGTTGCCTACAAAAGAGGAAGAAATTTAAGAGACTTACTGGTGAAAACAGATATATTACCAGTGAAGACACGTCTCACATGTGTTTGAAAAAGAAAAAAGACTGTTTTCACTGTATAAGCTGCATAACATGCAACAGCATGCTCACTGGTTCCACTTTTCAGCACCCAAACAAGCACTTCCTGACATACACGACAATCCACATCATCTATTTACTTCATTGTCCATGTGGCAAGTTCTATACTGGCCAATCTAGTGATGATGCTCGCACTAGGATGGCAAATCATCGCTTCTCTATTTGCCAAGCCCTGGACACCTAGAAAGCCGAGCAACCAGTGGCCCAGCACTTCTTGGAAGCAAAACAGTCCGTGAAGGATTTGAGGTTCCGTATAATTAGAGATAAATGGAAGATATTATTAATAGTGTATCTGTAACTCCACTATACAACCAAACTTGAACCAAAAAACCTAGAGAAATTGGTTATAGATAGATTAAGGAGATAATAGAGAAAGCGTGGTTGCGCCTTTGACTATTAACCTTTAGATGGGAAAAATAGAAAAGTCTAAAAGTGGATTCTACAGTTCTAAAATATATTCGAACCTTAATATATAGTAGTATGAAATAAATGTATTTTTAAAACTTCATAAATAACTATGCAGAGATATGGTTAAATCAATATAATATTTATTCAATAAATTGTCCCTCAATTAAATAAAATGTAAATTCATGCATAAAAAATGAATCATATAAAGACTGGCCAGTCTAACAAAAACTAAATAATATAAATCTATCTAATTATCTTAAAAAATTCCAAATAAATTATTATCTCTAAATATATCTTATTTTTTTAAAAAAGAGTCAGTATATTGCATCAGTAACCAACAGGGAACCATTCGAGCAATATCCAACACTGATTCAAAAATAAATATATTTATAAATTCATAAATACTGGATAAATAATATTCTCAAATTGATAACAGTAAAAAAAATTTAATACACTTTAGAAATATATAAAATAAACAATCCTTGAAAGGGCAGGCTATCTTTTGTGATTACTACTTTTCACAGATATGGGTATCTGGAGCTTTTTTGCAATTAAATTAGTGATGAATGAATGGATCCATATGACTTTGAAATAAGGGAAGGCAAAGAGTTTTTCCAATCATTAAATTTCTTCAATGTGTTAAGTCTTACAAATATTCTTCAGCAGATACCGGTAAATGCTACTTTAAAGTCTCTTTTATCAAAATAGAGTTAATGTAATTTCTTGTTCTAACGGAGTCTTACTTGTTGTGTTTTGTTTTATGGGAAAAAAACAAATAATCCTGGATTCACATCAGCTCCAATGTGTCCTCTGTGTCTTTGTCTGTACAAGCGTATTTTTCACGCCTGGCAGAGATGAGTTCAAGCTGCAATCAGGTTGGTCTTTTACAATATTCGGTCACCTGTCGCAACAGTGACTCTAATATCAGGACAGATGGTTTCCCCAGGCTCAGTCGTCAAAATAAATTGGAAAAGCAGAGTTCTAAACGCTACGCGTTTCAGGTGCTACTGCAGCCTTTTTCAAGCGATATCACTTATTATCGCTTGAAAAAGGCTGCAGTAGCAGCTGAAACGCGTAGCGTTTAGAACTCTGCTTTTCCAATTTATTTTGACGACGGAGCCTGGGGAAACCATCTGTCCTGATATTAGAGTCACTGTTGCGACAGGTGACCGAATATTGTAAAAGACCAACCTGATTGCAGCTTGAACTCATCTCTGCCAGGCGTGAAAAATACGCTTGTACAGACAAAGACACAGAGGACACATTGGAGCTGATGTGAATCCAGGATTATTTGTTTTTTTCCCATAAAACAAAACACAACAAGTAAGACTCCGTTAGAACAAGAAATTACATTAACTCTATTTTGATAAAAGAGACTTTAAAGTAGCATTTACCGGTATCTGCTGAAGAATATTTGTGAGACTTAACACATTGAAGAAATTTAATGATTGGAAAAACTCTTTGCCTTCCCTTATTTCAAAGTCATATGGATCCATTCATTCATCACTAATTTAATTGCAAAAAAAGCTCCAGATACCCATATCTGTGAAAAGTAGTAATCACAAAAGATAGCCTGCCCTTTCAAGGATTGTTTATTTTATATATTTCTAAAGTGTATTAAATTTTTTTTACTGTTATCAATTTGAGAATATTATTTATCCAGTATTTATGAATTTATAAATATATTTATTTTTGAATCAGTGTTGGATATTGCTCGAATGGTTCCCTGTTGGTTACTGATGCAATATACTGACTCTTTTTTTTAAAAATAAGATATATTTAGAGATAATAATTTATTTGGAATTTTTTAAGATAATTAGATAGATTTATATTATTTAGTTTTTGTTAGACTGGCCAGTCTTTATATGATTCATTTTTTATGCATGAATTTACATTTTATTTAATTGAGGGACAATTTATTGAATAAATATTATATTGATTTAGTCGTTCCGTATAATTAGCCATGTCCCCCAGGAAACAGAGAGAAGATTTTGCTCCAAAGGGAACAAGATGGATTTTTGAACTTGGAACTCTAATACCCAAGGGACTTAATATTAACACAGTATGACAATGCTATCTTTAAAAACAGTCTATAATGAAAGTCCATGATTCTGTTTTTGCTCTCTGTATGAGTATAATACATTTGAGAGCCCTTTTTACTATGAGAGTCCGGATCCAGCCAATAGGAGTCCAGATAAATGTATAATTGTCTTTTTGTTATTATTGACGTATTGGCCTTTTGCTTTAATATGTTTCTTTTGTCTGACTTAGTTGCCTTTCAACTTTGTTGATATACCATTTGTTTACCTATGTTCTTGTCGTGTGCTCGTCTGCTTTTAAGTATGTTTTTAACCTTGTGTACACACAATTTTTTATATATATTTAAGTCTAATTTTTGTACACTATATCTCCCCCTTTAAGATTTGGTGGTGTTCTTACACATGTCACCAATGGCACGCCACTGTAACACCCCTTTTTTGGTTTATTATTGTCACAATTGCTTGGTACATCACATGCAATGTTTCTCCCTTTTGATGTTATCTTTGGATCTATTGTTTGTATTTTTTTAGCCTTTTTTTGTTGTTGACGATCGGCCATGTAGGAAGGAGTTTTCCCTTCAGACCAATGACTTTCAGTTTACTACGTTAATTTGGTTTTGCTTAATTGCTTTCCCACGACTGCCCAAGAGTGTTGGCTTTATCTGATTTGTTGTTAATAAGTATATATCATTGATAATTTTTGCATTATCTCCTAGAATGGCTGTGTGAATTGTTATGTTTATTCCTTATCCCCATGTCTTCCACATTTGCATTTTTTGGTTATGCTTGCCAGCTGATTGGTGATGCGTATGAGTCGGGACCATGTATCCTTGATACACTTGGGACAGTACCACGCCTCCGGTGTTTGATTTGCTTGCTCATGTTTTTCTTTGGAGGTTTCCATGATGATCTTACACGTCTATTGACGCCCACTGAATTTTTGGTTTTGACGGCTTGAATAATGATACGTTTTGGACCATGCCTCAGGTTTGTGATTGGTTTGCTCACTGTTGGTTTGGAGGTCTCCATGACAATTTTGCACGTCAGTTTATGCCCACTGGATGCTTTGTTTTGACGGCTTGATTATTTTACTTAGTTACCTTGCAGCGGACCGCTGGCTGCATACGCTGTTTATTTAAACTGAAATGGTGGAATGATATATTGATTTATGTCTCCTGTGTGTATTTATTCCAATCTAGGATGCCAGTGTGTCTGATGTTGTTTGCCTATGTTGATGTTCATTTCGTCATAAGTAGGTGTGTAATAAGCTACCAATGAACTGTTGAGATTTTTGGCATTTGTTTTCAAATGAGCTTTGACTGTTAGTGTTGGTCTGGTTTGTTATTTTTTTTTTGTTGTTGTTGCTTTAAGTGGGATGCCCCTGGGACAGTTTTCTGAACACCATTGTATCTGATATATCAATATTGTTTGTATTCACTTTTGTTACACTGCTAATTAGCTGTTTGGTTACACGTTTCTGCACACTCTGCTCTCTAATTGGCAGATTTCTGTAGGAGGGCCTAACAGAGCTATGTAAGTCTCACTTGTTCACTGTTTGTTTGTCAGAGGAAGGGGCTTGTTTACCCTGAAACGTCACTTCACAATTAATTTGTTTTGTTTGTTGACTGAAGACCAGCGAGTACTTTATTCTCTTTCTGGACTATATATATATGTACACACACAATATGTATAGATATATATATCTATATCTATTTATTTACATAGATATATAGCTAAAGATAAATATTTTAAATATATTATAAGCGACAACAGTTAAACACATTAGTTACAAATCTGTAACTCAGGAATAAGCTTTTAGTAAAAAAATAGAGAGGAAGTAACTCCTAGGTTAACTTTTACCACCGCTTTCACCCCAGACAAAAGGCATGTGGCCATAATGTTGAGGTATAGTTGTCATATGCTGACAGGGGACGGTACTTTGCCATTTGCTGGTATGGTTAGTCCTAGGACTGGTTACAAAAGGGCCCATTCTCTTCAAGATATTCTAATGTGCCCAGATAATAGGTTAAGTTACACACATGGTTTCAGGGTCCTAGAAATGTATGCTACTGGTGTAGCGGCTGCACCACACATAATGGTTTAACCCAAAGTAAATATTTTATTCAGCCTCATACAAATAGAAATTTTTGCATTAAGTACAAAGTAACTTGCACCATCAGATTCATTGTTTATTTGCTGCACTGTAATTGTGGCAAATATTACGTAGGTAAGACGAATGATGATTTGCCGGTAAGGATGGCTAATCACTGCGCTTGCACTAGGGCAGCTATTAAGTCAGGAGATTCAAATCAGCCTGTTGCCAGGCATTTCATTCACTGTGGACATTCATGTTATTGAAATATTAAATATAAAATATTTAAAAAATAATAATAAAAATTATTTTAAATTATACATAATGTAAAAAATGTAGATACATTCTGTGGATTATTTAGAATATTTTACGGTATGTATAATAATTTAAATAATTTTGATTCATTTTATTTTATATTTAATAATTCAATAATGCCCATTGAAGATAGCATTTCTTTATGTGTGCTAACCCAAATGTGTTATTCCTAAATTGCCAAAAAAAATAGAAAATAATGTTCTTTTTATTATTAAATATATATTTCTATATATATCTGATAATGTTCATGTGAAATACTTACATACCTATATATCTATAGGAATATATATAGTTATATAGGTATATATATATATATATATATATATATATATATATATATATATATATAAATAAATATTTACAATAAAAACAACATTATTCTGTACGTGAAGAACATTGGGATGTGACATTTTCATAACTCCTGTCAGGTTAGTGCACGAGTATAGGTATTTTTTTTCTGTCTGTGCTCTGCATTGACTTCTATGGGGATAAGAAGTTAACACGGCTGCAATAATTTGTTAGCGCACATCAGGTTTCTTTATTAGCGCGCACAAACTTTTTACTTTCTACTTGTAAAAAGCACCTTACCCAACACGAGCAAAAAGCGCTCCATTCGTAATCTAGCCGAAAAGATGTTCTTAGTGATATCTCTAAAAGATGTTCCTATAGTAAGATGGAATTCCCTACTACTAAACACAGTAGAATTGCATAATCAATAAATGCATAATAAAAAGACAATGCAAAAGCATTTAGTTTAAATTTCAATCGAGAAGTAGTGTCAGTATATTTATGAAAATCTTAGCAGTGCTATCCAAATAATATATATAAGTTTATGGCAGGGTTATAAACACAATACAAAGAAATAGAAACCCTTATCAACCATGCACCTACTAGACCATACAATTAATATAAATATCTGAATTCTTTTATTTAGTTAATATCCATAAACATATTGAAGTATATTTGCAATAAAAGGAAATGAAACAAAATTTATATGCGTTAAAACCAACTCTTAAGATATGCTATCCTTCTTACAAAACCCAGAAAAATATACCTTCACAATTCAGCCTTTTATTTATTTAAAACAATGGGACTAAAAACCTTTAACATCCAAGCAATACAATTCTAAACAGTGTTTATAAAACAATAGGATAATATATATATTCTGCTATTTAACTGCAATTTATCCTAATACAAAATTAACTGACAATATCAGAACTTGCATAGATGAGTTACTTGGTCAATCAGACGCAGATTTAAACAATATATATATAGGCTGTGAAATGCTAACTAAAACACACTGTTTCTTTAAATCTATTAAATACAAATTGACTATGCATATAACTTATCTTATAATAAAACTTTTATATACATCACCCAAATAAACAGCAATCCGGTTCCCAATGTTTTGCAACAGATCCAATTCACCTCAGAAATTCAAAATTGGGGTAAAGCATATGGAGTCCATATGGTAGGTGTTTGCTTTTGATTAATAACTGCCGCAGTTACTCCTTTCTGGATCAAAATAACACAACCTCTTCTTAGTCTCTATGCTGGGGTTAAATCATCTGATCTCACCCCTCCCCTTTTTGATTATTTATCAGTCATTGGTGAATATTGGAAACGCCCACGGCCTTGTCTTGGATTAGTTCTTTGCAACTGAACATGGATTGGTTTATTTGGTAAATGTGTTGTCAAGGAAATGCATTCTTTGCAACAACCAATCATCTCATGGTTGCAATTCCGCATCATAACACTAGGTGGCAGCATACAGTACAACATAGCAATACAATACAGCATTTCTGACATTTTTAAGCAAGTTAATTTTTTTTTTTTATAAAATGCTTATTTAATCAGATCACACTCTCTTCATTAATCATATATAACCCCAATTACAGATGGTTAATATTAGGTTATTTTTTCTGATTATTCTGATACCAAATATGTTATATTATTAACATTTTATTATATTAAGGTAATTTAACACTGCTAATTATTAGCTTAAAATGCATTATAATTTTATCAGTATTCTGGCATTTCTTTGCAAATAACAGCTTATTTTTATATCTCCAGATTGGTAGTATTTAAAACTCCTGATATTTGCATCCACCCAGATATAGTATGTGACATTTCTGTGTATTTCTTCCTGAATACATAAATCCTGTTTATGTCGATCTGAAATAAAAATAAATGTTAATAATCACTTCTCTTCAGGTCCATAAACATCTATTCATGTTCTTAAACACACAGAGGCTAAGATATTCATGCTTTCAAAACATACACATATATATATATCATATATATATATATATATATATATATATATATATATATATACACATACACACACACATCTCATGTCCATTAAAACATATACTGTTGCTTTGAAATCATAATGTAAGTCATTTGTCTTCACTGTGTTATTCTAACCCCCGACACAACGTCTGTGTTACGTGTATTCTGATGTTATCATCCAAACAGCCTGAGTCACTCAACAAGTCTGTGCCAATTATCAGTTCCTTTGAAGAATGTTTGTATCTCTCACATTTCTTCAGACGGATCGGCATTTCTCTTGGAGGAAATCCATATATTTGCTGTATCCTGAAACTGTGTTAGTTTCCATTTCCTTTCAAAATTACTTCCCCCAACATTCCTCTAAGTGACTGTTCTGAAATTTGGCAGGCCAAATGTTCCATTGTCTCCCCCTGTGTGTTCAGCATAATTTTACATAATGAATGTGGGAGATCTCTTAGGAACAAACCTTTGTCTACAGACCATGTTCATATCCACAGATCTATTAAATAAAGACAAATATACCTCTATATATTATTTAATAACATTTCAAATACCTTGACATAAATCCCCCTTTCCAATTCAAAAATATGTAGGACACATGTATTTGAATTGGATCAAAGTTAGTGGTATTTGGTGAGGATGTTGACCGTACACATCATGGACAGTCTTCTATGTAGATAGTCTGTCAATTTTGAACCTTCATGTTTATCAGTTAGGCATCTTTAAACTATAGTATGTCTTTAGTTCATTTGGGGATGTGACACTTCATTCTCCCTCTATGACTTGTAGTTGGGATCTGGGATGACACGCTCGCAATTGATTGATATGGGCCCATTTATCTATGAAACTTTCATTTTTGGGGATCCGTATTTTATAGGCCACTGGAGATATTTTGTCAGTAATGACGAAAGGACCTTTCCATGAGGGAAGAAATTTCTTCTCCCTAACCTGATCTCTTCCAAAGTTATAAAGATAAACTTTATCATTTATTTCATATTCCTTTTTGGATGTTTTGAGATCATAATAGGTTTTAGTGGCAGTTGCGGCTCTTTCTAAATTCCTTTGAGCAAATGCAAAGGCATATTGCAGATGTTTTCTTAAGTTCTCTACATATTGATGTGTATTAGCAGCGTTTATCAAGTTTTGGTCTGATGTACGGTACAGCAGATGCTGAGGTAGAACCATTCTTCTACCAGTCATCAGTTCAAAAGGTGACATCTTGGTAGCACTACTTGGAGTTGCTCTTAATGCCATTAAGACTAGAGGTAGTTTTACATCCCAGTCTTTACCTGTTTCACTCACAAACTTTTTGAGGATTTTAACAATGGACTGGTTGTAACGCTCTACACCACCACTTGAAGCAGCTCTATAAGCAATATGGAGCTTTCTTTTAACCCCTAGTATTTTCCACATTTTTGTCATCACTTCGCTAGTGAAGTGGGTCCCCCGATCTGATTCGATTCTTTGGGGCAAACCAAATCTGGAAAATACATGGTTGATGAGCAATGCTGCACATGTTTCAGCACTATTGTTAGGTGCACTAATGCACTCTACCCATTTAGTGAACAGGCATGTTACGGTTAACATGTATTTGTTACCTCTTGATGATCTTGTTACCGGGCCAATAAAATCAATTTGTATATCTGACCATGGCATTACCATCCCCCTTTTCTGCAATGGCGCTCTATGCGTTGGTGCAGTGGGTTGGAACTGTGGACAGATTAAACACCCTTGACAGTAGGTTTGAACATCTTTCAACATGTGTGGCCAAAAAGCATAATCACGCAATATTTCATACGTGAGTTTGGCACCCCGATGACCAGATGTGGGAGCATCATGGGCATGTTGAAGCATTAGACCTCTGAACTTGGTGGGTACTACCCACTGCTGGATGCCAGTTTTGGAGGTTCTAATTAACAAACCATCCTGTAACTTGAATTGTGATTTAGATTGTATTAAGATTCTCAGATCTTCTTTGCCAATACAATCATCTTTTGAGATGGGGTTGCTTTCAGGATCTTCTATGTGTTTATAGAAGATGCCTACAATGGGGTCTTCTTTTTGACTAGTGATCAGGTCCTCACTAGGAGAATCCTGACTCCATTGTACCAAGTTAGGCTCACTCTGTTGTTTTGCCTGGTTTCTGGTAATGGCTTCTACCTGAATTGCACCCATTAAGTGGTCAATATTAAGGAGTTCTCCAGTTATGGCTCCTTGTTTGGCTAATGAATCCGCAAGGTCATTGCCTTCCTTATCAGGACCTAGAACTCTGGAATGACCCTTGGTCTTTTTCCAGTGTATGGTTAAATCATTGGATACTACCAGATTATCAATCTCGCAGAACAACTTGCCATGCTTGACTGGTTTGTTATTGCTTTTCTGCATGCCATTTCTTTTCCAAGTTGGCAGGTATTCAACAAAACTGTCACGCACATAATTTGAGTCAGTTATGATCACAAATTCATGAATATCATGTTCAATAGCCATTTCAATGGTTTTGAAAACAGCAGTTAGTTCTGCAACTTGACTGGATCTTGGTCCAATGTTGAAACCTACAGATATATTTGAGAATCCATTTGCCCCAGTTATACCAATGCCAGCGACTAGTCTGCGCTCATTATCAATAGTGGCATGGTAAGAACAACCATCAACATATACCCAAGGTAATGTTTGACAATGGTCTTCATTGTACATTTTATATGGGGAAAGCAATTGTTCTTCCAGAAAATCATCTTCTGATAATTTTTCCCCAGGATCTCTAGCAGTACAGTCGTGGAGCTCAGCAAGCCCTTGTGCGACTGGATTCTTTTTATTCTGCTTGTAGCGAATTTCTAAGGGCCAGCCTTGTAAGGAAAGAGTCCACGCTGTTATGCGGCTGTTAGACAAATTCCCATCTCTTATTCTCTCACTTTGCAAATATAGCAAAGGCTGGTGGGCCGTTTCTACAATAATTTTCTCGCCCTGTATATAGCTGCGGAAATTTTGTAGAGCCCATACAGTAGATAAGAGGGCTTTTTCGCAATCGTTAAACTTTATTTCTACTGGGGATAGATTTTTGCTCGCATAAGCAATGGCTTTGTTCAAATTATCATGCTTTTGGTATAACACAGCACTCATGCTTATATCTGTGTAACCTGTCTCTAAGAAGAAAGGTTTACCACCTTCAGGGTACGCTAAGCAAGGTGCTTGAGTGAGTTTTCTCTTCAGCTCTCTGATGGCTGTCTCTTGAGACTCACCCCAGTGCCATTTCACATCTTTCTTTAGAAGAAGTAGTAGTGGTTTAGCTAATTCCGCATAATTATCAATGAATTTGCGAGAATAATTCGTCATACCCAGGAATGATCTCAATTCCTTTAAGTTAGTTGGGTTTTTAGAATTCACTATAGCTTCCACCTTTTTCTTCTGGGGATTTAATCCATCAGAGGTAACTTCATGTCCCAAGAAGTTTACACGAGTGCGGCACCATTGAGCTTTTTGCAGGGATAATTTGACACCTGCCCTTTTAAGTTGGCTGAGGACATGTTTAAGTTCTGTGATGTGTTTTTCAAAGTCTGTGCTTTTGATTAAAACATCATCAACATAAGATAAGGTCCCCCTTTCCAGTGCGTCAGGCATAGCCTTATGCATGAATACAGCAAATTCATGTCCAGAATTTATGTATCCAAATGGAAGTCTCTGGAATGCATATTGGACCTTTTGGAAGGAGAATGCTAGCTTATATTGGTCCTCTTCATGTACCTTTATGGTCCAATATCCCTGTGCACAATCAATGGCAGTGAATATTTTGGATCCTTGCATTTGTGCTAGGCACTGGTCAATGTATGGTACAGGCCAGCCAGACATGTATACTCGTTTGTTTAGCTGTCTTAAGTCAGCACACAAACGCCATTGTCCATTGGGCTTAAGGACACCTAGAATAGGATTATTATAAGAGCTGTGCACCTGTCTGATAATACCTCTTTCTTCCAAATTCCTTATGATCTCTGCAAGAGAATCATATGAGGCTAAGGGAAGTCTGTATTGTTTGACAAATACAGGTGGTGCATCGGGATCTGTTTGTATTCTTGCAATGTGCAAGTCTGTAGTACCACAGTCATAAGAATCCTTAGCAAAAATATCCTTGTACTCCATCAGGAGTTCTCGCAGCTGTTGGCGTTCATCATCGCTGGAACAGCCATTAGCTAAGGATATTTGCTCTTCGACTATTTGCTGAAATCCTGGAAAGATTTCAGGCTGTCCTATTTCATAGGCTTCTTCCAGTCTAGAGGTGAGATCCCCTTGATTATAATTTACATTGCTCCCATGACTCTGGGTATTGGGGTAATCTTGCTGTTTGATTGGCTGATCAAACACTAGAGAGGCTTCTTCAATTTTACAGATGCCTTCCTCTGAGCTGAAGGGATAAATAGACTGAATATTAAATAGACCCTCTGGCATAGATGCAAAGGATTGTTCTATTAATTGTTCTTCAGTTAGGTATCCTTCAGGTATTAGCCCAATTACATTATTCTGGAATCCAAAAGTGTAATAACTTGATTCCAGTGCATATCCTATGGTAGTTCCCTTGGATAATGTTATATCCTGTGGGGTCATGTTATGCACAATAATATTTATTGGAACAGTTCCAATATTCACCATAGGAGTGTAGGTTACTGAGACACCCAGATTTTGTATTCTATGGGAGAGGCAAATCAGTGTTTCAGAAGTTTTTAATTTCTGACCTCTCTTTACCTGTAAGGGTAAAAGAAATTTATCAGCCCCAGCAGGAATTATGACATCGCTAGATACCTGCATATTCACAGCATATGGCAATTGCTGGTTTGATTTCAGGGCTGCATTTTCATCCTGAAATACTTCAGGGTCCCCCTTTAACCTGCTCCAGAGGCAAGAATTAATCAAATCTATTTGTATGGCATATCTATGTAAGATATCATTGCCAATGTATATTTGATTATGGGGAGTATTTAAAACTAAAAACAGGTGCTTCACTGACTTATTTCCTATAGAGATAGATAATAAGCACTTAGCGGTGATGTTATAGCTTTCAGACCTGTCATCCAGGTTGCTGACACTGTGGTCTTGGGGAGAAAGATATTTAATCACTTTAGGTTCAGCTATCTGCGCTAATAAACCTTCGCTTATATAGCTAGCTTCCTGTTTTAAGTTTATTTTAGCATACTCGGTTTTACCAAGGTCATGCACTTGTATAGGGATAAATAGATCCTCTTTAACTCTCTCAATCCCTGTGAGGTATTGAGTGTGGCCTCCCCCCTTAGGGATTTTATGATCCCCCTTGTGGAGTGATATGGTTAATACATCGCCATCTAGGGAAATATTCGCTATCTTTCCAGGCGAAATTTTAAAAGTATTACCATCAGAGCCACTAAAAGGAGTCTGATCGTCTATTTGTAGAATAGTGATTTCAGGTGCAGAGTTATTCCTGAAATGAATCTCCACAGCATCTGGTTTCTCTTCCACCACGTGACAGCTATGTCGGGCGTGAGATATACCAGATTTTTCATAATTGATAGGCCGTTTAACTTGCGACCAAATTACATTATTTATGCAATCAATTATGGTGCTTAATCGTTTCAGGAGATCACTACCAATAATTAAACGATCAGTTGGCAGATCCACTATAATGACAGGGTGTCTTATGACCCTGTTCCCCAATTTAAATTTTAACCAGGCAGTACCGTAAACTTTTAGGGAGTCACCCCCAACACCTATTAGAGAACCGTCAAATTCTTTTATTTTAGGTTTGTGGGGTGTTAGCTCATTTAGCTGTGTGTAGTACCTGTGGGATAAGATAGTTGCCTGTGACCCAGTGTCAATTAATCCCCTGATAGGGTTGGAGACTGAATCTTGCAGCTCAACTAGTACATAATATCTTCCTGCAGTTTCTATCATTTCACACATAAAATTTGCATTCTCATACATTTGTGGGCTTCGCCACGTATTACCTGAGTTTGCCATGCTTTCCGATGCAGAAGAAGCTTCATACCTACCTGTTTCCTCTATGACAGGGTCGGCTGGATTCTTTTGTACTGCATCTGTGGAAACAAGGTTAAGAGAGAGCTGCAAAGGAAGAGATTTGTTAACTTTTTCCGGCTGATGTCGCTCATTGTCACAGCTAATTTGTCCGTTTCCGGTCTGTGGGGAGATAACATGATTAGTATCATTGATATTTATTACTACATTTTGTATATCTCTCCCCTCCCCTTCAGGTGATACTGCAGTATTTATGACTGTGCCTGTGGTCCACTGCTGACCACTGGCTGTACCCCTAAAAAAGTATTGTTCGGTTGCTGAGCCGTAGATTTTTGACTCATATTAGCGATTTGTTCGCTCAACCGATTTAATTGGGTAAACAGCATATCTACCTGATTGTACAAGTTACCTCTACCCCTGGGCCTATCTCTTGGTGCCCCATTGTACTGATTCCTGGACCATTGGGTTCCCTCAGAATCAGGGCCACTATTTCTATTCTGGCGTGGTTGCCCCTGGGGTTCAGCTTGTTCAGTATTAATATTTTGGGAAGCATTATATACCTGGGGTGTCTGGTTACCCTGAGAATATCTTCGCCGTCTATTGTATCTACCCTTGCGCGGATACCAATTATTTGGTGAGTATTCTCTTTGTGAGTAATTATTCACCTGATTATGTCCCCCACTTTGGTTATAGTCTCCCTGCGCCTCAACCTGTGTAGGGGGAGGGGCAGAATTAAACCTCTGTGGAGATGGCCTGTTTTGACTGGCCACCTCTGCATAAGTCCTCTTGTTAGACTCCAAATTGAGGGGGCTAGGTGACACCCTAGTTTCTGCCACAATTTGGGGTTTTGACTCCTTTTTAACCCCCTGCTCACTGGACTGCTGAATAGAGTATAACTTCGTACTCTCTTTGATCAGCCATTCCAATGAGCAGTCCTCATCAAAATCTCTAGCTAAGTTGATTTTGATGGGTGTAGGCAATGCTTCAAAAAATAAATTTACAAATTCTGAGCCATCAAATCTGGGATTATCTTCAGCCATACTGTACGCATTTTTCAATACAGAAAGGAATTCGACTGGACTCTGATTCGCACGACACTTTAAACCATATACCGCTATTTTCGCGGCAGTTTTAGTGCGATATTGCCCGAATTCTTTTCTGCATTGTTGTTTTACCCCATTCCAGGAATGAATATTCATATCCTTTAGTGAAGCAAAGAATTTGTGATGCTTACTGTCAAATACCCAAGGCAGAAATTCAATTTTCAATTTCTCACTTGTAACATTCATTATAGCTAACGCATTTTCAAAAGCCTGTAAATGATCAATTACAGATGTTGTTCCCTTATTGGAGAATATAGGTACTGCGCGTTGTACGAAGGTGATTATTTTATGGGAATCATAGACTTTATCAGACTTATTTTGGGATTCTCTGTTAGAGTTTCCCTCCCCCGCATCAGCTGCGCTACAGCTATCCTCTGGATTTACATCCTGAGGGGATTGTCTATTTGGGAAATCTACTTCTGACCCGTTAGGGGTCATTTGTCTATGTTGTTCTATATATTTTCGTACCTCGTCCCTTACGCGTTCGCTAAAGGAGTTAGCATTATCTGTATTATTCTCACTGCTAATATAGGGGTTTTCATTATGGCGATATGACCTTTTTAAATCGCTTAATTCTCTCTGGCTTTGCGCAAGCTGTTTATTTAAATCTTGTATCTGCGCGATTAAGTCCATATTGTGCTTATCTAAGGTGGCTAGGTTTTGGGCAAATTCATCCATTTTATTTTTGGCTATTTTTAAACCCTCTTCGCGTCTGCGCGAGGAACGAATACTATTTTCTAGCTCCTGTATTTGCAATCGTTTGTCTGTGACACAAAACGACATTTCGTCAATTATGCATATTAAAAGGGGCCAGGATTTTAGTATTAGTTCGTCTCGCTTTTTGGGAGCTTCGCATTGATTAATCATTAATAATTCCTGGAAGAATTCATTCTCTTCATTCCACATATTATTATTAACGGTAATATTTTTAGCCCTAGTTTCAAGCATATCCATAAAATCATTTAATTCACCCGCAATATTAAACTTCCCTTTAAGGTAACTTAAGATATCTTTCTTAAGGACCTGACCTTTAGTAATAGGTATGGTTATGGGACCAATTTCATTGCTATGTATAGAATTAAATGAGTCACTTCTGGCTACAGACATTATTATATTGGTTTAGTACTTAGTTAAACTAAAACGCTAATACAATTTTTGCCAATAAAAAGAGAGAAGGAAAATTTTTATATTTCAAAAAAAAAATATTATTAATTTTGAAATATGAAAAATTAATATTCCAAAATATGAGAAATTAATATTTTTGATTAACTTTGAAAATATGAAAAATCAATATTTTTGATTAATTTTGAAATATGAAAAATTAATATTTTTATTAATTTTTCAAAATTAATCTTTAATAATATTTCAAGATATTAATGTCAATCTCGAAATATGAAAATTAATATTTCAACTTTTCAAAAAAAATTATATCTTCGAAATATGAATTTTTTTTTTTTTCTCTTTTATAATAATTTCTATTTACTTACAAATATATTATATCAATTATGATGGAATATTAATAAATCTCAGCAGTGCCTCCAATTATTATGTCAGTATATTTATGAAAATCTTAGCAGTGCTATCCAAATAATATATATAAGTTTATGGCAGGGTTATAAACACAATACAAAGAAATAGAAACCCTTATCAACCATGCACCTACTAGACCATACAATTAATATAAATATCTGAATTCTTTTATTTAGTTAATATCCATAAACATATTGAAGTATATTTGCAATAAAAGGAAATGAAACAAAATTTATATGCGTTAAAACCAACTCTTAAGATATGCTATCCTTCTTACAAAACCCAGAAAAATATACCTTCACAATTCAGCCTTTTATTTATTTAAAACAATGGGACTAAAAACCTTTAACATCCAAGCAATACAATTCTAAACAGTGTTTATAAAACAATAGGATAATATATATATTCTGCTATTTAACTGCAATTTATCCTAATACAAAATTAACTGACAATATCAGAACTTGCATAGATGAGTTACTTGGTCAATCAGACGCAGATTTAAACAATATATATATAGGCTGTGAAATGCTAACTAAAACACACTGTTTCTTTAAATCTATTAAATACAAATTGACTATGCATATAACTTATCTTATAATAAAACTTTTATATACATCACCCAAATAAACAGCAATCCGGTTCCCAATGTTTTGCAACAGATCCAATTCACCTCAGAAATTCAAAATTGGGGTAAAGCATATGGAGTCCATATGGTAGGTGTTTGCTTTTGATTAATAACTGCCGCAGTTACTCCTTTCTGGATCAAAATAACACAACCTCTTCTTAGTCTCTATGCTGGGGTTAAATCATCTGATCTCACCCCTCCCCTTTTTGATTATTTATCAGTCATTGGTGAATATTGGAAACGCCCACGGCCTTGTCTTGGATTAGTTCTTTGCAACTGAACATGGATTGGTTTATTTGGTAAATGTGTTGTCAAGGAAATGCATTCTTTGCAACAACCAATCATCTCATGGTTGCAATTCCGCATCATAACACTAGGTGGCAGCATACAGTACAACATAGCAATACAATACAGCATTTCTGACATTTTTAAGCAAGTTAATTTTTTTTTTTTATAAAATGCTTATTTAATCAGATCACACTCTCTTCATTAATCATATATAACCCCAATTACAGATGGTTAATATTAGGTTATTTTTTCTGATTATTCTGATACCAAATATGTTATATTATTAACATTTTATTATATTAAGGTAATTTAACACTGCTAATTATTAGCTTAAAATGCATTATAATTTTATCAGTATTCTGGCATTTCTTTGCAAATAACAGCTTATTTTTATATCTCCAGATTGGTAGTATTTAAAACTCCTGATATTTGCATCCACCCAGATATAGTATGTGACATTTCTGTGTATTTCTTCCTGAATACATAAATCCTGTTTATGTCGATCTGAAATAAAAATAAATGTTAATAATCACTTCTCTTCAGGTCCATAAACATCTATTCATGTTCTTAAACACACAGAGGCTAAGATATTCATGCTTTCAAAACATACACATATATATATATCATATATATATATATATATATATATATATATATATATATATACACATACACACACACATCTCATGTCCATTAAAACATATACTGTTGCTTTGAAATCATAATGTAAGTCATTTGTCTTCACTGTGTTATTCTAACCCCCGACACAACGTCTGTGTTACGTGTATTCTGATGTTATCATCCAAACAGCCTGAGTCACTCAACAAGTCTGTGCCAATTATCAGTTCCTTTGAAGAATGTTTGTATCTCTCACATTTCTTCAGACGGATCGGCATTTCTCTTGGAGGAAATCCATATATTTGCTGTATCCTGAAACTGTGTTAGTTTCCATTTCCTTTCAAAATTACTTCCCCCAACATTCCTCTAAGTGACTGTTCTGAAATTTGGCAGGCCAAATGTTCCATTGTCTCCCCCTGTGTGTTCAGCATAATTTTACATAATGAATGTGGGAGATCTCTTAGGAACAAACCTTTGTCTACAGACCATGTTCATATCCACAGATCTATTAAATAAAGACAAATATACCTCTATATATTATTTAATAACATTTCAAATACCTTGACATAAAAAGCACACACCTACCATATGGACTCCATATGCTTTACCCCAATTTTGAATTTCTGAGGTGAATTGGATCTGTTGCAAAACATTGGGAACCGGATTGCTGTTTATTTGGGTGATGTATATAAAAGTTTTATTATAAGATAAGTTATATGCATAGTCAATTTGTATTTAATAGATTTAAAGAAACAGTGTGTTTTAGTTAGCGTTTCACAGCCTATATATATATTGTTTAAATCTGCGTCTGATTGACCAAGTAACTCATCTATGCAAGTTCTGATATTGTCAGTTAATTTTGTATTAGGATAAATTGCAGTTAAATAGCAGAATATATATATTATCCTATTGTTTTATAAACACTGTTTAGAATTGTATTGCTTGGATGTTAAAGGTTTTTAGTCCCATTGTGTTAAATAAATAAAAGGCTGAATTGTGAAGGTATATTTTTCTGGGTTTTGTAAGAAGGATAGCATATCTTAAGAGTTGGTTTTAACGCATATAAATTTTGTTTCATTTCCTTTTATTGCAAATATACTTCAATATGTTTATGGATATTAACTAAATAAAAGAATTCAGATATTTATATTAATTGTATGGTCTAGTAGGTGCATGGTTGATAAGGGTTTCTATTTCTTTGTATTGTGTTTATAACCCTGCCATAAACTTATATATATTATTTGGATAGCACTGCTAAGATTTTCATAAATATACTGACAGTAGATTTCTTTGTGACAAAAGTCATGTCCTTTTCATTACTAATACATCATGTGACAGCTATTAGCCAATCACACAATGCATATATTTATATCCTGTGAATCTTGCACATGCTCAGAAGGAGCTGCTTGCTTAGAAAGTGGGGCTATAAAAAAGATTGTGCATATTTAGATAATGGAAATGAATTGGAAAGTTGTTTAAAATTGTGTTCTCTATCTGAATCATGAAAGTTTAAGACTTGACTGCTTCTGACTGTGCAGACAACTGGGTTTATTAAATAAGATGATTGCAGAAAAAGAGATCAGCGAGGGCCAGATGAAAACAGTAAATATCACACCCGGATCAGAGGGATAGAATTTCAAACGGCTAAAATACACAATAGAGAGGGTTAATCAATTTAACAAATTTAGCAGGCTAAAGAGTTACAAGTGTTGTGAATAGGATTTGAGCATATAAGTCATGTAACAAAAACATTTCAAACGTGTAAAAATGTCTCGGACAAAGACAGTGATTTGAAAGAGAGAAAAGCATGTACCAAACACATTTCAAAAGTAAAACATGGTTCAGGAAAAGACAGTGATTCCATAAGAAGAAAAGCAAGTACCTGAACGTAGGGGCAAGATTACATATGCGGCGTCGCCCGCAAAAGCTGGTGAGACCGACTTTTACGTGGTTTTGGTATCACATATACAGGCCACATATAAATGCAGCGCATATATTTCACCCGTCACCCACAATTTTTACTCCCTTAAGCTAACATAGAACCACATCGCAAATCGGTATCACATTTTACTCCATTTTCACCTTGCCCCACATAGGCAGGTGCAGCAAGCCTTGCGCTGAAAATGTTAGCACCGTTACTGCCTGAAAATATTAATTAATACCTAACGCATGCGCAATATCTATCTACCTGTCAACCACAATCCCCCACTGCAATAACTAATAAGGTATATTAACCCCTAATCCTCCATTAACCAACATCACAATAAACCTAAAGAAAAGTATTAACCCCTAATCTGCCATTAACCCACAACGCAATAAACCTAATACAACTATTAACCCCTAATTGCCCATTAACCCACAAGGCAATAAACCTAATACAACTATTAACCCCTAATTCGCCAAATCCACACAACACAATAATCCTAATAAATCTATTAACCCCTAATCTGCCAACCCCCCACAACGCAAATAACTAATTAAATTACTAAGCCCCCTAACCTAACACCCCCTAAATTAACCCCAATTACCTAAATTAAAAAAATACTAAGTTACAATTAAATAAAAAAAGCTAACATTACTTAAAAATAAAAAAAAAACTCAAATTAAATTAATCTAAGATTACAAAAATAAAAAAGTCTAACATTACATAAAATAATAAACCAAATTATCAAAAATAAAAAGAAATAAACCTAATCCCTATGAAAATAAAAAAGCCCCCAAAATAAAAACACCCCCTAATCTAATACTTAACTACCAATAACCCTTAAAATGGCCTTTTGTAGGGCATTGCCCTAAGTTAAACAACTCTTTTACCTAAAAAAATACCAAGTCCCCCCTCTAACAGTAAAACCCACCACCCAACAAACCCCCCAAATAAAAAAAAACTAACAGTAAAAAAATCCTAAACTATCCATTGCCCCTAAAGGGGCATTTTAATGGGCATTGCCCTTAAAAGGGCATGTAGCTCTTTTACTGCTCTTAAAAAGGCATTCAGCTCTTTTAAGAGTGCCCAATAAATCCATAATCTAAAAAAAAAAATTAAAAAAGAAAAAGCCTACGTCTAACCCCCAAATCAGTACTTACCATTTCTGAAGTCCAGCGGAGAAGGTCCTGTTCCAGGCAGTGAAGTTTTCTTCCAAGTGGCCGACATCTTCTTCTAAGCGGGGACCACGTCCTTCTTCATCCAGGACCAAGCCGGCGTGGAGCGGAGATGAGCACGGAGCAGGACCGGCGACTGCTAAGCCATGGAGCATGGAGGATCTTCTTCGTACGATTGCCGCCGTACACTGAATAGCGAATTCAAGGTACGCATTTAAATATGGTGTTCCTTTGCATTCCTATTGGCTGATTTGATTCTTCAAATTCAAATCAGCTATTAGGATGAGAGATACTGAAATCCTATTGGCTCATCTCCACTCCGTGCCAGCTTGGTCCTTGGTGAAGAAGGAAGTGGTCCTAGCTTGGAAGAAAATGGCTGCTTTGAAGAAGACTTCACCCTCTGGAACAGGACCTTCTATAGATTAGGGTTTTAATGGGCAATTGTAAACGAGATGAATGCCCTTTTAAAGTGAATGTAAAGTTTCATCAAGTAGTGCCCAGTTTTTTAAAAATACTATTAAAAACAGAGGCACTTTCATTGATGAAACTTTACATTGCACCATATTTGTAGAAATACTTACCTCTTCTTCTTGAAAGCTGTTCCAGTGCTTTGCCAGCCAAGCCTCTTCCTACGTCAGAAATGACGATTCCGGCCTTCCTCCAATCATGGTGTTGCTTTAGGCAATGCTTCCCCCAGGGAGGAAGCCGTGATTGGAGGATGCCGGAATCATCATTGCTGAAATAGGAAGAGGCTTGAAACGAGCTGGCGAAGCGCTGGAGCAGCTTTCAAGACGAAGAGGTATTTCTACAAATATGGTGCAATGTAAAGTTTCATCAATGAAAGTTCCTCTGTTTTTAATAGTAAAAAAGGGGAACGACCTTGGGTAGGTTTTTTTAGTGTTAGGTTTATTTATTTTGGGGGTTTTGTGGGTGGTGGGTTTTACTGTTAGGAGGGGAATTAGAATTTTTTTAAATGCAAAAGAGCTGTTTAACTTAGGGCAATGCCCTACAAAAAGTCCTTTTAATGGCTATTGGTAGTTTAGCATTAGATTAGAAGGTGCTTTTATTTTGGGGTGCCTTTTTCATAGGGATTAGGTTTATTTTTTTTATTTTGGATAATTTTGTTTATTATTTTCTGTAATGTTAGACTTTTTTTTATTTTTGGTAATTTTAGATTAATTTATTTTAATTTAATTTTAGGTTTATTTTTCTAAGTACTGTTAAAATTTTTTATTTTAATTATAATTTATTATTTTATTATTTTATGTAATTTTGTTTAATTTAGTGTTAGGTTAGGTGGCTTAGTAATTAAATTAGTTATTTGCATTGTGGGGGTTTGGCGGATTAGGGGTTAATAGGTTAATTAGGGTACTTGCGTTGTGGGGGATTGGCGGATTATGGGTTAATTGTTTCATAAAGTTTGTTGCGATGTGGGTTAATGGTGGATTAGGGGTTAATAGTTTTAATAGGTACTTTGCGATGTGGGTTAATAGCGGATTAGGGGTTAATACATTTATTAGGTAGTTTGCGATGTTGGGGTTGGCTGATTTAGGGGTTAATACTTTTACTAGGTAGATCGCAACGTGGGTGAACGACGAATTTGGGGTTAATAGTTTAATTAGGCATATTGCGTTTTGGGGTTGTTGGTTTAGGGGTTTATACATTTATTATAAGTTGCAATGTGAAGGGATTGCAGATATAGGGGTTTATTTTTGTATATGTAATCTTGCCCTAGATGAGATAGAGGGCAGGGTTTGTTTTAGCAAATGTCAGGCTTAGTAAGTAGCAATGTGTCCAATGTTGTGTGTAACTCTTGTATAATTCTTAATGCAATTACTTAAAAGATGTTCACTTAGAAAGATGGAGTTCCCGGCAAATGCTCCATTTATCACAGCTGACACACATCTAAAAGTAAGCACACAGCTATGCAATCACTGTCAACTTCATCACTGATGATAATATCAGATTTGTCAGATGCGGAAGATACAGAGCCCATGCTTAACCATCGTCCTATGGAGAAAGGCACTGCAAGTTATCAATCTCCCATTTAATTTGGAAATGCATACAAATAATTTTAACAGGTGGGACATTTCCCTGTGACTCCAGCCAAGATGCCACACCAAAAATTTAAAAGTAAATGACTGCATTTGCTGCCACTCTAAATTATATTTGCAGCAGGTGGTCAATTTAGAAAATGACTTATTATTACATTTAAAAAAAATGTTTTGTACACATCAGGACTAATATCTTAGAAAACATATTATCAAACAAATTAAAATGTAAATACACTGTTTCACAAAAAAGAATAAAACACATGCAATCCATTCATGATAGTTAACATTATTGCACATATCATTGATAATGAATTAATACTTGCAGTATGAATAATAACCATATACCAAGAAAGAGCTCATGAATGAATTGAGGATGAACCTGGCTATCCCCTGTCATCACAACCATCACAAGGTTTCATCTCCTTCTCATAATCCAGAGTTACCCAATGGCCATTGGACTATGAAAAATTGTATAATGCTGAAATAATGTTAATTAATTTTTTGGGGGGATAACAAAACCATGAAATGTCCTTAATTGTGCTAGATTACATACCCTGTGTTTTACTCCTGCTTTGTGAAGTGAGGTCTGTATGTTGATTGAACCCTGTTAATAGTGTGTTGTGAATAGTGATGATAATAGATGACCTGTATTAGAGATATGTGTGAACATGGGCATTGTGGGTATAGTGAGCATATATGTATTTTGATAATTTTTATTGGTGTATAATTGCTTTTTAAAGTGATTGTAAACTTTAAAGAATTATTTGATACTGAGCTTTACCTCGTTAAAGTTTACATTTACTTTAATACTATTTAATTGTTAATTTACTAAGGAGGAAGTGTTTGAATTTGGTGATATACCTTCCTAATGTGTGTTCTGCACAACACTATTTGTCAGGATGGTCTCTATGTTTCTATTCTTCTTCTCAGTCAATCTGTCACTCTGAATTCAGATATTTTTCTTTTCCTGATACCCTTGTCCCTGGATCTGTGTAATTTCATGAATTTGGGCTTATAAGAACCTGTTTCCTGCAAACATTCATTGCCTTATTACTGTAGCAGTAATCCAGCATGCCTTATTTTTGTCTTCTATGTACTATTTGTGGCTTGCTTGAATTTCATTGATATCTCCAACCCTTTATTTGACTATTCTTAACTTCAGCTTATCATTATTACACAGTTTTCTTCTATTTTGCAAGCACTTTCACAGCTTTTTGTGGTACTTGGTTATAATTAGAAAAGTACTGTCCTGTCTTTATCAAATAATTAAATAATTTTATCTGTGGAATTTGATAAGTGGTCTTGTAAATATGCTGTTAAGTACCAAGCATTTGGATTGTGGTCAACCAAGCAGGACTGAGATGTTAATATAGGGCCATTTTTAACCAAACCAAATATTAAAAAATGTTCTGACAATAAACAGTGAGACAGACTGATTGTCATGTCAGATATAACTCATCACCAGTTGTTAACATGCCAATAATTGTCAAATAGTAGTGTGTATTCAACCCCTACATGTTATTTGGAATTTCCATTTCAAGATGAAAAAGAATGGATAGATGTATAAGTGCACAAACGTATCTTACAATATCGTAAATATAAAGAGTTAAAGGGACTCTCAACTCACAAAATGTTATTTTCTTTCATGTAATTAGCAAGAGTCCATGAGCTAGTGACGTATGGGATATACATTCCTACCAGGAGGGGCAAAGTTTCCCAAACCTTAAAAAGCCTATAAATACACCCCTCACCACACCCACAATTCAGTTTTACAAACGTTGCCTCCCGTGGAGGTGGTGAAGTAAGTTTGTGCTAGATTCTACGTTGATATGCGCTTCGCAGCAGGTTGAAGCCCGGTTTTCCTCTCAGAGTGCAGTGAATGTCAGAGGGACGTGAAGAGAGTATTGCCTATTTGAATTCAATGGTCTTCCTCTAGCAGATCTATTTCATAGGTTCTCTGTTATCGGTCGTAGAGATTTCTTCTCCTACCTCCCTTTTCAGATCGACGATATACTCTTATATACCATTACCTCTACTGATTCTCGTTTCAGTACTGGTTTGGCTATCTACTATATGTAGATGAGTGTCCTGGGGTAAGTAAATCTTATTTTTTGTGACACTCTAAGCTATGGTTGGGCACTTTATATGTAAAGTTCTAAATATATGTCTTTAAACTTATATTTGCCATGATTCAGGATAATCAGTATTCCTTAAATTCAGACTGTCAGTTTCATTATTTGGGATAATGCATATGAATAAAATATATTTTTTTCTTACCTTGAAAATTTTCAAATGACTTTTTTTCCCTGCATGCAGAAAATGTTTCTTTTTATTGCATCATTCTTGTCGCAGACTTTTTTGGCGCAAAAATTTGTCATTTCCAGCGTCGTCATTGATGCCGGAAGATGTATTCTGTTAACGTCATTTTTTGACGCATGCGTATTCAGACGTTTTTTTTGCGCCAAAAAATGTGGGCGTCGGTTTCGGCGTCAGAGGATGTGGCGTCATACTTGGCGCCAAAAATATGGGCATTGTATTTGGCGCCAATAATGTGGGCATCATATTTGGCGCCAAAAAATGTGGGCGTCTTTTTTGTTCCACTTTTTTCCTCACATTATTTAAACCTCACTTTTTTATTGCTTCTGGTTTCTAGAAGCTTATTATTTTGCATTCTTTCCCATTCCTGAAACTGTCATTTAAGGAATTTGATAATTTTGCTTTAAATGTTGTTGTTTTTTTTTTCTATTACATATTGCAAGATTTCACTGTTCCTGTTTCAAAACGTACTGAGGGATTCCTGTTGACTGAGTTCAGTCCTACCAAAGCTAAGTTAATTTATTTTAAATGTTATGAATGTTTATCTTTAGCTATGGTTTGTTATAAGTTTCATGATAAACTTTTACATGCAGAATCCATAAGTATTTATGCTTTATATATTGCTATTCTTTTTACATCTTATGTACAAGATATACTTAGAAGATTTATAAGAATAATTTTCTTATTCTATTTTAAAGGCTTTGTCTGATATCGTGCCTTCTAATAAAATTTTTAGTTTTTTTTCAAACTTCTTTTTTAATTATTGAAGTTTCAAATGACCAACAACATACTGATTTATCCTTCTCTGATGATGTTTTTTCTCATTCAGAATTTTCTTCATCAGATATTGACACTAACAAATCTACTTTTTTTTTTTTTATTAAAGTACATTTGTTCTTTGTTGAAAAGGTGTTGATTATTTTGGATATTAAGGTAACTAGTTCTTTTTCAAGACTAGCTAACATTTTATTTCTGCTTATTTATTCTTCTGTGTTTTCAGAGGTTTTTTTCCAATTCCTCATACTAGGGAATGCAATAGGCTGAGGATTTTCTTTTATTCCTTCTTCAAAGGTTTTAAACTATATTCTTTGCCGGCAGTTAATTTCAATTTTGAGGGTTCTCCAATTTAATGGGGCTATCTCTACTCCTGCTAATTATGCTATTGCTTCTATAGCAAAATAGTATTTATTTTCCTTTAGATGGTTGTATCTTATTTAAGGAAAATTATTTATCTTCAGGTACTTTTCTTGGACCTGTGATTTATTTGGATGATTCTACTAGACTAGGTGCTGTTGCATTTGTCTTGTTGTTTTGCATTTGTTGATTATGCAAGTCCAGTGTGTTGACTGGTCCTTTAACTGGACTATCATGCTAATAATTTCATTTGTGTCTTCATTTTATTGAATATTTTCGCAAATGAGGTTTAATCTATGTCTTTAGCTGTTTTAGCTAGAAGAATTTTGTGATTTGTAAAAATCCATATTTCTTTTTTTCTAAGATAATCAATTATTTGGTTTATAATTGGATTCAATTCTTAACTGTTACTCTGGGCTTCAAGATTGAGTTCTAAGACTAAAACTTTAAGCTTGTATTAGTTTGGTTGTTCTTATTAAGGAACGAATTCCTGAAGTAACATGTTTTTAATTGGAAATTTTTTAGTTCAAAATCAGCTCCCTAAAATTGCAATGTATGTGCCGTATTCCAGCTTGGCTGGTAAGGGGCAGGTTAAGACTTTTTTGAAATTTGTTTGGTTCTATTCGGTCCAAATTTCTTTGATTTTGGGTACAGAATAAAGTTCAGAGTAAAACCATCTGTGAGAAGTCTTTTTTCTCTATTATATTCCAGCTATTCCAGTAAGGCTAACACTTTCTTTAAGTGTGTTTCGGTCCTATATATTTTGGGTAATATTGAAGCGCGGCTGATCACCCGTTGGGGCTCAAGCGCTGCTCAGACCTGGAATCTTCTGAGGTATTTCTTCCAGTTCCATGTTTAGGAACTGGGTTTTGGGGTTTTATTCAAAACTATTTTGCCTTTTTTTTGGTCAGTGATAGCATTATTTGTTTTCATTAGATACAATAGATGCATATCTTCATTTTCTGTTTTCATTCAGATTATTTTCTGAGGCTGCAGAATCTCATATGATTCAACTTTGTTCTTTCAGGACATAGTTAGAGGATCTTTTTTTCAAAAGCTCTTGATTCCTCACACAAGGGTTACCTTTTTTAGCTTTCCAGATATTTTGTGTCACTGTCTTTGTCTCTATCAGACAAGTGACAATTTTATTGGGTTCCGTCTGTCGGTACCTTCAGGCTCTATTATTTCCTTCAGTTGCTAGATATGCATGGAAGTTTTAGGTCTTATGGCTGCATCATTGGATTCAATTCCCTTTGCTCATTTTCATAGAAAACCTTTCCAGTTTTTTATGCTGAATAATGGTGCAGGGATTCTAGGATTTCACATTTTAAATCTTCGAATCCTAATGTTTAACTATCTTGATTTGGTGGTTAAGATCACCATCATTTAGTTCTACAGGTCTCTTCGTTTCTTTCAACCTGGACCATGATCTCTACAGATGTAAGTCTTTTTGGTTGGGAGGCTGTCTGAGGATCTCTGTCAGCACGAGGGGTTTGGAAATCTCAGGAGGCGAGATTACCATTTGATATTTTAGAACTCCATGCATTCTCAGAGTTCTTCAGTTAGTTTCTTTTTCAAGAAGAGACATTTATTGTTTTTCAGACAATGTCACAACTGTGGTGTATGTCAATCATCAGGGTGGGACTATCAGTCCTTAGGCTGTGACAAAAGTATCTCGGATATTTGTTTGGGCTAAATCCAGCTCCTATCTAAATTCTGTGGTCTTTTTCCCAGGTATAGACATTTGGGAAGCGGATTATCTCTGTTAATCAAGCTTTACATCCGAGAGAATGGTCTCTCATACCCAGATATGTTTTTCAATTTTTCAGATGTGAGAATTTCCAGAAATAGATCTGTTGGCATCTCATCTGAATAAAGAACTTCCCAGGGGCCTATTCAGGTCCGGGGATCCTCAGGCGGAAGTAGTGTATGCATTGACATTTCCTTGGAATGATCATTTTGCCTATATCTTTCCGCCTCTAGTTCTTCTTCCAAAAGTGATTTCCAAAATTCTAATGGAGTGTTTGTTTGTACTGCTGGTGGCTCCAGCATGGCCTCTCAGGTTTTGGTATGCGGATCTCAGTCGGATGGCCAGTTGCCAACCTTGGACACTTCCGTTAAGACCAGACCTTCTTTCTCAAGGCCCATTTTTCCATCAGGATCTCAAATCATTAAATTTGAAGGGATGGAGATTGAACGCTTGATTTTTAGTCATAGAGGTTTCTCTGACTCATTGATTAATACTATGTTTCAGGCTCGTAAATCTGTCTCTAGAAAGATTTATTATCGAGTTTGGAAGACCTACATTTTTTGGTGTTTTTCTCATAAATTTTCTTGGCATTCTTTTAGAATTCCTAGAATTTTATAATTTCTTCTGGTTGGTTTGGATAAGGGTTTGTCTTCAGTTCTTTGATAGGACAAATCTCTACTCTTTCTGTTCTTTTTTCACAGAAAGATTGCTAATCATCCTGATATTCATTTTTTTGTACAGGCTTTGGTTCGTATCAAGCCTGTCATTAAGTCAATCTCTCCTCCTTGGAGTCTCAATTTGGTGCTGAGGGCTTTACAGGCTCCTCCGTTTTGAACCTATGCATTCTCTGAACATTAATTTACTTTCTTGGAAAGTATTGTTCCTTTTGGCTATCTCTTCTGCTAGGAGAGTTTCTGAGTTATCTGCTCTTTCTTGTGAAATCTCCTTTTCTGATTTTTCATCAGGATAAGGCAGTGTTACTTCCTGATATTCACCATTTTGTTCAGGTTTTGATTCGTATCAAACCTGTCATTAAGCCAATTTCTCCTCCTTGGAGTCTTAATTTAGTTCTGAAGGCTTTTCAGGCTCTTCTATTTGAGCATATGCTTGCTCTGGACATTAATTACTTTCATGAAAAGTATTGTTCTTTTTTGACATCTCTTCAGCTAGAACAGTTTTTGAATTATCTGTTCTTTCTTGTGAATCTCCTTTTTCTGATTTTTTCATCAGGATAAGGTGTTTTTTGCTGTCCTCATTTCAATTCTTACCTAAAGTTGTACATTCTAACAACATTAGGGAGGAATTATTGTTTTCCTAAGACTTCTTTGGTACGATTCTTACATTCTTTGGATATGGTAAGAGTTTTGAAATCCTATGTTGAAGCTATTCAGATTTCAGATAGACTTCTAGTCTATTTGTTATCTTTTCTGGTTTTAGGAAAGTCAAAAGGCTTCTGCCATTTATTTGGCATCTTGGTTAAACTTTTGATTCATCATGCTTATTTGGAGTTGGGTGGATTCCTGCCTCGGAGGATTACGGCTCATTCTACTAGGTAAGTTTCTACTTCCTGGGCTTTTTAAGAATGAAGCTTCTGTTGATCAGATTTGCAAAGCAATGACTTGGTCTTCTTTGCATACTTTCACTATATTCTACCATTTTGATGTTTTCTCTTCTTTTTTTCTCTGCTTATAATTTCAGTTTTTTTCATTATAAAAATTGAAACTTTTTGATTTGGGTAGTGGATTAATTTTTCAGCAGAATTGGCTGTCTTTATTTTATCCCTCCCTCTCTAGTGACTCTTGCGTGGAAGTTCCACATCTTGGGTATCTGCTATCCCATACGTCACTAGGTCATGGACTCTTGCTAATTACATGAAAGAAAACATAATTTATGTAAGAACTTACCTGATAAATTCATTTCTTTCATATTAGCAAGAGTCCATGAGGCCCACCCTTTTTTGTGGTGCTTATGATTTTTTTGTATAAAGCACAATTATTCCAATTCCTTATTTTTTGATGCTTTCGCTCCTTTCTTATCACCCCACTTCTTGGCTATTCGTTAAACTGAATTGTGGGTGTGGTGAGGGGTGTATTTATAGGCTTTTTAAGGTTTGGGAAACTCTGCCCCTCCTGGTAGAAATGTATATCCCATACATCACTAGCTCATGGACTCTTGCTAATATGAAAGAAATTAATTTATCAGGTAAGTTCTTACATAAATTATGTTGTTTAAAAAGATAGATAATCCCTTTATTACCCATTCCCCAGTTTTGCACCGAAAACATGGTTATATTAGCTCAAGGGGAGGCACCGCTGCTGGCTCCCACACTTTCCTCAGGCTCCTGACCTCTCCAGGATATATCTTAATTGTAACATCCTTACATTCAAAATGTATCACAATTATTTCAAGGACCAATATCGACTCCACATAACGTACAACTAGACTCATGAGAATTGAACCAATGGCATTACTGAAGTGAGATATTCAACTGATGGAAATATACTCCCACCGGACCATCTTACTATCAGAAAGAGATACCTTCAGCTGAACACCACAAACTAGGTACACTTAAACTAAAAAACAAAAAAACAAAACAGACTCAACCCATGCACAAATTGGGTTTTGGATTTTATCATCCATTTAGCCATGCTTAGATTTCATTTCTAAACACAAGAAAAACTAATCGATGAAATCTATTTTACTAAAACACTTTGGTTTTAAAACCTCTGCATGCTTTCTTATCTGTTATCTACAATGTAGCCTAAAGTGCAAAATCTGACACATCACTCTGGCCTGAATCCTATAGAGCAGGGCAATGTAACCAGCCCCCACTGCTAACTTCCCTACAAAAATTAGAAGCTATTTTAACCCCTGCACTGCAGAGGGAATGACCACCTATACGCCCTCACATCTGCACTCCCTAAAACGCCAAAAAGCAGTCGCGGCACTCAGTCCCTCATTAGTGGCTACCCTAAAATCACTCAGCATTTTCAAAGGGACCGACAGGGGCTGTCATGGAGGAAAATCAAAATTTAAAGTTCTATATCCTGACACTATCACAGCTGCCCCACCACCCTGTCCACCTGCAAGCCCAATTGAACTGATCCAACCTAAAAGTCACAAAAACCACACTATCAAATCAAGAAAATTTCTTTGTGTGATCCCCATTAGAAGACACACTGTCTACAAAGTACAGAGCAATAACTCAGAATCCCAAGACTGTCCTATCAGAGCAATCCTATGCAATGCCAGATCAGTAAAGAGCAAAACAGCTATTATTGCAGAACTTATTGAAACATGCAAATTAGCATGCATCACAGAATCATGATTAGATGAAAATACAAAGCCTATTCTAGAGGCAGCTATTCCAGACAATTACACAGTGTTCCACTGTCCGAGACAAGATCGCAAGGGAGGCGGAGTTATGATCTGTGCAAAATCATCCTTAAATCCCAGACCAATATCAGTCCACAAAACCCAATCTTTTGAATGCGTAGCTGCCAGCTTCTCAATAGAGCAAGGATTCCTAATACTGCTAATATACAGACCCCCAGGAGATAGGAAGAGATTTCTTCAGGAACTCCCAGACCTTTTGGCTGGTTAATCCTTGAACTCCCCAGATGGCTTATATTAGGAGACATCAACACTTGGATTGACATCACCCTATCCCTGCTTGGGCAGGATCTCCTCAACTTGATGAGTACAATTGGCTTCACACAAATCGTCACCACTCCCACCCACAGAAAAGGTCATACACTTGATCTAGTGTTCCAGTCTGGACTAGAAGTGTCACCAGTAACTGTAAACCCAGTTACCTGGTCAGACCACCACTCCATTCACTTCTCCATTGTATCAAAATCAACCAGACACCAGCTTCAGAACCTGGTCAAACACAGCTCATTAAAAGGGGTGACATCACTGAATGTAGCATCACATATGGATCTAAGTAGAAAGGCTCTGCAAACCAGCATGCATGCTTAGCCCCACCAACTTTTCTCAGGATAAATGTGAAGCATTTGCAAACTTCTTCAGAGACAAGATTTCCTCAATCCGAACCACTATCAAAGCAGGCCAAACAGTTACACACCAGAACCACTACAATGGAATGCCAGATTGCCCCAGTTTATGGTCCACTTTTACAAATGTGGATATAAAAGGAGTTAAAAACACCATACAAAAGATGCACCCTACTATGTGTGACTTAGACCCTTCTCCAACTCAGCTCATATCTGGATGCATTGAAACACTCGCCCCAGAACTCACAAAAGTAGTGCAATGTTCACTTTGCAGATCCTCTAACAGAAGCTGTGGTTAAACCACTCCTTAAGAAACCTTTATTAGACCCAGACTGCATTACAGACCAGTATCAAACCTCCCATTTCTGGGGAAAATAATTGAAAAAGTAGTGGAAACTCACCTAGAAGCCCATCTATCACGCCTGAACATATTTGATCCTTTCCAGTCAGGCTTTAGATGCAGCCACAGCACTGCAACAGCGCTAGTACGAGTGCTAAATGATCTCCTCATGGCAAGAGACAAAGGTGATTACTCCATTCTTCATTTGACACCATTGACCATAGGATTCTAATAGCGCGCTTGCAGCATATCTGGGAGGCACAGTCCTTAACTGGTTTAAATCTTTCCTTGCAGGTAGATCACAGAGAGTAATATCAGGATCAAGCTCATCAGCACCAACAGAACTGGCCTGCGGGGTTCCACAATGATTCATCCTGTCTCCCATACTATTCGCAATTTACTTACTACCACTGAGGGACATCATTAACCAACATGGCCTAAGGTATCATTGTTACGCTGATGACACACAACTCTACTTCTCCTTTGCTCCAGATACTACAGACCCTGCATGCCACATAAACAGTTACTTTACAGACCTCATAGAATGGATGAATGCTAGCTGTCTCAAAGTGAACCCGGACAAAACAGAGTTACTCTTGGTGAGGGGACCCTGGGCATCAAAAATATCTGATGATCACCCAACTGGCCTGGAGCTTGGAGGCTCTGAACTCGTTAGTTCAGCAAAGGTACGAAACCTTGGAGTGCTGATTGACGCTGGACTATCTTTTAAACAGCAGATTTCCTCCGTAATAAAATCTGCCTACTTTCATCTGAAAAACATAGCCAGGATACAACACTTAATTCCATAATTGATATGCCAACATTAATCCATGCATTTGTATCCCCTAGGCTAGATTACTGCAATGCACTCTACTTGGGCCTCAAAAAAAAGAACTCCATCGCCTTCAGACGGTACAAAATGCAGCAGCCAGACTACTGACCAATCAAACTATCTCCTGCCACATAACACCTGTTCTCCACTCCCTGCATTGGCTTCCAATTAAATGGTGAACAAATTTTAAAATTGGCCTGCTGACCTTCAAAGCCTTAAACATCCAAGGCCCACAGTACCTGAAAGAGCTCCTGACACCCTACATCCCATCCCACTCACTTAGGTCAGCCAACACATCTCTCCTCTCAGTGCCAAGAATAAGGACAAACTCAGGCTCCAGAGCATTCAGCCATGCTGCCCCTACTTTCTGGAACTCTTTACCGTGCGCAATCAGAGAGGCACCGTCCTTACAGACTTTAAAAAAAAAAAGCTAAAGACCCACCTCTTCCATCAGGCATTCAGTCTGCTTAACTGACCTTCAGAAACTCCTAACTTTTATGTCTTTATGTTGGTATATTTGTAAAGTGCTTTAAGTCTCAAAGGGAGAAAAGCGATATATAAATCACAAATTATTATTATTATATTATAATAAACCTTTTTACCTCTGTGATTACCTTTTGTCTAAGCATCTTCTGACAGCCCCTGATCACATGACTTTTTATTTATTATCTATTGACTTGCATTTAAGCCAATTAGTGCTGTGTTGTGCACAATCCACTGGCATGAACACAATATTATCTATGTGGCTCACATGAACAAGCACTCCCCTGTTGTAAAAATCTAATATAAAAGCATGTGATAAGGGTCTGTCTTTATTGGCTGAGAAACAGACAGAAATTTAGAGGTTTAAATGTTATAAAGTATATTAATATAACAATGTTGGTTGTGAAAAGCTGGGGAATGGGTAGTAAAGGCATTATCTATCTTTTTAAACAATAACAATTTTTGTGTTGACTGCTCTTTTAAAAGTAACACAATTTAGTTAGGCTGTTAGATAAACATATAAAAGTTTGAGAAGACCGTTAATTTGATATAATTGATAACTCCACCCAGACTCTTCTTGCACTACGTCCTAAAGGGACAAAGAGTCAAATTTGAAATAAATCTTTTCTGCAATTAACAAATGTTTTTAAAATTATTTTTTGTGTTCTCTATACTTGAGTGATAATCTATTTGTGTTTCAGCTAGATTACAAGTTTTGCGTTATGAGTGAAAAAGCATTGTTATTCTTCATAATGCTGCTTTTTCCTTAACACCGCTATAGAAGTCTTGTTGGTATAGGTGTACCGCAAACCTTTTTGGGCCGTCATGCAATGTCCAGTACTGCACTTTTTAAAAGTCATTTTTCAATAGGACTTCATAGCGCCGGTATGCGAGTTTTCCTGGGAGGCCAAAAAGTGAGCCATAAGATCTGTACAACCATCTAAAGTCAGTGTTCATAACTAAACTGCTACAAAGTACACTAAACACCAATAAACTACCTTTCTATTAACCCCTAAACTGAGGCCTCTCACAGCACAATACTAAAATAAAATTATTAACCCCTAATCTACCGGCTCCCGGACATCGCCGCCACTATTAAATGTATTTACACTCTCTTCCGCCGCTCCCCGACATCGTCGCCACTATAATAAACCTATTAACCTCTAAACTGCCGCCCCCTCCCCGCATCGCACACACTACTTAAACTATTACTTAACCCCTAATCTGCCCGTCCACCCACACCGTCGCTATAATAAACCTATTAACCACTAAATCGCAAGCCCTCCACAACGAAATATACTAAATTAAACTATTAATCCCATAACCTATGGCCTCCCACATCACTACACAAATATATTAACCCCTAAACCTAACCCTAACCCTAACGTAACCCTAACCCTAAGTCTAACCCTAACCCTAAAGTAACCCTAACACCCCCTAACTTAAATATAATTAAAATAAATCTAAATAAACCTTACAATTATTACATATAATAATTCCTATTTAAAACTAAATACATACTTACCTGGTAAAAAAAAAACTATGCGAGCTACAATATTACTAATAGTTATATTGTAGCTATCTTAGGTTTTATTTTTATTTCACAGGTAAGTTTGTATTTATTTTAAACTAGGTAGACTAGTTAGTAAATAGTTAATAACTATTTACTAACTAGTCTACCTAGTTAAAATAAATAAAAATTTACCTGTAACAATAAAACCTAACATTACAATCAAATCAAATAAATTAAATTAATTAATTAAATTCAATTATCTAAATTACAACCCCCCCTCACTAAATTACACAAAATAAAAAACAAAATTATTAAAAAACAAACAAAAATTAGTTACTCCTAATCTAATAGCCTTATCAAAATAAAAAAGCCCCCCCAAAATACTAAAACCCCTTGCCTACACTAAACTGCCAATATCCATTAAAAGGGCCTTTTGCGGGGGATTGCCCCAAAGATAACAGCTCTTTTACCTGGCAATAAAAATTACAAACACCCACCCCAACAGTAAAACCCACCATCCACCCAAACAAAGCCCCCACATAAAACTCTATCTAAATAAACCTAAGCTAACCATTGCCCTGAAAAGAGCATTTGGATGGGCATTGCCCTTAAAAGGGCATTTAGTTCTTTTACGGTGCCCAAACCCTAAGCTAAAAATAAAAAACCCACCCAATAAACCCTTAAAAAAAACCTAAACACTAACAGCGATGATGCACTTACAGTTTTCGAAGACCGGACATCCATCCTCATCCAGCCAGCGAATCTCATCGAAGTTGGCTCTTCTTCCGATCGTCGCTGGAAAATTAAGTTCACTTTTATTGACGTCGTCCCTTACATTCCGATTGGCTGATAGAATTCTATCAGCCAATAGGAATTAAAGGGGAAAAAATCCTATCGGCTGATCCAATCAGCCAATAGGATTGAGCTCGCATTCTATTGGCTATTCCAATTAGCCAATAGAATGCAAGCTCAATCTTATTGGATAATTGGATAAGCCAATAGGATTTTTACCCCTTTAATTCCTATTGGCTTAAAGAATTCTATCAGTCAATCAGAATGTAAGGGACGACATCTTGGATGACGTCACTTAAAGTGAACTTCATTTTCCAGCGACGAACGGAAGAAGAGGAAGTCTTGAAGATGGACCCGCTCCACGCCGGATGGATGAAGATAGAAGATGCCATCTGGATGAAGACTTCTGCCCGCTTGGATGAAGACTTCTGGCCGCTTCGATGAAGACTTCTGCCCTTCACTGTAAGTGCATCGTCGGGGGTTAGTGTTAGGTTTTTTTAAGGGTTTATTGGATGGATTTTATTTTTGGTTAGGGTTTGGGCACCGTAAAAGAGCTAAATACCCTTCAAAGGGCAATGCCCATCCAAATGCCCTTTTCAGGGCAATGGTTAGCTTAGGTTTATTTAGATAGAGTTTTATTTGGGGGGTTTGGTTGGGTGGGTGATGGGTTTTACTGTTCGGGGGGTGTTTGTTATTTTTATTGCCAGGTAAAAGAGCTGTTATCTTTGGGACAATGCCCCACAAAAGGCCCTTTAAGGGCTATTTGCAGTTGAGTGTAGACTAGGGGTTTTATTATTTTGGAGTGTGCTTTTTATTTTGATAGGGCTATTAGATTAGTAGTAATTCTTTTTTTTTATAATTTAATTTTTTATTTTGTGTAATTTAGTGTTTTTTATTTGTTTGCAATTTAGATAATTGTATTTTATTAATTTAATGTATTTGATTTTATTGTAATGTTAGGTTTTAGGTTAGGTTTTTTTTTTTAAGAGCTTTATTAAAGTTATAGCAAAAATACAAATAAATAGGTTATCAACAGGGGGAGCAAACTGCCCCCATTACAACATAGTTTTTCCAAGTTTGAGGTTACAACAGTGGCATGCGGGGGTGCGGGGGGTGCGGGCCGCACTTGGGTGACACCCTCCAGGGGGTGACACCAAAAAAAAAATATATATATTTTTTTAAAATTTTATTGAAATTCAAAGAAATACAATGTTGAGATACATAGATTATTTTATTAGAGGCTGGCATTTGTGAACATTAGTGGGACTGGGGAAATTGTAGACACAATTTTTTTGCCCCTTGAGCCAGTGCTGCAATTTCAACAAATAGTTTTCCCGGCTGCTTTTGCTTATTTGTACTTTGCTCCTCCCCTGCCCAATTTTACTATGAATGTTGTGGGTGTGCCGTGGGGCTTGCAAAGTTGCGCTGCTAGCCTAAACCTGCCTGCCTATCTGTGCTCACTGCTCAGTGACATGCGGCCCAGGGCTGTGCACTGACAGACTTGGAACAGAGTCAGAGAGCAGAATTTTCATAGTTTGCGCACCTGAACCTTTTCTTCAGTGATTTATTTTAGAGTGCTCTGTTTATCTTTCATTTGATGTTCTGTTGAGCCAGGGAGCAGCTCTAGGCATGAGCTTCATAATTAATGCAGTGCAGTTTAAATATTTTGTATGTGTGTGTCTCAGTGTTTTTGTGTGTATGTCTGAGTGTGTTTCAGAGTGTTTGTGTGTGCATCTGAGTATGTTTTTAAGTGTGTCTGAGTGTTTGTATGTGTGTTTGCCTGTGTTTTTGTGTGTGTCTGCTTTCTGGGGGGGGGGGGGGGGTTGACACCATGACTTACCGCACCGGGTGACACCAACCCTAGTGACGCCACTGGGTTACAACATATTGTACATAACAGTACCGAGGTCTCAAAATACATCATATGATACTCATGGTCCCAGAATACTCTAATAAGAAAGTATAGGGGAGGAATAGGGGAAAAGGCAGGGGGGGGGGTTGTCAGGTATAAAGAACTGTCGAGTATTAGGCACACTAGTCCCAAATCTTATCTATCGTTCTCAAGAGTCGAGTTAACCAGAGGACAATACATTAGGTTTCCAGGTTGTGTCATGAGAGTCTTTCCAGTCTGCCCAAGTCAGCTCAAAGAGGTCAGAGTTACCCAGTTTATAGAAAATATCTTTCTCCATGGTGTAGAGATAGGCCATATAAGAGCAAACCTTAGACCAATTAGGAGGGGATTCTTTCTTCCAATCACAAGCTAATAAATGTTTTATGGACATGAAGAGGTATATGCTTATGTATGCATGATGCTTAGGGAGGGTGTGCACGCCAATATGAAGGAGTGTGACTGACGGCGAGCTGCAAAGAGATATGCCCAGTCTGGTAAGGACCCGAAAACATCTACTCCATAAGGGGCAGAGTTTGGGGCACTCCCACCAGATATGCAAGGAATCACCCCTCTGGCCACAACCTCTCCAACAGTGAGGAGACGCACTAGGGAACATTTTAACCAATCTAGTAGGGACATAATACCAGTGAGCTAGTAGTTTGTAAAAAGTCTCAAATAAAGTTGTACAATGTATGACTCTCTGAGTGTGTTCCAAGGTGTGTCCCCAAGAGTCTCCTGTGAATGACTTACCAAGCAGGGATTCCCACTTCAAGAGGTTGGCCGCCGTTCCCGATTGCAGGTTTAGGCCCAGAAGGGTTTAATGGCGGGAAAGAGGTCTGCTAAGTCTATTTCCCTGAATCCATGTGGACTCCCAGGGGGTTAATGGGCAGGCTAGCGCAGGTTTGAAGCCCCAGCTAATTAGGAAGCTTTTAATTCTATGATATTCAAACTTCATGTATGGCGGCAAAACTCGTTCCGTATCAATCTGAGATATGAATCTAAATCCGCCCTTCGGAGAAGGGAGCCAGAGGTCTGAGACCACATGAACTCCCAGCTGAGCCCATTTTAATGGATGGGTGTCCTATAGACCCGCCAACAGACCAGGCAGGGAGGTAATAGGGGAAGGGTGGGGAGCAACGTGTCCAGAATGGTGAATTTTTTCTTAGAAATGTAAGCATTCCCGGATAATAGGGTTCAACAAAGTCAGTTCCCTACGGCAATGTGGGGGTGTCCAAATCAAGTTGCATAAATTTAGGGTGTAGGGTAGTGAGGCCTGTTCAATGGAGTGCCATTTGCAGGTAGACTGTTTAACTCCCCATTGTGAGATATGGGTGAGCATTGCCCCCTCGTAATATCTCACTATCGAGGGAGAGCCTAAGCCACCACATATCTGCGGTAGTTGTAACACTTTCTGCGCCACTCTTGGGGGTTTACCCCGCCAAATATGTTTGGTGAATTCACTTTGGAATTGTAGGAGGATTTGTCTGGGGACCCTGATTGGGAGGCAACGGAACAAGTATGTGAGTCGAGGTAAAAAGGACATTTTCAAAGCTGCAATCCGCCCCATCCACGAAACATGGGACAGATTCCAGCCCTTATTGAGAGAGCGAAGCTCTGACAGTAATGGGAGATAGTTGTCCCTAATGATTCGTGGGAGATCACCAGAAAGTTTAACTGCCAGATGCACTACTGACGATTCCGTCCAGCGGAACGGGTATTTAGCTTTAAGCGGAGCTAATATCGAGCTCCCAAAGCCTTGGGTATATATCTCTGTTTTAGATATATTTAACTTGTAATAAGAGTGAGCATTGAACTCCTCAACTATGTGCAGAAGCCTAGGGAGGGTGATTGTGAGGTCGGACGAGAAGAGGGTAACATCATCTGCAAACAAAGCAATGTTGTGCTTGGTGCCACATAGGGTAATCCCACCCATATGAGGGTCAGCTCTAATCTGTTCAGCTAAAGGCTCAATGGCCAGCGCAAAGAGCAGGGATGATAGAGGACACCCCTGTCTGGTCCCGTTAGATATGGCAAATGAAGAAGATTGGAAACCGAGGCCCCTTACCAGGGCAGAGGGGGTGGAATATAAGGCCTTTATTGCTCCGATAATGCTGCTAGGAAATCGGTAGTTTTCAAGCACTTCTAACAAGAACCTCCATCTCACCTGATCAAAGGCCTTTTTGGCGTCTAATGAAATGATCGCCAGAGGTTTATGGACACTGGAAGAGAGGCTCATAATATTCAATAACCTTCTGGTGTTATCTGGCCCCTCTCTTTTTGGGATAAACCCCACTTGATCTGGGTTGACCAAGTGAGGAAGTAGATTAGCTATGCGGTTAGCTAGGAGTTTTGAGTAGAATTTTATATCAGTGTTGATTAACGAAATTGGCCTGTAGCTGGAGCAGAGGGTAGGGTCTTTGTTGGGTTTTAGGATTGTTGTGATGGTGGCTTCTAAAAATTCTTTCTTAAATGTGCCCTCATTCCAGGCTAGGTTATAAAGTCTGAGGAGTAGAGGGGAGAGTTCCTGGATAAAAATGTTATAGAAATGTACTGGGAAGCCATCCGGGCCTGGAGATTTAAAGGACTTTGAGTTCTTGATTACTTGTTGTACTTCCCTAATGTAGAAAGGGGAAGCCAAAGAATCTATTTGATCGGGTGAGAGGGACGGAAGATGTAGGGCCTTTAGATATTCACGCACTTTCGCATCCGAGGTCTATTGGGGGTTTTCAGACTTGTCTATGTTGTAAAGATTGGAGTAGTACTCAGCAAATGCCTCTCCTATCTGCAAAGGGATTTTGAGAAGGGAGTTTGCAGTAGTGATACTGTGGATACGTGAGGCACAGGCTCTATTTCTGAGTTTATTGGCCAGAAGGGTGTCCGCCTTATTACTCTTGTAATAATACAATTGCTTTAATCTGGTTAGGTTATCCTGGGTTCTCCTAAGTTCTATTTGTGAAATAGTGGTTCTTAAGGTCAGTTTTCTGACCTGCTAGGGAGTGTAGAGGTTTGATTCTGTTTTGGGTTTCTAGCATCCTCAGTTTAATGTGAGCCTGCGATAACGACAGTCCCGCCTGCTTTCTAAGATTAGCCTGTTTAGATATCATAATCCCTCTGATGGTTGCTTTGGCAGTGCCCCATAGGGTATCGTCTCTAACTTGAGTGTTATCATTAGTGGATATATAGTGTTTGATTTCTGTGTGCAGGCTTTCTCTGAAGGGAATGTCATACAGGAGGTTATGTGGCATGCGCCAAGAGGTTCTAGTACGCGTGGTGATAGTGGAGATCAGATCAGCTGTGACACAGTCATGATCAGACCAGGGGCTCAGAGATATAGTAGCGTTAGTGGTGAGGTCAAGCGAGTCTGCCGTGGAAAAAATATAGTCCAGTCTGGAGTATTGGTGGTGCGGTTGTGAATAGTGTGTATAGTAACATTCTTTAGAGTGGATAGCCCTCCAGATGTCAAAGTAACCCGAGCTGGTCATGAGAGTGCGGAACCTGGTAGCAAGTCGCTCTGCAGCTGAGTGAGTCTTGTGTAAGTCAGAAGATTTTCTGTCAACTTTCGGGTCCCAGACCATGTTAAAGTCTCACGAAATAATAACCCTACCTTGTTGATACTGAGCTATTACATGGAGAATGTGCTTCAGGTACTTAGGTTGGTGTGTGTTGGGCAGGTAAACAGACACTAAAGTATACAGCACGTGGTTAAGCTTGCAAATCAGAATCACATACCTGGCCTGTGGGTCTTTGATGGTCATGACTGGCTCAAAAGCAAGCCTCTTGTGTAAAAGGATAGCCGTGCCTCTAGCCTTTTTAGAAAAGGGAGCATATTCTATGTGCATGTATGTCTTAGAGGAGAGTCTAATCGGCTCATCTGCCAACCAATGCGTCTCCTGGAGAAACGCGACATCAGGGTTATGATGCTTCAAAGAGCGTAGTAGAAGACTTCTCTTGAAGGGAGTGTTAAGTCCTCTGACATTATGGGTAAGAAATCTTAAGGAACAACTAGTCATGTATCAGGTCAACTAGGGGCTAAGTGTACAAAGTCTGAGTCGCTCAAACTGGGGAACAAAATGAGAGGAAAGGAGGGGGTAGGGAAGGGAAAGTAGTAGGAGACACTAAAGAGTGTCTCAAGAGCGGTGGAAGTAGTCCACCTCAAAAGAGCCCTAACGTGGGCTTCAATATGGGGGGAGCCTAAGGCTCAGGAGCTAGCGCAACAGATTGATATCGCCAGCCCCACTCTGATTCTAACAACAACTTAACATTAAGTGCTAAAACATGAATGGTTAAATAACAGCAAATAACATATCTAGAGAATATAACATACAACTTATTAGATAAACAAAGAGTTCAGTAACTTTTCATTGAACTTAGGTTATGTATCTAAATCCCTGTTTGAAGTAGGCATGGTTATTTCTCAACTAAGCCGTCAAGGCTGTTACTGATACATGAAGGGCCTCTAGGCCCCTATCAGGGTTTAAGAGGTGGTCTCAGTGTGTTCGTCAAGCTTCCGTGGTTGATGCATCTTAGGCCGCTTTACTCTCTGGTCTTTGGCCATCCACTCAGGAGCTGAGGCTCTCAAGCTAAGTGGAGGTCGAACCCGTGAATTTAGGGGTTCTAGTAGTAACCCCCAGGAAGTAAGACCCTGGGAAGGCGTGGTAATCACAACAGTCTGGTTGTCTTTAGTTACTAGTAGCCTGGTGGGGAATCCCCAACGATATCTGATGTTGGCCTTGCGTAGAGCAGAGGTGACTGGCTGGAAATCACATCGTTGTTGGAGAGTGTGGGAAGATAAGTGAGGCAGAAGCTGGACTCCTTCAAATCTGCCACTAAGATTTGGCTTTTTGTAAGTAGTTTGTAGTAAGCGGTCTTTATATAGATAGCTGTGAAAACATGCTATTATGTCTCTCGGCTTGTCTGAGCTCACCGTCCTGGGGCGAAGTGCCCTGTGAGCCCTCTCCAGAGTACGGGTCAGGCCATCTGGTGTGCCTATCAGTTCCTGAAAGAGAGCCTGAAGATAACCATGTATATCTGAAGGTGATACAGACTCTGGAACTCCTCGAAACCTTATGTTATTACGCCTTGATCTGTCCTCCACGTCAGCCAGTTTAGCTTCCAACTGCGAGATCTGCTCTGCCAGATTTTCGGCGTAAGCCAGAATATTAGATTGGTCTACAGCTTGGTCATCCTGCTTTCATTCTAATGCATCAACTCTGTCTTCAATGTCAGATATCTCCTTCTTTAACTCTGCAGAGCTGCGTTGGATCTCTTGGGTGATGGACCTAGTCTGGGTTGCTAGAAGTTTCTTGAGAGACGATTCAGTAATAAAGTACTGTGAGGCAACTACAGAGTGCGAGCTTGATTGCGACTCCTCATCCTGGGAATCAGGATCACTCATTTCGGCACTTGGGAGAGGGAGGGTCTCCTTGGTAGAGTGCGCAAAATGATCAAAAACTGTTTTCTTATTTATCCGGTTCGACTGTTGTTTCCTCACCGCTGTTTGAAGGGAACAAGACTTGTTAATAGCACATAAGTATTTACAATTTCAGGCTAACACATTATATGACTAGAGCGGGGCTGAGCAGCGCTTAACAGAGAGGACTACATTACAAAAACAATTCACATCTGTTAGGGATGTGCTGGACACCAGAACTAGTCCCTCACCTCAGGGAACCTAGGGATACGACCCGAAGGAAGGGAGAAGGTAATTGGATATGACCCACCCAGACTGACCGGGCGGGAGCGGGGAGGTGGGGGACAGTCACCTAAAAGTCAAACTTTGAGGTTCACAAATAAATGATAAAAATACAATATACTCAGCACACAGGGGATAGTGTTAGATTGTGGGTTATCTTGGGGCTTAGAGACCCCTCTCAACTCAGGGAAAGGGGATTCGACCCGAAGGAAGGGGAAAGGGGAAGTGGAGGTGACCAGTCTAGATTAGCTAGGCCAGAAAGGAAGAGTTTTGAGCGGGTAACACTTGAAAATACACTTATCTGATTTACAGCTAGGACTAGTACAGTAAGGGAGACCTGCAAAAAGTAAAAATTGTTAGATAAACTACAAAGCAACACAACACTCCACTTTGGGCCAGGGACCCAAAGACACATTAGCTGACTCAGCAGCAATAGTTGACCAAATAATGAGCCCTCACAAAGCAAAAATAATTTGTACAGTTGAACCCTCTCAGTATAGTGTGCGAGGAAGCTTGGAAAAAAATAAGGTGTTGTCCTTCAGATATACTACGCACCCTTAAGACTTATCTCCCTGTGTTACTGAGCAGTTCTGTGGTTTGCACACTGATGGTAATATGTCCTCTGCACACAGGGTAGGAACTGGTAGGTTCACCAAGGTAGTGAAGGCTATGGTCTAGAGGCGGGCCCAAGAATATCTTGCAACAAATAGGCTTGTGTTTAGTAATAGTTGTGGGCCTGAGATGGTACAGATTCTCCTAAAGTATAAAGCAGGATCCAACTTACTCTCAAGCTGTTATTATTATTTTTTTGTTGTTTTTTGTTTTATTATTTTTTATTTTTTTTTATGTTAACTTTTTATTAACTACAGGGTCAGATATATTTGCTGCGTGGATGTGGATAAATTGGTGAGCCTAATGTCCCTTCAGTTTCCCTCACTGACTCACACAGCATAGAAGGCCGCAGATGCTTCTCTTATACAGACTACGGCAGGGAGGTCCGTATAAAAATGGCGTCTGTTCGCGCCAATTCTCTTTGTGTCAGGCTCAGGCCCTCTGTGTCCCCACAGGCTGTCTGTCCAGGAGGGGTGTATCTGATGTTTTTAGTCTCGGCAAGGAGCCGTAAGGAGATGTCAGTGTGGCTCAGAGAATTGTCCGGTCTATGTCAGGAGCCAGTGGTAGTCGCCAGTTCTTACTGTACCCCCGATAGATCTAAAGTCTGAGGTGGTCCTTAAATGCAGAACACACAGGGAAGCAGTCCTTTCGGTATGTGAGTGACTCCGGAGCGGAGCCCCGACCCTCCAGAGTCAATGGCTCTCTCCTGCGCTGTCTGGATCCCTGTTGTGAGTCGGACAATCCTGAGTGCTGCAGCTAGTTGAACAGGCAGGGAGCTCAATAAGAAACTGAGCTTTGGAGGGGAGGGACCCGGCTTGGATGGTCACTGGGATAATCTTGTTAAAATATTCCCCAAAAGTCTTTGGATTTAGGTGTTTTTAAAGGATACTATTGTATGAACTACGTTTTTTCTTTGCAGAGCTCTCTTGAAATGCTGCCGCTCGGTCCAGCAGTTAACTCCGCCCCCGGTTAGTTTTTATTTTACAGGTAAATTTGTTTTTATTTTAACTAGGTAGTTAGTAAATAGTTAATAAATATTTACTAACTAATCTACCTAGTTAAAATAAATACAAACTTACCTGTGAAATAAAAATAAAACCTAAGCTAGCTATAATATAACTATTAGTTAGTTTTTACAGGTAAGAATGTATATTTAGTTTTAAATAGGTATTATTTACGTAATAATTGTATGGTTTATTTAGATTTATTTTAATTATATTTAAGTTAGGGGGTGTTAGGGTTAGGGTTAGACTTATGCTTAGGGTTATGTTAGGGTTATGGTTAGGTTTAGGGGTTAATATCTTTATGTAGTGTTAGTGATGTGGGAGGCCAGAGGTTTAGGGGTTAATAACTGTAATGTAAGTGGCATCGATGTTAGGGGTGGGAGATTAGGGGTTAATAACTGTAATGTAGGTGGCGGCGATGTTAAGGGCGACAGATTAGGGGTTAATAGTTTTATTTAGGTGGCGGCGATGTTAAGGGCGGCAGATTAGGGGTCAATAACATTATGTAGGTTGCAGCGATGTCGGGGGCGGCAGATTAGGGGTGTTTAGACGTGGTTTTTATGTTAGGGTGTTAGGTTTAAACATAACTTTTTCTTTCCCCATAGACATCAATGGGACTGCATTACGGAGTTTTTGTTTCTGCGATCGCAGTTGTTAGGCTTCTTTTTTGCCGGCTCTCCCCATTGATGTCTATGGGGAAATCGTGCACAAGCACGTCAAAGAAGCGCTTGTATTTCCGTGCGGTATGGAGCTCAACGCCACCATATCGCTAACACAAGCCTGCTTTTTACAAACTTGTAATAGCAGCGCTATAGAGAGGTGAATTAACACCGCTTTTGTGGCAGTTATTAATTTCCCTTTAGCGCTCAAAACTCGTAATCTAGCTGTATGTAATCTAAAAAACAAAAAGAAAAGAGCGCCCAAACGCATCTAAGTGCAGACTGTCTGTATAGAATTTATTAACACATAAATCACACAATAAGAAATACACTCACAATTTAAAAATTAATTTACGCAATGTATACAATCACCCAGTGGGTCTCTCCTTGCGTCTGGCTCCGGTAGCGTTGCGCGTGACGTCACGGCTGTGTAAGGCTGTGTTAGCTTCTAGCCAATCAGGTGGTGACTTGCGTAATCTCCTTCTCCGTTATTGGCCAGTAGTCGCTGATGGAAGAAATACTGTCCCAATGTAGCAAATAGTCTCTCTCACACAAGGATGTGTGTCATAGGACCATAAATTGTCATGTAGGTATAAGATACAATGTTTATCCTCAGCCCGCTATGTGTATGCACAATATAGACAAACACAACAGATTGCGGCCTCACTGGATATATGTAACACAACAAATATTTAGGGCAATGTAAATGCCCCCTATCTCCACTCGACGTACGTTTCGTTCCGTGCTGGAACTTTTTCAAGAGTTTTGTGAATCTCTGACTTCCTGCCTTTTAAGGGGAGTGTCAGTTAACTGTTAACTGTTTCAGTGCCTGTCCTCAAACTTTGCTAGGAATATAACACATGTTAAAAGTGCAGCAATATATTCTTGCTTATACTGCATAATAGAGGAATGTCGGTTTACTATTCACCAGGGCCGCCACTAGGAATTTCGGGGCCCCTGACTCATCCATTGATCAGGGCCCCCCCCCCTCCTTTGACATGTGCAATTTATGACCAAGTGACTAAAACGTATATGCACTTTATTCTTAATTGTCTATTTAAACTTGGAAATGTTGTAAAGGTAGTAACATACACACACACAGACACACTCATACACTGAAACACACAAACAAACTCACACATAAGGATTCACATATAGACACTCTAGCAGACACGCAAAGAAACACACTCAGACACAGACACCCAAACAGACACTTAGCACTTGTTTACATTGACCTGACAAGTAATGAGGTAAACTATAGTTTTGTAAAAAAAAAAAAAGGAGATTTAGAAAAAATATGGAGTTCTGATTATCTTTTTGTAAAGGAAGATGACAACTAAATTATGACAACAGCATGCAGTGGCTGAAAGGAAGGGCCCTGAACTGCCTAAACAATAATTTAAAGGTTAAATGGTGGATTGGTTACTTCCGGAAAGGTCTTGTTAGTCTCAAAGTCTGTAGAAAGATGTGAATAATTAGTAGTAAGGTCAAAATGTCCTAAAAAGGAACAGACAATGGACACACACATTCAAACTTGCACATACACCCAAGGAAACACCAACAGAGACAGCCTCAGAAAACACACAAAGACATACACCCAAACACAGAGACACCCACAGAAAACACAGAAAGACATACACACACAGAGAGACAACCACATAAAAAACACAGAAAGACATACATACACACACTCTCACTGAGACATCCACAGAAAACACACAAAGACATACACACACCCTCACAGAGACACCCACATAAAACACACACCCTCACAGAGACATCCACAGAAAACACAGACATACATACATACCCACACACACCCTCACAGAGACATCCACAGAAAACACAGACATACACACCCACCCTCACAGAGGCATCCAGAGAAAATGCACAAAGACAAACATACACACACCCTCACAGAGACAACCACAGAAAAAGCTCAGACATACACACCCACCCCCACAGAGAGACCCACAGATAAAAAATACATACACACTCATAGAGACACAAACCAAAGCACAAAGACATAAACACAGACACCCACAGAAACACTCACAGGAGGAAACATTTATGCACCTTGCATCACCTAAATCAACAGTGACATGCATGATAAAAAATTTTTTAGAATTTAAGAGATCACTTTTTAAAGAATCATATTTGTAAATGTGCAAACAAAAATAATTCTGTGAATTCAAAATTGTACATTAATGAGCTGGGTAGATGGATAGATGAAGAAAAGGTTGACATATGTTTTTTTGTTTGTTTTGTCCCCATTTTCCCCAACCAAGAGCACCACTTCAAATATAGTGTACAAATTTTCCCAGCTGTCAGCTGTACTTATGGATTTTGAAAATGCTGTACTCTATATGGTCTTGGTGGGACCATAAGCTGTGGTACTCATACCATTAGATCTGGTTAAATGCAGGATTTAGGCTTGTTGGTATGTATTTCAAAATTAAGTCATCTGTAGTGTAAACTGAACAGTTTTAAGTTAACCTGTCTCATTTCAAACACTGAGCAATCTTAGTCTAAGAGTATAACATTTTATGCAGATGTAAAAATCTTAGATAAAATGTCTCCTTGCATCTGGAAAGTCCTTGCATAAAGGGGCAGTAAACTGGAATGTAATATTATATATATATATATATATATATATATATATATATATATATATATATATATATATATATATAATGCATATCTGCCAAAAGGGCATCTACCATTTGTGTATTGAGGAGGAAACATTTCTGCATGGTTTTAAATATAGAATTTCTAAAGCATTGTCAAATAATCATAAATTTACTGCTGCTAAAAAAAATGTGTTTTTATGGACCCCTAGCCCCACCAAACAACTACTACCACACTGAAGTTACAATCCAAAATTGCACAAAGAAATAAAAAACATTTTCTAAGTAAGTCCTACCTCCTCCGCAAATGAAAGTGATCTGCCGTCTGACTCAGGCACACACTGTACAAAGTGCCAAGTCTGTCTCACACTGCGCATAGTGGTTTAGTGCACACTAAGAAATCCTCTCAAATGCTAATACTTTACTCCTTGTAATAACATTTCCCATGCTCAATTAGCACTCTGCTGTAGTACCCACTGGTGGCTGCCAAAATTTTTTAAAAAAAAAAAAAATATTTTTTTTTTTTTTTTTTTTTTTTTAGTTCTTGACTCATGGGGCCCCCCTGGCTCATTGGGCCCCTGACAGTAGTCACCCCTGTCACCCCCTGATGGCGGCCCTGCTATTCACTGTTCAAGTGCCTGTCAGCAAACTTTACTAAACTTGGAGTATATGTTAGAAGAGTAGCAATATACCATTAATTATATTGCATTATATACATTCATTTAAATACATAAATTTGTGAAAATATAGACAAAAAATATTTATATATGCTTACCTATGTACTTCATAAAAAACACTAATATTGCTGTAAAATACATGGATCATCTAAAAACAAAACATATAAAAAACATTTCCATTTAAAAGCTTAAATACATTATATCATTAAAAAGCATAAATATGTACTAAAAAACCCTTGATATTAAGACCTAATAGTACCCTAAGTTAAAAAGGCTTGTATGTCTAAATCGATATTTAGCCCTTGTGGGTAAAGACAATCCAACTTTTTTATCCAGAAGGTTTCTCGTTGGCGTAATTTAAACAGCCTATTGGTGTCCCATATATTGGGAGGGACCCATTCTATAATTTTAATTTCTATGTCCTTAGGATCACAATTATGCACTTGTTTATAATGCTGAGAAACACTGTGGGTTTCCAGCCCTTTGTCAATGTTATTTAAGTGTTCCCTGAAACGGTATTTTATTTTTCTCTTCATTCTACCTACATAGATGTAATTACATTTACACTTAAGTTGGTATATACTACATGGGTGGTCATACAGGTACACCTATCCTTGTTGACAAACTTTTTAGAATTGTCAAAATTTTCGATCACATTGTGGTTCTTAGGTATGTGGGGACACATTACACAATATTTCTTTTTACATTTAAATGTACCTGTGCTCATTCCCCAATCCAACATCTTCACTGGTGGTTTACGCCTGAGTTTACTAGGGGCTAGAATATTTTTTAAATCCCTATTTTTCCTAAATACCATTTCTGGCTTTTCACCTAGTGTGTTCTTTAGGATGGGGTCTAGTTGTAATACCTTCCAATGTTTATTTAATATGTCCTTAATCTTATAATGTTGGTTATTATATTTAGTTATAAATAAAGGATTTTTATTTTCCAATACATGATGTTTAGTAATTTTCTTACTGTTTATTTTATCCAGTAAATGTTTTCTATCCATCCTGTCTACTTTGTTTTTTGTTGTACAAAGGAGTTCGCTATTGTACCCTTTATCTAAAAATTTTTTAGTTAGAATCTCGGCTTCATAATTATAATCATTTTCATTAGTGCAGTTGCGCTTAATGCGCTGATACTGTCCAAGAGGTATATTGTTTTTCCACCGCTTAAGGTGGCCACTTTCAGCATTTAATAATCCATTTCTATCAGTTTCTTTTCTAAAATTCTTTACTGCTATTGTGTTATTCTCAACAAAAAGTGTTAGATCCAAGAAACTGATATCCGTCTTTGATTGTGTGTACGTAAATTCAAGATTATAGTCATTATGGTTCATGTGTTCTATAAATTTCTCTATTTCAGGGGATGCCCCCTCCCAAATGATTATAATATCATCTATGTACCTGTAATACATGTATATATTGGACAGATATGGGTTATTGTTCCATATTTTTAATTCCTCAAAATTGGACATATAAAGATTTGCATACGATGGGGCAAAGGTCGTCCCCATCGCAGTCCCCTGTGTCTGTTTATAAAATTTGTCTTCAAATAAAAAATAGTTATGGGAGAGTATTAACTGAATGGACTCGGAAATAAACTTTGATTGAACCTCGGATATGTTCCCTTTTCTACATTCACTTTAATTACTGTTACACCCTTACTATGTGGTATACAGGTGTACAATGCTGATACATCACATGTTACCCAACTAAAATTTGGCCTCCATTGTTTTCCTTCAAATTTACTAATTACATCCACAGTATCTCTAATATAAGACGGTATTACTTTGACTAAGGGTTGCAAAAAATAATCAATGTATTTAGACATATTATCGCACAGAGACCCAATGCCTGATACTATGGGTCTGCCCGGGGGTTCCCTAGCGTTTTTGTGCATCTTCGGTAGATGATAAAAGCATGCCACCTTAGGGCATGCTTCATATAGATATGCAAATTCATTTTGATTTAATATTCCATCTTGTTTAGCCTTACATAGGAAATCAAATAATTCTTTCTTATAATTTTGGGTAGGATTGAACATTAATAGTTTATACGTATCTTTATTGCTCAATAATTTATATGCCTCCTTTAAGTAGTCACATCTATTTTGAACAACCAATCCCCCCCCCCCTTGTCTGCATTCCTATAGACTACATCATAATCCTCAGTTAGAGTTTTAAGGGAGGCTCTTTCTTCTTTGGTTAGATTGTCATTTTTAAATTTTCTTCCATATGATAATTTGTTAATATCCTCACAAACTAGTTTATTAAAAATTTTTATAAACTCACTCTGCATATTTTGTGGATAGAAGATAAACTTCCTTTTTAAGGGGCAGTGGATCGTTGATAAATGATTCTCTTCATGTAGTGAACAATTTAATAACTCTTCCTCTGAAACATTATTATGATTCGTTTGAGTAAAGTTTTCATTGTCCAATATTTCTAAGTTCCTCAAGGTTAGCAAATCTTCATCACTAAATTCCATATTTTCAGTCAAATTCATTTTATCATAATATCTCTTTAGAGTTAGTTTTCTAATGTATCTCTGTACATCTATAAATAACTCAAATTGATTCGGCTGTGAAATAGGGGCAAAATTTAATCCTTTAGGGTTATGGTTAGGTTTAGGGGTTAATATCTTTATGTAGTGTTAGTGATGTGGGAGGCCAGAGGTTTAGGGGTTAATAACTGTAATGTAAGTGGCGTCGATGTTAGGGGTGGGAGATTAGGGGTTAATAACTGTAATGTAGGTGGCGGCGATGTTAAGGGCGACAGATTAGGGGTTAATAGTTTTATTTAGGTGGCGGCGATGTTAAGGGCGGCAGATTAGGGGTCAATAATATTATGTTGGTTGCGCCGATGTCAGGGGCGGCAGATTAGGGGTGTTTAGATGTGGTTTTTATGTTAGGGTGTTAGGTTTAAACATAACTTTTTCTTTCCCCATAAACATCAATGGGACTGCGTTACGGAGTTTTTGTTTCTGCAATCGCAGTTGTTAGGCTTCTTTTTTGCCGACTCTCCCCATTGATGTCTATGGGGAAATTGTGCAAGAGCATGTCAAAGAAGCGCTTGTATTTCCGTGCGGTATGGAGCTCAACGCCACCATATCGCTAACACAAGCCTGCTTTATACAAACTTGTAATAGCAGCGCTATAGGGAGGTGAATTAACACCGCTTTTGTGGCAGTTATTAATTTCCCTTTAGCGCTCAAAACTCGTAATCTAGCTGTATGTAATCATCTGCAAAATAGAACTGGGTGAGATAGCTCAAAAGCAATGAAACTTTAAAAAGTAAAGAAACACAGTTGAATAAATAGAGACTAACACTGGCAGACAACAACAAAAATATGAATCTGCTACCACTGCAGTGTAGCATATAATACAAAACACTGAGGTCTTCACTGATCAGAACAATCCATTGCCAACAGCCATACAGTATATTATATTGGTGCATTGTTTTATTCTTTTATTAATTTCTCAGACCAGTTATGCTCCAGTTTTCTCATTTTTCCTTCTAAGGCTGCAAATATAGTATCCATTGAGCTGACTAAACAATTAGTTGACTGTGTTAATGCTTCAATTACAGAAGATTAATTGCTTGGGGTAAGGCAACTTATTTTCAATACTCTTTTCTGTCTTAAATTCAATAAAATTGACTACTGTTATCTAACAACTTTATTGATTAGATTGCACAGCTTAATGACACATAGATACAGCTAAACCAATAACATCTAACAAAATCTGTCATCTTAGACACTCTTTCCTAAAATGTATTTCCTTGTAAAATGTTTACTTATGTATAGTGAAACATGTTGCAATGCTCTTTCATTACTTGTTTTGCTTAGTTTACCTATAAGATATTTTTAGCTTTATTTATACATCTTTAGACATGTATATGTATGAATCTCTATGTTAAATCCCTTTGCCTGACTTTTTTTTCTAACACCTGAGACCTCATTGCTTTGAGCCCTTATAACTTTTATTGCAATATTTTTTTTATTTTTTTTTATTAGCTAGTGTTATTATGAGTTTAACTGTACTTTTATTACTTTTAAATATGATTTTGATGTTTTTTGTGCAACTTTTTTGACTCGCGTAACATTTAACAAGAGTTCTGTAGTCGCACAATCCAGATGCGCATTAAAGGGACAGTCTACACCAGAATTGATATTGTTTTAAAAGATAGATAATCCCTTGTTTACCCATTCCCTAGTTTTGCAAAACCAACACAGTTATATTTATATATTTTTTACCTCTGTGATTATCTTGTATCTAAGCCTCTGCAGACTGCCCCATTATTTGTTCTTTTGACAGACTTGCAGTTTAGCAAATCAGTGATGGCTCCCAGGTAACTTCACGTGCACGTGCACAGTATTATCTATATGAAAAACATGAACTAACACCCTCTAGTGGTGAAAAACCTGTTAAAATGCATTCTTAAGAGGCGGCCTTCAAGGTCTAAGAAATTAGCATATGAACCTCCTAGGTTAAGCTTTCAACTAAGAATACCAAGAGAACAAAGAAAAATTGGTGATAAAAGTGATAAAAGTAAATTGGAAAATTGTTTAAAATGACATGCCCTATCTGAATCATGAAAGGTTTTTTTGGACTAGACTGTCCCTTTAAATTAAATTGTAACCTGTAATACGCGCAAAGAGCTGAAATAAACTCCTTTTCTCTTGCACACAAGTTAGTGCGCCACTTGTAATCTAGCCCTAAATAGGGTAAATCCATAATGTAGACTAATATCTTGCTTTATAAATTACCCATAATGACCATATATGCTCTAACCAAATATGCTCTGACCATCAGCTATCAGCTATTGTAGATGAAGTGGGGAAAGAGTAGTTGCACTCAACCCAAGATGTGATTTTAGGTGTTAAAATAAGCTGGGCCAGGAGGGAAGTTTAGCAATTTGTCATGGAAGAGTGTTAAACTAATACAGCCATGTAACTGAGTGTGAGAGTTAGAGAATGTAAACTACAGCATAGAATGGATGATATTTATATGGAATAATATATTTTCTGCTCTAAATACTGAAGTATTCAAATCATTAGTCAAATTGCAGGCGAAGTGCAGATAATGTTAGGCTGATAGCTCACACATTGCAGCAATAGGCATATTCATTATGTCAGCATTCATTAGTCCCATATAAGTAATCTAGAATATTGTAAGGGGAAATCTCTCAAATTACCATGCTTGAAATGGGTACTGACAACAGCATCCTTCAAATATATTATTTTAGGTGCCTCTAGGCCACCATGTAGTCTATGTAATAAATTTAACCAAATCCTGTTTTCCAAAAAGGCCCAGTGAAAAGAGGAAAGAGTTCAGTTTGTGATATGGGAATTTTCTGCTGCTCCAACATGGGAATAGCAAGCTCCCCACAAATCTATTTATAGGCTACTAATAGTAAGTATAGATGTCTCGCCCAAGCCTGCTCAGATTCACTTCTCAGTATGCCTGGGAAAGAAAAACCCAGAGCATACAAATACATTAGCCAAGGTCTCACAGTCTGTGCCCTGCAGAAGTGATTGGCTCTGCATCACATGCAAGAAAGAAATTGGCACATTTCACTCCAACAACAAGCTTCAATGTAGCTAAATCAGGGCAGTGCAGGCTCCTCACTTGTAATCCCTCTGATGAAGGGGCAGACTGCGTATCCTCTGCCCCGGGTCTCACCTTCTGCACTCTGTGGATCCAATGTCTTATGAACTTCTCAATGACCATCCATGTGGGCTCCATCTATCTTGTTCCTGGTGCAAACAAGGCAAAGGCCTTTATCCCCACATCATTCTTCTTTGTTGTTGCTCTGGAGCACTCACACTTTCTCGTTGCTGAAAGGCAGGTATTTCTTAGAGGTTATCAATACTGGAAGCCAATGAGTGGGAATGAAAGGCATCTATTAAAGTCCTATTGAATGCCACATGATAGCTATCGAGTAGATTGGAATTTTAATAATATTTGTATGGGTAGATATTTTATACGTATTTATTTTTTGTATCAGTTGTATAATGAATGGTAAAAAAAAACCAATCATATTTTCTATTTTTAGTTGTTAATTGTAATAGAACGATATAGGTATAAAATCCTAAATGTTGGTGTTTTGTGAAGGTCACTTGATGTTTAATATAAGACAGTTAAATGTGGGTTTAACATATTTAGAAAATAATGAGTCCTGTTCTGCTATTTACTGTGAACGCCATAGAAAATTACACAAAATTTGATTTGGTTGTATTTTCCCATATTAAGATATTTTTGCAAACTTAAAGTGACATTAAACAATTAAAGCCAGAATACAAGTGGAACGCTAAATAACGCTCTAACCTTTTTGTCCCCGTCGGGTTGCGCTCATATTATGAGTTGAAAGTAAAAAGCCGAACTTAGAATATCACTTGCGAGTTCACGTATTCCCCAATAGAAGTCAAAGGAGAAAAAAAGGGGGAAAAAACATAACACCCCACTCTCGCACTCAATTACCTACCCTTATAACTTTTGTGTGCAATATTTTTTTTTATAATTTTTATTAGTGTTATTATGAGTATAACTGTACTTTTTAATGCATGTTTGATGTGTTATGTGCAACTTTTTGTTTTGCGAGTTAACAGTTAACCTGAGCTCTGAAGTCACGGTAATCATTCCACGGTAAATCGTGATTACGCTAAAGCGATTGTGTTTACTTTCAACTCGTAATACTAGTGTTAATACAATAAACCACTTATTGATTGCGCACAAATGTTTGCACTCCACTCATAATCTGGCCCGAGAAAACATTACATGCACCTCCCTCTTATCATGGGTGGGAACCTAGGTTACACTGCAGGTACCTGAAGGAGAGTTGCTGCAATTTACTCAGCACTGGAATGTAGTGAAAGATAGATTTCAACATTGTGGCACCAATGACTAGAGGAGGTGGAGAAAAACCTTAATACTATGCTTATAAAGGGCCAGATTATGAATTGCATGTTAACAGTTACGAGCGAGTGATAAGGGGTTTATAGTGGCTGTTTGTGTGGGTTTTCCACTCGTATTAAAAGTTGAAAGTAAATGCGATCGCATGAGCGCAATTCCAAGGAGCACACTTGAATTGGATCACAGCTGACCTCATTCAAATGTACCAGTTTCGGGATTCATTATGGTCAAATTTCAAGCATACCGGTTTTATGAACGATCACTGTGTATATAGACAATGGCGAAATATATGCACTAAACAAACAAACTTGGCCAAGGCCCAATATTTCTGTGAAAATCTGAACAATAACATATCAAACCCTAGAAAGGTTTGGAAAATTATAAATAACTTACACACTCCTCCAATCCACTCCCAACCCTCCACTGTCAAAATGGACAACCAAACCCTGCAACTTCCTTTAGAAGTAGCAAATGCCTTTAACAATTATTTTGTCTGATGCTCCACCACTCTGATTGACAAACTAATAAATGACACGCATCCTGAAACTACATATGTGGATCAGGCCCCTCTAAATCTTCAAAGACCTAATACAGAGAAGTTAAATTTTAGACCTGTACCCATCAGTATTATTAAGAAACACCTTAATAATCTAAAAATGAAAAAACAGTCTGGACCTGATCAAATCCTAGCAATGCTGTTGAAGCTCAGTGCGCCGGCAATTGCTAAACCTGTCACAACCCTAATTAACAAATCCTTGGTGTCTGGATACATACCCAAACTTTGGAAGACTGCAAGAGTAGTGCCTAACATAAAAGTAATGAGATAACCTTGGTTTCTAATTATCGCCCAATATAATTGCTCCCAGTATTGTAAAAAAATCTTAGAAAAGTGCGTCCATATGGAACTATGTGAGTATTACCAACAATCTAACTATCTGACCCCTGATCAATCAGGTTTTCACCCGAACCACTCCACTACTACTGCTCTCCTAAAAGTTTGCAACAATCCAAACTGGCATGGAACAAGGAGACCTAACTGGATTTTCCTTGATTTTGCAAAGGCCTTTGACACAGTATGCCACAACATACTACTGCTCAAACTAAAAAACTCAGGTATTGGTGATCGTTCGCTAACCTGGTTTCGATCATATGTATCTGATCAATCACAATATGTCTCCATTTCTGACAGTGACTCCCTCCCTCTCCCAGTCACGTGTGGTGTTCCAGAAGGTTCCATTCTCTGCCCCCTACTATTCACATTATTTATAAATGATCTGCCAAATGTCTGCAAATCCTCAACTTTACACATGTATGCAGATGACACGGTAATCTATGCAAGCAAATTCGATCTGCCGCTGCTTGAGGCAGTGCTCCAAGACCAGTTCACAGAGGTAGAAAAGTGGATCTCAAAAAACAAACTCTTCCTAAACACTGACAAAACTGTCACAATGATCTTTGGAACAGGACCTAAATTACGCAAACTACAAAATTCCCATCTACGCATCAAAACAAAATCAAATGGCATGCTTACCGCAGTCCACTCTTTCAAATACTTGAGTATGTTGTTAGACCCCAATCTATCCTTTGGCCTCCACATAGAAAAACTTGCATCTAAACTTTATCCAAAACTAGGTGCCCTGTACAGAAACAAATCCTGTCTAAGCCCTACAGTAAAGGAAAAGATTGTACAGCAAATGCTGATGCCAATCAAGGATTATGGAGATGTAGTATATGCACCTGCTCCGCAAACTCACCTTATTAAACTTAATACATTGTATAACGCGTTCTGCCACTTTGTGCTACAATGTAGCTACAGGACCCACCATTGTGACATGCTAAAAGAACTAAACTGGCTGTCGCTGGAATCCAGATGCACCCTTCATGTTTCCAGCTTTGTGTTTAAGAGCTTTTCTGGGCAGCTCCCACCCTACCTGAGCAGAATGCTCTCCCCGGCGGTTCCCACCTCCTATAACCTCCGATCCAATACCAGCACATTATTTAGTTTGCCTCAATACAAAAAGAAAGCAGCTTGATCCTCCTTTTCCTACAGAGCACCACAATTATGGAACAACCTCCCGCACACTTTCAAACCTTCCCCAAGCCTAAAATCCTTTAATAGATCCCTCTCTACATATCTCAAAACAGAATGCACCTGTCATGGTTGATTATATATTTCCTACCTGTTCTATGTTAAGTTTTGCATATATTATGTATTAATATTGTTTCTGTATTTTATTTGTACCCTATTGTAACAATGCAATGTTTTGTGGACCCAGGACATACTTGAAAATGAGAGAAATCTCAATGTATTCTTCCTGGTAAAATATTTTATAAATAAATAAGTTAACGCCCATCAGGTTAGCACAACCTCAGAGCTCTGAGCTCTGGTTAACTGTTTCGCAAAACAAAAAAGTGACACAAAACACTTCAAAAATACATTCAAAAGTACAGTTACACTCCTAATAACAATAATTGTAATATAATTTATAATACAATAATAATAATGTATAGAATATATTAATAATAGAAATTGTTTAATCAAAATATTGCACACAAAGTTATAAAGGTTCAAAATCTATGAGGTTTCACGTGTTAGAAAAAAAGCAGGCAAAGGGCTTTAAGATGATGTATAAGCATGTATGTTTTATTTCACAGGTAAGTTTGTATTTATTTTAACTAGGTAGTTAGTAAATAGTTAATAACTATTTACTAACTAGTCAACCTAGTTAAAATAAATACAAACTTACCTGTGAAATTAAAATAAAACCTAAGCTAGCTACAATATAACTATTAGTACCGCAGGTTTATTGATGACCTGATAATTATTTGGAAAGGGGGAGTAGATTTAATTGAAGAGTTTATGGTATATTTGAACCACAATGATCAAAATTTGAAATTTACTCACACAGTGTCAGATACTAGTATATCCTTTTTAGACATTGACTTAAAATTAGACTTTGAACTGCATAAGATTACTACATCAACCTTCAGAAAATCTACCTCAGGGAATACCATACTTCGGGCTGATTCCCATCATCCTACCCACTTAAAGAGGGCAATCCCTAAGGGGCAATATATGCGTCTTAGACGAAATTGTACCCATTTAGATGTGTATAGGGAACAAGCTGCTTCACTGTCTGAACGTCTTGTTATTAGGGGATATGATAGAACTACCCTTTTACAAACTAGTAAAGCAGTAGAAATAATGAGTAGGGAGGAACTACTGAAAGATAGTAATAAGGATCGTAAAAAAAGAAATGCTCAAAATTTCAAACATCCAGAAGGCCCTATTACATTCACTACCAATTACAGCAAACAGTTTGAACATATAAATCGAATTATAAGGAAATATATACCAGTTCTGGAGAAAGATACTCTCCTTCAAGAGGTGGTAAAGAAACAGGGAATCAGATGTGTCAGCAAAAGAGCTAAGACAATTGGAAACCAATTAACAAGGGATTTCTCTAAAAAACAGATAGCTACATGGTTACAAGGTCAAACTGGATTCTTTAAATGTAAGACAATACCATGTAAAAGTTGTGACTTTGTCATTTCAGGTGATTCTTTTAAATCCACTGCCACGGGCAAAACCTTTGAAATTAGACATAGAATGACTTGTCAATCCAATTTTGTGGTTTATTTAATTACATGTAATCTGTGCCACAAACAATATGTAGGCAGAACCACAAGACTACTTAAGGACCGAATTCGTGAGCATCTGCTATCTATTAAGCAAAACCCCCCGAAAACACCTATAGCGAAACATTTTGTTGCACACTTTAATACCATGGGAATGCCTATAAATGATACTAATATAGGTACAGTGTTAGGGTTTCAAGGTATTGATACAGCTATTAAAAGTGTCAAAGGGGGTGATAGGGTAGCTGCATTAAACAGGAAAGAGGCTTTTTGGATTTTCAATTTATCTACAGGGGTCCCACTAGGGATAAATAAAATTACAGATCTTAGATACTTTGTAGATTAAGACAATCAAACAAGTGTAGAAAACAACATATATAGTTTAGAAATAGTAAAAAAGTAAAAAAAGATTTAATAACCCGCCTTACATAACATCCACCATTGAGAACCCAAGTAGTTTTTGGTACAGCAATCTGATGATCTCAGATCTCCAAAACTTTAATATCCCCATGTATGTGACTAACCGTAGATATACTTTTTAGAATGGAAGTCAGTATATATATTCAATCTAAGAAGATCAATAATAAGTAATATATAGCCTTATAAGAAGAGAGAATATACTATTGAAGGAAGATATTAATATATTAGAGGTATACACCATAAATATTAGTGGTATACACTATATAACTGTTTAAAGAAGTCTCCTTTTTAGTAAGATAAAACATTTACCAACAATAATATTGTCTCTCAAAAGAAAACTTCATTTAATAATTTTTATTTGACAATTTGATTAGTCACGTTAACGTTAATATTTATTTATATTAAGCCGTTTGTTGGCTTAAAACTGTTAGTTTATAGTTTTTAATTACACATAGCTTGAGATAGTAGGTGTAGCGAATGTTCATGAATCACAGGAGTTCACTAGACACAATAATAATAATAAAACATTACTAAATTATTTCATTAGTTATTAGTAGCACTTTAGGTATTTAGTTCACCATGTATTATCTTCAATTTTAAATTTTATTTCATTCACATAACAAAGGGTTCAGAACGAATAGATTTTGAATAGGAGATATTAGTCACAACACTATGCAACAGCATATATAGACACGTAGTTTATAATATTTTTGTGGATATTTTGTGGATATAAAGCACCAACACACAATAACAAACAAATAATAAAAAATAAAAAATAAAAAATAATAAAAAATAAAAAATAAAGAATAGAAACATAAATAAAAAGAAAAAACAAAGAAATAATGTAAGAATTGAAATTAAAGGCTATATACATATATTATTTGGAGTTGGAATTAGGTGGAATAATGATTGGAATAACAACATATATGATACAGTTTAAACCTATGTGCATACACAGGGATACTAAGTTAAACCAATCAAGGAGGATACTGAGCTACTCCATTATTGATGAAACATTTATAATATGGAACGGATAGTCATGAGATGAAATGTAAAATAAAATAATATACTTATAACTTGCTAGAATAACATTTTTAGTTATGTTTCATAAATGGGGATATTTGGATACTTGGATATTCATATATATATATATTTATTATCTTTTTCAGTTTCCAGTTTTTAGTTTTCTTTTCTTCTCTCAGTATATGATCTAACAAATTTAAGAAATGTTAATAAGTAATATGAGATTAGACTTAGATGTCAGCAAAGAATAGCATTTTTATTTAAATTTTATTTAAATATACTTTTTTAACACTTAGTTTGATGTTCTAAAAAATGTATATATTTATTTGTAACTAGTAATGAACTGTTGCGTATTTGCTTTATCGGTTTTATTTGTTTTACTATGCAGCCATAGGCGGATGCTTCTTGGTCTTATCGTAGACAGCATTTGGACAGACAGCGGCACTTGTTGATACAAGATTTATATACAAAGATTTAGTGTATAGCTGTGGGGTACCCGAGGCGCATGCGCGCACTAGCTGAATGCGATCAGACCAAGAGTGCAGACGGCCCGACTTAGTTAATGACAACAGGTGTGCTGCAATACAGGTAAGCATACGTAACAGGAAGTAAAATATGTTTAAAAGAACCAAGTGTTTTACTGTGCATAAGTCCCTGACGAAGTGCCTCCGGGCAGGAAACGCATCGGACGTTTCATTCTTTGGGCTCCCTCCCGAGCTTGTATGTACCTGGGCTTCACTTAGACTTTCAATAAAGTCGGCTTTTATTTGCAACTATTGCGGCTGTTTGTGCTTTCCTTGTAGCGGATCTTTTCGTCAGTATCTAAGTTTGTATTTAGTTTTAAATAGGTATTATTTAGTTAATAATTGTAACTTTAGATTAGCTCTAATTTAATTAAGTTAAAGTTTGGGAGGTGTTAGGGTTATGGTTAGAGTTAGGTTTAGGGTTAGGGTTACGGTTAGGTTTAGGGGTTAATATAGTTTAATTTAGGTTGTTGCAATGTGGGGGGCTGGCGGTTTATGGGTTAATAGGTTTATTTAGTGGTAGTGATGTGGGAGGCCAGAGGTTTAGGGGTTAATAACTTTATTTAGTGGGGGCGATGTCGTAGAGCGGGGGAATAGCGGTTAATAGATTTATTATAGTGTGGGCAATGTTGGGGTGCGGGGGAATAGAGGTTAATAACTTTAGTATAGTGGCGGCGATGTCGGGCAGCGGCGGAATAGGGGTTAATACATTTTATTAGTGGTTTATTAGTAGATGTCTGGAGCGGCAGATTAGGGGATAATAACGTAAAAATAGTGTTTGCGATGCGGGAGGGCCTCGGTTTAGGGGTTCATAGGTAGTTTATGGGTGTTAGTGTACTTTAGTTATGAGTTTTATGTAACAGTTTTGTTGCGTAAAACTCATAACTACTACTTTCAGATGGCGGTACGGATCTTTTCGTTATAGAGTGTAACACAAGCTTTTTAGCCTCACCGCAAAACTCGTAATTGCAGCGCTATGGGAATCCCATGAAAAAAACATATTTTTTTGAATGTGGGACTGACGTTGCGTTACAGGCTAAAAGGCTTGCGGTACAGCTATACCGCCAAGACTCATAATGGCTGCGTTGCTGTTTTAACTCTGAAATGGCAATTTTTTTCAGCGTTAAAACATGAATGCACAACTTGTAATATACCAGTGTGTAAATAAATAAAATTAGGATATTCTCCTTCCCCCCTTATAAGGCACGGCCCCCCTCTCCAAATTCAGGTATATTCCAATCTCCTCTAAGAGAGGCCTCAAGAAAGATCTCATGTTGTAGAAATTGTTTTAAAACAGAATGTTGGAGTAATGGAGGAAGGGTGATAATGAAACAGCGCCATTTGTTTAAGAAGTGTCGTAGTCTGCGTTTGATATCCAATATGGTATTAAGGGGACACTAAACCCCAAAAAATTATTTCATGATTCAAGTAGAGAATACAATTTTAAACAACATTCCAATTTACTTCTATTATCTAATTTGTTTCAATGAAATAGCAATGCACATGGGTGACACAATCACATGAGGCATCTATGTGCAGCAACCAATCAGCAGCTACTGAGCCTATCTAGATATGCTTTTAAGCAAAGTATATCAAGAGAATGAAGCAATTTAGATAAAAGTTAATTAGAAAGTTGTTTAAAATTGTATGCTCTTTCTAAATCATAAAAGAAACATTTTGGGGTTAATGTCCCTTTAAGTTGCTCAATAAATAATTGCTTAAGTATTTTTTGTTTAAGCTGGGCCATCAAAAGTGGCTTTTTTGAGATCCATAAGGCCAAAATACATTGACGGGCTAATAAAGTGCAGAGTGTAAGTATTAAGTGTAATTCACTGTATTGTTCATCACACGTAAATAAGTAAATCATCTTTAGGTCAAAATTTATAGTGATTTTTAATCCAGTATTGTAGCTGTCGCCAAAAGCGATTAATATATTAATAGTGTTGAATTGTGGGTTTGGTAAGCAACACTTGACACACCCGTTCTAGCAAGTGTGGTGTCAAATGTGTCAAATGCGCAGGATTAATACAGTCTATATTAATCATTCTAATCTGCATTTCTCTATGGGGAATTGCTAGACAAGCTTGTCTAGTTTTTTCAAGGCTATGCTGAATATCCCCGACAGTTATATTGTTCTGCCCATCATTTTACAATTTGTCCAAAGTACCCTCCAATATTTTATCAGAGGATTGTGTGATCAGTCGCTGATAAATTGGGGATATGGAAAAGCAACCTAGTTTAAAGGCGGTATATACTTGAGTGAACAGAGAGATGTCCCAAAAATTGGGGTTCTTGGCTATTAAGGTATTGACTTACACCTAGATTTAGAGTTTTGCGGCCAAAGGGGTGCGTTAGCTACGCGTCTTTTTTTTCCAGCAGTGTTTCTAAACAATGCTGGTATTGAGAGTTCTCTGAAGGGCTGCGTTAGGCTCCAAAAAGGGAGAGTTGAGCCGAATTTACCGCCACTTCAACCCTCAATACCAGCGTTGCTTACGGTAGCGGCTAGCTGGAAAAACGTGCTCATGCACTATTCCCCCATAGGGAACAATGGGGCATTTTGGGCTGAAAAAAAAACCTAACACCTGCAAAAAAGCAGCGTTCAGCTCTTAACACAGCCCCATTATTTCCTATGGGGAAACAGTTTCTAAGTCTGCACCTAACACCCTAACATGTACCCCAAGTCTAAACACCCCTAACCTTACACTTATTAACCCCTAATCTGCCGCCCCCGCTATCGCTGACACCTGCATATTATTATTAACTCCTAATCTTCCGCTCTGGACACCGCCGCAACCTACATTATCCCTATGAACCCCTAATCTGCTGCCCCTAACACCGCCAACCCCTATATTATATTTATTAACCCCTAATCTGCCCCCCCCAACGTCGCCGATACCTTACCTGCACTTATTAACCCCTATTCTGCCGACCGGACCTCGCCGCTACTCTAATAAATGTATTAACCCCTAAACTGCTGCACTCCCACCTCGCAAACCCTAGAATAAATTGTATTAACCCCTAATATGCCCTCCCTAACATCGCCGCCACCTAACTTCAAGTATTAACCCTTAATCTGCCGACCGGACCTCGCCGCTACTATAATAAATGTATTAACCCCTAAAGCTTAGTCTAACCCTAACCCTAACACCCCCCTAAGTTAAATATAATTTTAATCTAACGAAATAAATTAACTCTTAATAACTAAAGTATTCCTATTTAAAGCTAAATACTTACCTGTAAAATAAACCCTAATATAGCTACAATATAACAAATAATTATATTGTATCTATTTTAGGGTTTATATTTATTTTACAGGCAACTTTGTATTTATTTTAACTAGGTACAATAGCTATTAAATAGTTAATAACTATTTAATAGCTACCTAGTTAAAATAAGTACAAAATTACCTGTAAAATAAATCCTAACCTAAGTTACAATTAAACCTAACACTACACTATCAATAAATAAATTAAATGTATTAACTACAAGTACCTACAATTACCTACAATTAAATACACTAAACTAAATTACCAAAAAAACCAAACACTAAATTACAAAAAATAAAAAAATATTACAAGAATTTTAAGCGAATTACACCTACTCTAAGCCCCCTAATAAAATAACAAAGCCCCTTAAAATAAAAAAATTCCCTACCCTAATCTAAATTACAAAAGTTAACAGCTCTATTACCAGCCCTTAAAAGGGTTTTTTGCGGGGCATGCCCCAAAGAAATCAGCTCTTTTGCCTGAAAAAACCCCCCACAATACCACCGCCCAATATTACAACCCACCACCTACATACCCCTACTCTAACCCAAACCCCCTTAAATAAACCTAACACTACCCCCCTGAAGATCTCCCTACCTTGAGTCGTGTTCACCCAGCCGGGCATCGATGGACCAAAAGAGGACATCCGGAGCGGCAGAAGTCTTCATCCTATCCGGGCAGAAGAGGACATCTGGACCGGCAGACATCTTCATCCAAGCGGCATCTTCTATCTTCATCCATCCGACGAGGAGCGGCTCCATCTTCAAGACCTCTGGTGCGGAACATCCTCTTCCTTCCGACGACTACCGACGAATGAAGGTTCCTTTAAGTGACGTCATCCAAGATGGCGTCCCTCGAATTCCGATTGGCTGATAGGATTCTATCAGTCAATCGGAATTAAGGTAAGAAAATCTGATTGGCTGATTGAATCAGCCAATCAGATTCAAGTTCAATCATATTGGCTGATTGAATCAGCCAATCAGATTGAGCTCGCATTCTATTGGCTGTTCCGATCAGCCAATAGAATGCGAGCTCAATCTGATTGGCTGATTGGATCAGCCAATCTGATTGAACTTGAATCTGATTGGCTGATTCAATCATCCAATCAGATTTTCTTACCTTAATTCCGATTGGCTGATAGAATCCTATCAGCCAAATCGGAATTCGAGGGACGCCATCTTGGATGACGTCACTTAAAGGAACCTTCATTCGTCGGTAGTAGTCGGAAGGAAGAGGATGTTCCACGCTGGAGGTCTTGAAGATGGAGCCGCTCCTTGTCAGATGGATGAAGATAGAAGATGCCGCTTGGATGAAGATGTCTGCCGGTCCGGATGTCCTCTTCTGCCCGGATAGGATGAAGACTTCTGCCGCTCCGGATGTCCTCTTTTGGTCCATCGGTGCCCGGCTGGGTGAACACGACTCAAGGTAGGGAGATCTTAAGGGGGGTAGTGTTAGGTATATTTAAGGGAGGTTTGGGTTAGAGTAGGGGTATGTAGGTGGTGGGTTGTAATGTTGGGGGGTGGTATTGTGTTGGTTTTTTACAGGCAAAAGAGCTGATTTCTTTGGGGCATGCCCCGCAAAAAGCCCTTTTAAGGGCTGGTAATAGAGCTGTTAACTTTTGTAATTTAGATTAGGGTAGGGATTTTTTTTTATTTTGGGGGGCTTTGTTATTTTATTAGGGGGCTTAGAGTAGGTGTAATTAGCTTAAAATTTGTGTAATCTTTTTTTATTTTTTGTAATTTAGTGTTTGTTTTTTTTTGGTAATTTAGTTTAGTTTATTTAATTGTAGGTAATTGTAGGTACTTGTAGTTAATTAATTTTATTTATTTATTGATAGTGTAGTGTTAGGTTTAATTGTAACTTAGGTTAGGATTTATTTTACAGGTAATTTGGTAATTATTTTAACTAGGTATCTATTAAATAGTTATTAACTATTTAATAGCTTTTGTACCTAGTTAAAATAAATACAAAGTTGCCTGTAAAATAAATATAAACCCTAAATTAGATACAATATAATTATTCGTTATATTGTAGCTATATTAGGGTTTATTTTACAGGTAAGTATTTAGTTTTAAATAGGAAGACTTTAGTTAATAATATTTAATTTATTTCGTTAGATTAAAATTATATTTAACTTAGGGGGGTGTTAGGGTTAGGGTTAGACTTAGCTTTAGGGGTTAATACATTTATTATAGTAGCGGCAAGGTCCGGTCGGTAGATTAGGGGTTAATACTTGAAGTTAGGTGGCGGCGATGTTAGGGAGGGCATATTAGGGGTTAATACAATTTATTCTAGGGTTTGCGAGGTGGGAGTAAGGCGGTTTAGGGGTTAATACATTTATTAGAGTAGCGGCGAGGTCCGGTCGGCAGATTAGGGGTTAATAAGTGTAGGTAGGTAGCGGCGACGTTGGGGGGGGGGGGATTAGGGGTTAATAAATATTGTGTAGGTGTTGGCGATGTTAGGGCCAGCAGATTAGTGGTTCATAGGGATAATGTAGGTGGCGGCGGTGTGCGGTCGGCAGATTACGGGTTAAATTTTTTTATTATAGTGGCGGCGATGTGGGGGGACCTCGGTTTAGGGGTACATAGGTAGTTTATGGGTTTTAGTTTACTTTATAGCACAGTAGTTAAGAGCTTTATAAACTGGCGTTAGCCCAGAAAGCTCTTAACTACTGACTTTTTTCTGCGGCTGGAGTCTTGTCGGTGGAGGGTCTAATGCTCACTTCAGCCAAGACTCTAAATACCAGCGTTAGGAAGATCCCATTGAAAAGATAGGATACGCAATTGGCGTAAGGGGATCTGCGGTATGGAAAAGTCGCGGCTTGAAACTGAGCGTTAGACCCTTTCCTGCCTGACTCTAAATACCAGCGGGCGGCCAAAAGCCCTTAACGCTGCTTTTGACGGCTACCGCAGAACTCAAAATCTAGGCGATAGTGTCTTATTTGTAAGTAGGCATAGAAATGTGTGTTATGTAAATTGAACTTGAGCCTTATGTCCTGACCGTGTGTGACATCGGGTCCAGGAGCACGCTGATGGAGTCAACACCCAGAGACTTCCATATTTGAAAAGGGGCTGTATCATTTCCGGCCAGTAAATCATTGTTACCCACCAAGGGGATATACTTTGAAGCGGGGGATTTCTTACCTAGGTATCTGGGAGCCAACTACCAAGCTTTTAGAGCGTCTCTATACAGAAGGTTATTTTTTGATTTCCATAGGGAGTTCTCAATATGGGATATATGGCAGGTAAGCAAAAGCATGTGGTGTTGTCACTGTGTCTTCCAAAATTGGGACTGTATAATAAGCAGTGCGAAGTTGCCAGTAAAAGAATAGGCGGATCAGTGCTGACCAATTATAAAATCTAAGATTTGGGAGTGCTAGGCCCCCTCCCAGAAAAGGTTGATTCAGTTTGTCAGTAGCTATACGCAATTTTTTACCTCCCCAGATAAAGTTTCGGATTGCTTTGTTAATTTGTGTTGTCTGTTTTGGCAAGGAGGAAGGGCAGCATCAGCAGCGGATAGAGAATCTTGGAAAAGACTGACATATTCACTAAGTTAATACGTCCCGAAAGACCCAGGCGGAGTTTTGCCCTTGCTGTTAGTTGTGTTTGTAAATGATTACATTGTTGGGAAATATTAAGATCATAAATTTTGTAAAGGGTTGCGATGTAATGAGATACCTAAGTAAATCAGAGTATTAGGTTGTATCATAAAAGGTAAAGAGGTTTTGTCAATTTTATGATCTGAGTCATAATATCTCAGACTTGGTCATATTTATTTTGTAGCCCAAAAAGTCTACAAAGGTATTTAATGTGTCAATAATTTTTGGGATATATAGAGTAGGGTTGGATACAAAAAGGAGCATAACATCTGCATATAAAGTCATATGCACTGGAGAATTGTTAATGGATATTCCAGGAAAGATTTATCTCAGTTTGAGGGCCAAAGGTTCAAGGGCCAGATCAAATAGCAGGGGAGAGAGGAAGCACCCTTGTTGTGTGCCTCTCTGGAGTGGGAAAGTGGGGGAGAGAAGACCTTTTACCAGTACATTCGCAGTGGGAGATGAGTAAATCTTACAAATCAGGTCAGAGAAAGGACCTTGGAAGTGGAATTGTTGGATGTCCACTCCCCCTTGCTAAAGGCCTTCTCTGCATCATGTGATAACAGGAAGGCATCTTGATCCCCAGCAGTGTGCACATTTTTAGCTTGCATCCAATAAGTAAGTTTACCACTGAAGACCTGCCATATACAAATCCCGTCTGGTTAGGGTGAGGTAAAGAAGGGAGGATTTTTTTTAAATGGTTAGCTAAGAGTTTCATGAGTATTTTATAATCAGTATTCAGAAGGGATATGGGACGGTATGATTCTAGCAAGGTATGGTCTTTGCCTGGTTTTGGAATTAAGGTGATATGGGCCACAACAAAGGAGCTGGAGGGAGTTTTGTCTTTGAGAAAGATGGTGCGGGCTATCTAAGGGGATAGAGGTCTGTAAAACTCTGTTGGAAGCCCATCTGGGCCCGGAGTTTTACCTAGAGACAGAGATTTAGTGGTGGACTGGATCTCCTCTCTTGTTATCGGGGCATTTAGACAGTCTATTTGGGCGATTGCAGTTGAGGTAGATTAAGCGTCTGCCAGAATTTGTGGTGGGAGTCAGGACAATTTGGCTACTGTTTAGTGTAGAGACATAAGAAATACTCCATTAGGCAGTGTGTACGTTCTATGGTGGTTTTAGCTGTTTTTCCCTAGTAGTTTTGTACCTATAAAAGGCGCAAAATTTTGGGTCAAATGTTCCAAAAAGGCTATTGTTTTGGTGTTATGGGCGTATATGTTGCACAGCATATAATTGATCAAGTTAATGGATACTTGAATAATAAGGAATCTATCATCTGGATCGATGATGATGTTATGGATCTCAATTTTCAGGCGTTTACCAAACAGTAAGGCCAGTCCCCTACTGGAGCTATTGTAAGAAAGGAAAACCACTTTCCCTACCCAGTCACTCTGGAGCTTCTCATGTTCCCTATCCTCCAGATGTGTCTCCTGCAAGAGAGCAACATCTGCGTTCAATTTACACAGGTGAGTTAGGATTGATTTGCATTTGATTAGGGAATTTATGCCACCCACATTCCAGGTGAAAAGTTTAAGGGCCATTAGTAAATGTTAAGGTGATGTGGGAATAAATGGGTAATGTTTCCTGGATGAGAGAGAAAATGGGTGGGGGGGGGAGGAGAAAAAAGAACAAAGAGAGAAAGTAGAAGAAAAAAAAAAACACACACACCGGTGATCCCCTATCATGGGTCTTGGGCATAGAAATGGAAATACATACATTGGGGATTTCTGCCTGCAAAGTCTTAGGCATACTCAATGTTATATATGGTTTAGGTTTTGAGTCTAAACAATGCAAATGGTAGTGACAACAGTTGAAAACTTTTTATATCAATTTTGAACAACATAAGTTAACTTTTGAACCTGATTAACAGAATTCAACAAACATAACAACAATAATAACATCAACAATAATTAAGCTAGCTATCATCTGAACCTGAGTTGAGGTCCAACATATTTAAAAAAAGTTATATCCCTGATATATAGTAAAAGGTTGATAGACTGTAATCCTAGTTAATACCCAGATAATTAATATGATTATACATAGGAGGCAATACTCAAATGAGAAAAGGTAGGGACGTAGGGCACAATAGGTAGCTCCAAAAGCAAGAAGCATGTGGTTCCAGCATGGTATTAAACGTAAAGCCTTAAAAGGCGCGTCTCCCAAGAGTGTCATCATGCTTGATTGCAGTTGTAGGTATGAAATGTAAGTGGAGAAACAGCTGAATGGCAACCTTTAACACAAAATGTGTCATTTTGAGCATGATAATATGGTCCCAAGCATTGGCTAAAATAATCTGGGACCTAGGATAACGTACAGGACTATTAAAAAATACAGCTGTTTAAGACCTTGCACATTGATTTTTATCAATGGGAGATAGCAGATAGACCTATAAAAATAATAGTAATGACTAGTACAAGTAAACATCTAAAAACAATAACTAAATTACTTGTCATTTGTAGATAAGTTAATGTTTGGTATAGTTCAGAAAATGTTAAGTATATATTGACAGCAGTAAAAAATAATAGACAGCAAAGCAGCCTATACATTTTGGTGACAATAAGCAACAGTAAAAAAATTGCAAGTGTGTTATACATATCTGTCTCAGTAGTAGAGAGTATCCTCAGGATAGGAGGCAGTCCCAACATTTATTAAGGACCTTCTGCTCAGGTGACTGCTGGATTCTTCTCCAAGGCCAAATAGGCCTCCAACGCTTGTGGGGAGTGAAAATACTTAGGGCCTGAGGAGGTAACCAGACGAAGCAGGATATAGCTGGACCACTTGCCAGCCTTGTTCATGAAGCTTTGTACAGAGTGGGCCGAAGTCCTTTCGCCTTTTGGTAACTTCCATCAAGTAGTCTTGAAACAAGAGACGATTAGTTTCAAACTTCACTTCCTTTTGTGTTCTGTAGGCCTGAAGGATTAGGATCTTCTCTTGAAAATTTAGGCATTTAAAGATCACCTGTCTAGGCATTTGGAAGGGTGTCAGGGCCCACTCTGTGGGCCCTTTCCACGTCTATGAGGAGACGGTCAGTGGGAATACCCAGTTGTTTAGGAAAAGTCTGAGCCACAAACTCCCTGAGAGCTTTGAATGATCATTTCAGGGATTCCAACAATATGGAGTTTATTACGACGACTCCTATTCTCCAAATCCTCAACCCTGTCCAAAAGGTATTGATTCTATTTCAAAATTTGCTTGATTGAGATGCCACACTAGATTGCCTGTCTTCCACCTCTGATATGCGGTTTTCAGCGGTAGAAAGGCGGGAAGAGAATTGTCTCACCTCACTTGTTAAGCTATCTACCCCTGCTTGTAGGGAATCAATTTTGGGTAAAAAGAAGGATTTTAATTCTTGCATAGTGATCCCCAGATTGAGAAATAGAAAGGGTAGTATACAGGGTTATCTCTGAATGTATGTCGGCCGTGTGGCGTTATTTTTTGTCCGCTGTTTTAGACTTGTGGCTCATCTTGTTAACTTGGGTGGGTAGAAGCTTCTGGAAGTATTGGTCCACTTTCATGTGAAAATTGAAGGTAGAAGGTGATACTTTGCTGGATAATATATTTATCTGAGAAGTCTAGCAAAAGTCCAGGAATACCCCTGCAGATGTGAATCACACAGTGAGAGTGCAGGCGAAAAAGTTCCTCAGTTAGGTTGGTGGGCATTATGCCCACAGCAAGTGTTTGCTTATAATGAGAATATAATATAAAGGGGATCAGCCAAAATAAAGCAGTGTTGCAAACATATGTAGATAGAAAAGAAAAAAGGATGAGACTACAAAAATGCTGTATCTGGTATTACTTAGTTTTCAGATGGCAGTGTTCACAGTGCGGTCACATACGATATGATGTATAAGCTCCCACTAAAATTGGATGTTGGTGTGCTCATACAAGCCTGTTTATGCTTGTGTCCCTGTGTGCCACTTTTAAGATGCTCACCGTTCAACACAGTGCCCCGCGGGGGTCTAGGCAGTAGCGTGGTCTGGACTGGGTGCCACTCACTTGACCGGTTGGCATTTCACTCAGTCATGGCCTACAAGGTCAGTGTAGCTAGTTGACGTCTAGTACTCGAGTGAGCCAGCTGTGGTCAGCATATTTGATTGTGCGCAGGGTCCGGTAAACATTCAGGCCACAGCGCGGCCTGTGCTGGGGCCGATCAGGTGACCAGTTGGTATGGTACTCAGTCAGTGCCTGTGCGGGAGGATTCTCTGACAATGCGGTTTCGTTACCTCTGAGCACTCCGTAGAGCAGATGTTAGTCTCTTTCTCCGGTAAAAAGGTCATTTGCGATATGCGACTCTTGTTGCCACGGTGATCCACGTGGTCGATATGCTGAGCTGTGCAACCGGAATCTATAGCAGATAGTGAGCCCTTCACAGCAACGGAGTCAGCTAACGTTGACCAGTATAGGTCCCTTAGCAAGACAATAATCTGTGGGTGGCTGGGTGGCAGTAGAATCAGGCGAAAAGTCCATTTTTTGTGGCTTAGAGACACAGAGCTCTCGATGCTTCCTGCCAGCCAGCTGTCCCATCCAGCCAAAGTCTCTGAATTTTTTATTTTAAGTGATTTGACGCAAAATAATTGTAATTGTGTTAGCTACTAATTATTTCTTTCAAAATGTTATGGTCTAGTTCTGTCAAGTCTAAAATTAATAACTAACTATTTTTGTAGCAACATCTATTTTAAATTAAAATAAAATGCTAATCATCCCTTAGCTTGGTACATTTCACATGCCATCTATTCTTCAAATTGATTTTGCAAGTATTGTATAAAACTAATAACACCACTAATAATATTAATAAGTAATAATAATTCCTTGTTATTCTATAATTAGTAGTTGTATTTATGCCAAACATTTATTTTCCGCTCATTCTTGTGACTGATAATTTATTTTGTGTGCTTTTAATGTATATTTTTCCTTTTCAGACTGTTTAGTGAGATGATTTTTACATGACCTTGATTGGTTGTATTTTCCTAAGTGCACAGAAATCTGTTACTCAAAAAAGGCACTGGGAAGTCATCTATGATTTATCTTATTTTAAAAAAAGGGATAACAAGAGTCAAGCCGGATTAGTTGCTATACATAAACAGACAAACAATGTATGTTTCCTCCTTTCAAGGTTTAAAATATTGAGTAAGACACAACATGAATTAATTTGTATATATAGGTAAATGATAATGGAGAGTAAAGTAATTGTTATATTTTACACATAGCATATATCAGCAGTTAAGCACTGCATTGCAAAATGGTTTTACAAATTATTTCAACCTGTTATTTTGTAAGCATAGTTTACAAGGTTTTGTAAATCAAGAGCAGCCAAGAGATATACTGCTTGAAAAAAAATGTGAATCTTTTTATATAAACTTTGCAATGGAAAACATTTCATATATCACCTTTGCAAAAAGGGACAGCCAAAGGATTATACCAAATGAAAATATTCTGATATCTGAGACTGACTTGGTAAAATCTCACCACACAAACAACCTTTTGAAACTCAGGCCCCTAGAGATTTTCTTGTAAGAGAAAAAAAGACAGTGTATATTGTCTTAACTCTTGGTAAGCAGATCTATTCATGGGTTAAGGAGCATTACAGGATTTGCAGTGATCTAACCACATTTGCTGCTCACGCTTTATAACTTAACGTCTTCCCGTCATTTTCTACAATTTGACTTTTAATTTTCCCTTTGGAAGAGTCAATTACTGCTTTTTCTGCTACCTTTTCACTGCTAGGTGAGCGTTCTGCATGCATCGAGAGGTTGATATTTCCTTTTTTGTTGACCACAGGAATCCACCAAGTGTTTCAACCTGTCCCATTTCAATTTCTGTTTTGACAAGTGACTGCAATTTCTTTGATAACGCTCTATACATTTGGTCTATGTCATATTTCAAGCATAATACTAATATTTCTGTATTCCTTAAATCATTTTAATTTCTACTGAAAGTATATAATGAGTGCATAATAGAGAGATGTATAATGTATTAGGGATAAGCATCTACAGATGTTGACCTGTAGTAATTGTTACATCATTAAGATAGGAATGTAGATATTTTGCACTTATTTTTCAGACAGTCTAACAGAGGGGCTATTTGTAACAGTGAAGAAAAAAATATGAACAGATTTACAGTACAATGCTGATTCCATACTAAATAATACCAAAAAAGGAAGAATTTCTGTAGTGAAAATCTGCTAGTGGTTTTCCAGAAAAAACAAAAGCGTAAAGTATATTTTGTAAACAGTATATCCCTTGTTTTTCAAATTAAGATATATTATTGTACATTAGTTATTACTATTTCATAATGTAAATATATACGGTATATATATATATATATATATATATATATGCCATTTTTTGAATAATATTTTTATATTATTGCACAATAGTTACAACTATTCATTACAGAAAAAAATATACATACTTTCAGGTAATATTTTTTATTCAATCAATTCTGCTTATATATGAAATGATTTACCTGTATTTATGAATATACACTTTGTATGTATCTTAATTGCATATGTGACCACATATTGAAAATAATGCTAACTACATAGAACATCATCATAATATTTTTAAACAAAGTTAGTAGTGCATTAATGAAATGTATCATGCAATATACAATATCTTCACAATTCTTTTCAGGTTTTTTTTTTAAATCTTCCTTTTTGTTTCTGATTTGAAGTGTATTTTTTTAGAATAATATTTTAATAACCTTTTTTTTTTTTTTCCAAAAACAAAACACCAGTAAACTTATTTTTCTTGGTTGTTAATGTTTGTATATTGTTTGTGCTTCAAATAAACTAGTTTGTATTTGTTCCAGATTTTAGTCTCACATTAAATAATGCACTTCGGTAAAATGTTTTATCTGTAAGCAGAGAACAAATTACATGCAAAGTTCAAATCACCTCCTGCAGGTGCATAGTAGTTCACAAGTTGTTAAAAAATTAAACACTTTTTTTATTTGTTGGAAACCAATTGCTTATGCATGTGGGCTAACTACCATGTGACCTGTACAGTCTTCGGTATGGTTTGTGTTTGCACCAGAGGTTATTGGATAGAAAATTCCTCAAGGATGGCTCAAAAGTGTGTTTTCCGATTGCTGAGGTTTAAAGTTAATGTAATATTTATGCAACATATTAATTTTGCCTATTTTGAGACTTGTATTTTGGACCATTTTAAGTTTATGGTATGTCCAAGATATTCTTTGTATATATGAGTGCGCTAAAGAATTTAAGGGGCATGATGCTCAAAACCTTTGACATGTTTAACTTCTGCTCTTTAATTTAGATGAAGGGTAATTTGTCCCTAAAAGTGTTATATTTAGTCCTGTTGTTGTATTGTTATATTTTATAATTATCATTTTTGAAGTTAGAATCATTCCATGAACAAATGAATGTTCTGATCATAATATTTTATATGCGCAAAGTTTTAAAAGTTTAAAAATTGCGATTGTAGTTTTGTAGTTTTCTTTTTTTTAAAAAAAATAATATTTTATTGAGGATTATTAAAGATATGAGACAAAGAAAAAACATTTTGACATCATACAGACATTAAAAATCTCAATGACGTTACCCATAAGTGTACTGTCAACGCAAAATAATGAAATGTAACATAAAAGTATAGTCAAATTTAGCTAATTGAAATCCTCATTTTATAGATTCATATAACATAATACAAGTAGATATTATCAAGGCCACAATTGGGCTAACTGAGCCAGAAAGAAATCTTGTTAGCTACAATTGTGACCTACAGTGTTTTACTCATAAGATAGTTATGGGTCCATAAAGACTTTATATATAAACAGATGATGTAGTTGGGATTGCTCTTCTTCATTCTTCAATATAGGCGGTATAGGTAAGTGAAGAGAGATGAATGTCAGCTATAAAGAGCTAAATAAGTATGCAATCCAGCACTCCAATTGACCTGTTAAAATTGGAGGTCTTGTTGTTTTAACGCAAAATAAGTAAGGGGGGGGGTTATCAGCGCATAAGCACAGCTAAGTGAATTGAATGAATGTATAGTACTAAAATGTAGTACATAAATAGTATATAGAAATGAACATATAGTATTACTTCATATATATTGTCTCTAAGAGACAACTTATCATAAGTTACGGTATAAGAGTCAGAAAAACTAGAACTGAATATTGAACTTGTGATTTCACATAATAGGAAGAGATTCCATAGAGATACGTAAACAACTTTTATGTTTTATATATATATTTATATATATATATATATATATATATATATATATATATATATATAGATAGATATATAGCACAGTTGTGAGCAAATAGAGATCTAAAACTACAGAACTGTGTGATTAAGTGCATATGTAAATTATATTAACAGGAGCTGGTATTTATTGGGTATCAGTTTGCATAAGTAGGCTAACCAAGAGGGCAGTCCCAAAGCCAAAATGTCATAGAAAGTAGTATAGCAGGACCTAGCTTATTGATCGGTAACATCTGTGTTGAAGTTGTCACCAAGATCAGGGTCCTATAGTTATGCATAGAGAAAAATGTGAGATGACGGAACCCTGGATTTAACCTATTAATTGGGCAAGGATTTGTGATACGTATTAGGAGAGGGGTATAGTTAGCTCCAGTTAATACTCTTCAGCTTAGTCAAGTGTAGCATAAGCAAGCTTATATAATAGTATAATGAGGTCTTCCAGTGGAGCACTTTAAAGGATTACTTTCTGTTATAATTTTTAAGCTAAACAACTAACATATTAAAATTAATAAACATTAATTAAAACCTAATGACCTATATTTTCTCCAAAACGAAGTTTCATAACGTTCTAAAAGTTATATCTTTTATTCGCCGATGATGTCACGTTATCCTGCCCACTATTTTCAGCACTGTATGTTCAAAATACTTAAACCAATAACTTTTTGTTTAAAGCGTCATTTTGAAACCTAGGTATTGTAAACGGATTGGTACAGAGCAAAGGATACCCACGGAGTGGATTTGGAAAACAATTAAATTTGAAGACAAGATTTCTGATATACGGTAGAGATATGTTAATGAAATGCTATTGATAAAAAGCGTATTTGGGGTAGTTAGTAACAGGCATAGAAAATATTTACTTACAGTGGCCCTTTAAGATACAAATTGGCTCTATAGGGTGTGAGTATAAAAACAGAAATCGCTGGCATGAAGAATTCCAAAATACATCAAAATATCTAACAACCCCACAAAATATAGAGACTATATATAACTATTAAGGCACACTTATAACTCTACTGTCTAAAGGAAAAGAGTCTCCAACAATTAGGCCCATTATATGCAAGCTAGTCAAGATTACAAGATATATAACATCAATTTGCTATTTGTCCTATGCATGCGTTTAGGAACCCACACTTAAATAGACAAAGTAAAAACATAAATTGGAAATGCAAACATAATAATGGGGGCTCATACACTCAATTAGTGGGGGTACATTGTTGTGGGGTGATTATACAGGCTTCATGGGCAAGTGCAAAGCTAGTAACCCTGTATAAAATAGTTTGCGGTATCACCATATTCACCCAATGCCACACTTAATCAGTTGATCAAGTCCAGATGCAATATTAATAAAAGTCTGAGTCCATTTATGGAGAGACCTCCATGGGTCAGATACACTTTTACACCAACAAACCAGGATGCTCATCTTCAGAGGCCTCTTTTGCTTTACAGTGAACTGTCTCATGGCTCTTCTGTCTTGATGTTGAATGCCTCTTTGTTCCCTCTGCACTATGCCAGACCAGGTCAGGTCTAACATACTGTGAAATGTGTCCCTCTCATTGTTGGTGCTGCTGAAGGCAGCCTGTAAGAGTTCCCAGTAAGGTTCTGCTGTCAGCCATTTTATGGGATCGGAGAGCAGGGTCTACTCCAACCTGCTGGTTAACTCTGGTGTCATGCGTTTCTTGGATAGTCCTGGATCTCATGTACGGGAGTCAGCCGCATCTCCGACAGAGATGTTAGATTTGAGAAGGTAATCTTAAATTCCCAGTCTGAGTAGAAAGTAGCGGTGGTTGGCTGACAGAGTGTCAGACGTTCCATGGTTGGAAGTCGCTCGCCGTCCGATACTGGAGTAGCATTAGTCCTCCTGGGTTTCAGCATTGCCGTAGTGAGAGTAGGTAAATTAGTTGAAGTAGGTGCCTCTGATCTATAGTCAACACTTTCTCTCTTGACATAGCCTAAGATCCGTCTGTGTTCTATGACTTGACATATTGGGATCTGTTTTATAGAAGAGTGGTCTTGCTCGGGTTGTAATAGTTGTCGGGCGTCATCTTCCCTGAAGGCCTATTTAGTAATAGCTATTAGATCTGTGAACCTTTTGTCCAGCTTACGATCAAATTCCAGTAGCAAGGTGTGTATAGGTAATTGGAATCTCTTTATCCTGTTAATTGAAGTCCTTAGTTAGATGGACCTGCTTTACCCGGTAGTCCTGGGGGGGAAGTTGGGATTGATGCCGCAGGTCGCAGCCTTGTCCAGCTAGCTGTCTGGAATAACTCTCTAGATGATATTCTCCTCTCAAGAATAAGTTCTGCTAGCAAAACAATGTTATCCTGTGTGATATATGTGTATTAAAGCTTTGGATTCTCTATATATTTATGGATAATCAGCAGATTATCTAGGAAATTTCAGGAGCTTCTATTTTTTGCAACTAGTCATGGCCGCCATCCGGGCACACCCCCTGTAGTTCTTTATTAACCAGCCTTTGATAACATTTCTTTCAGAGCATTCCCTGTAAGAGTACAAAGGATCATGTGGTGCTTTTTATAGTTTTTCACTTGCTGCATTGTTAAATTTTCATATCTGCTTTGCACTTTACTCTCATTTGACTAAACACTTCTAAAATCTTCTAAACCTTCAATGTGCCAAAATATAATTTCAACCATGATTAGACTAGTTATCAGGGATTGAATGTTAAACAGAAACTGATTACAACTAACATATACTATTTTGTTTAACTACTTAAGGAAAATCTTTAAATATTAGCCAATGCAATGACCCTGTTTGACAAAATTATACAAACAGGTACAACCTTCCTATACCAATGGGTTTTGCCATGTGAAAACGTAAATTTCAACTTATATGGTTTTGACCTTCTACAGTATTTATGCATTACAATCCACAAGAAGAATGTCAATTTAAATTAGCTAAACCTAAGGATTTTTATTGGTAATTGTGTGACGTTTCCACAATAATATAATTATAATATTGCCAATGAAACAGTAAACATTAACATCAAATATATTTACTATTGATAATGACTGCCTAATGTTTTTAATGCCATTTTTATGCAACTAGTTTCATCAATGCATGACAAATGTGCAGTCAATAATATCATATAATTTTGTGTAACTGTATAGTTAAGATTTTTAACATGTTCAAACATTTAGGACAAGATTGCAAGTGGAGTGTTATTTAACTCTCCCCTTTAACGTTAACTCCGCTAGAAGTTAGCTTTTTGCCTGTGTCAGGTAGTGCTCATATTACAAGTTAAAAGTAAACTGTTTTCGATCATGTGCTTACCCGACATGCTTAAAAAGCAGAATATTGATCATGCATTAACGTATTACCCCTTAGAAGTCAATGGAAAAAGAAAAGTAGAAAAAACCTAACACCCTACTCGCGTGCAAACCCAATCGCATATTCTCAAGTGCACTAACCTGACATGAAAATATTAATATTTCACATTCCAATGTTTTTCACATAGAAGAATATGTTCTATTTATTCATAAATGTCCTATACTGTATACAGCAATGACCAAAAACATTGGCACCCCTGCATTTCTGTCAGATAATGCACCACTTGCCCAGAAAATCGTTGCAATTACAAATGTTTAGGCAATCTGATGTTTATTTATTTTGTTTGTATTGGTATGACACAAAAAAAGTGGAGAGAAAAAAGCCAAATCTGACACATTCCACTCAAGAACCCAAAAATGGACTGGACAAAATTATTGGTACCTTCTCAAAATTGTAAGAAATAATTGCTTTCAGAGTTTGTGATGCTCCTGTAATTTGTAATTAAACTCACCTGTATCAATTAACAGGTGCTGACAATATAGTAATCACACTGGCAACCAGTTAAAATGGTGAATAATTGACTCAACCTTTCTGTTGTGTGTCTCTGTGTGCCACACTTAGCATGGAGAAGAGAAAGAGCAGCAAAGAATTGTCTGAGGATTTGAGAACAAAAATTGTGGAAAAGCATGGACAATCTTAAGGTTACCAGTCCATCTCCAGAGATCTTAATGTTCCTGTGTCCACTGTACGCAACATTGTCAATAAGTTTACAACCCATGACACTGTAGCTAATCTCTCCGGACGTGAACAAAAGAGAAAAATTGATCTAAGATTGCAACAAAGGATTGTTCGAATGGTGGATAAAGAACCTTGATCAACTTCAAGACAAATTCAAGCTGACCTTCAAGCACATGGTATAAATGTGTCAGCTCGCACTACACATCACCATTTGAATGAAAAGGGACACTATGGTAGGAGACCCAGGAAAACCCCACTGCTGAAACAGAAACATAAAAAGCCAGATTTGAGTTTGCCAAAACTTACCTGAGGAAGCCAAAATCCTTTTAGGAGAATGTGCTGTGGACAGATGAAACAACATTACAGCTTTTTGGTAAAGCCCATCATTCCACTGTTTTCAGAAAAAGAAATGAGGCTTTTAAAGAAAAGAATACAGTCCCTACAGTCAAACATGGTGGAGGTTTACTTATATTTTGGGGTTGCTTGCTGCTTCAGGCACTGGATGTCTTGGCTGTGTGTATGGCACTATGAAATCTGAAGACTACCAAAAAATTCTGTGCAGTGTAGGGCCCAGTGTCAGAAAGTTGGGTCTCCATCACAGGTCATGGGTCTTACAGCAGGATAATGACCATATGTCAGAAAGTTGGGTCTCCATCACAGGTCATGGGTCTTACAGCAGGATAATGACCATATTGCCGCTTTAAAAAGGTACACATATGAAAAATACATATTCCAGGGCTGTTTTCAGGGCTGTTTACATAATGTTTTTGTATAAGAACCCTGACATATGTATTTTTCATATGTGTCCATTTTTAAACTGGCAATATGGTCACCCTACCCAAAGCACACGTCAAAAAGTACCCAGAAATGGTTTAAGACAAAGCAATGGAGAGTACTGACCTGGCCAACAATGAGTCCAGGGCCTCTAGTTATGAAGCCATCAAGTTATCAAGCCCTACAGACCGGCAAAAGTAGAATATAGTGACGTAAGCTTTGATCCGCCGGACTCAGTCCGACACAGATCGATTCTTACATCACTCCAGATGTTCCGAATGCAAGTTCGGTACAATCTGACTACTTTTGGAAGTTATCAAATGACTACCAGGTACGCTCGGCACTTTTCCGGCCCAGTGTACCAGGTTTTCAAGGAATCAATGGGAGTCTGACCATAGCAAAAGTTTATGTTCGCTGCTGCCCGACATCCCATTGATTCCTATGGGAGATGTCTGCATCTAACACCCTAACATGTACCCCGAGTCTAAACACCCCTAATCTGCCCCCCCTACACCGCTGCAACTAAATAAATTTATTACCCCTTAAACCGCCGCTCCCGGAGCCCACCGCCACTCTAATAAACTTATTAACCCCTAAACCGCCGCTCCCGGACCCCGCCGCAACTATAATAAATATGTTAACCCCTAAACCGCCGCTCCCGGACCCCTCCGCCACCTAAATAATACCTATAAACCCCTATCCTGCCCCCCTATACCGCCGCCACCTATAATAAATTTATTAACCCCTATCCTGCTTATCCCGTACCCCGCCGCAACTAAATAAATTGTTTAACCCCTAAACCGCCGCTCCCGGACCCCGCCGCCACTTATATTAAACTTATTAACCCCTAATCTGCCCTCCCCTACACCGTCGCAACCTATAATAAATTTATTAACCCCTATCCTGCCCCCTATACTGCCGCCATCTATATTAAACTAATTAACCCCTAAACCTAATTCTAACACTAACCCTAACACCCCCCTAACTTAAATATTATTTTAATAAATTTAAATAAAAATTACTCTTAACTAAATTAATCCTAATTAAAACTAAATACTTACCTGTAAAATAAACCCTAAGATAGCTACAATGTAATTAATAATTACATTGTAGCTATCTTAAGATTTATATTTATTTTACAGGCAACTTTGTATTTATTTTAACTAGGTACAATAGTTATTAAATAGTTATTAACTATTTAATAACCACCTAGCTAAAATAAATCCAAAATTACCTGTAAAATAAATCCTAACCTAAGTTACAATTAAACCTAAACACTACACTATCATTAAATAAATTAAATTAATTAACTACAAGTAGCTACAATTAAATACAATTAAATAAACTAACTAAAGTACAAAAAAAAGAAACACTAAATTACAGAAAATAAAAAAAGATTATAAGAATTTTAAACTAATTACACCTAATCTAAGCCCCCTAATAAAATAAAAAAAAACTAAATAATAAAAGTCCCTACCCTATACTACATTACAAAGTAACAAGCTCTTTAACCAGCCCTTAAAAGGGCTTTTTGCGGGGCATAGATATTGACGGCAGATAAGAGCCATAGGCCCGAGCAAGTCTGCCCGACCTTACCTAACAGTATAAACTTATCTAGTTCGTAGGATAGCCCTATGCTTGTCCCATGCATTTTTAAAGTCCCCCATAGTGTTTTTTGCTACTACCTCTTGAGGAAGTTTATTCCATAAATCAATCACTCTTTCTGTAAAGAAGTGCTTCCTCAAATTACTTCTGAATCTACTACCCTTTAGCTTGAGCTCATGACCCCTTGTTCTTGAATTTTCCATTTTATGTAAAATACCCATGCCCCAAAGTAATCAGCTTTTTTGCCTGTAAAAAAAAATACAACCCCCCAACATTAAAACCCATCACCCACATACCCCTACTCTAACCCAAACCTCCCTTAAATAAACCTAACACTATCCCCCTGAAGATCTTCCTACCTTGAGTCGTGTTCACCCAGCCGGGCCGAAGTTTTCATCCAAGGGGCGCTGAAGATGTCTTCCATCCGATAGAAGTCTTCATCCAAGGGGCGCTGAAGAGGTCGCCCATATGATAGAAGTCTTCATCCAGGCGGCGTCATCCATCCATCCGGAGCGGAGCGGAGCCATCTTCAAAGCAGCCAACGCGGAGACATCCTTCACCGACGCCTACTCGCCGAATGAATATTCCAATAAGTGACGTCATCCAAAATGGTGTCCCTCGAATTCCGATTGGCTGATAGGATTCTATCAGCCAATCGGAATTAAGGTAGGAAAAATTTGATTGGCTTATCCAATCAGCCAATCAGATTGAGCTCGCATTCTATTGGCTGTTCGGATCAGCCAATAGAATGCATGCTCAATCTGATTGGCTGATTGGATCAGCCAATCGGATTGAACTTCAATCTGATTGGCTGATTGAATCAGCCAATCAGATTTTTCCTACCTTAATTCCGATTGGCTGATAGAATCCTATCAGCCAATCGGAATTCGAAATCATCTTGGATGATGTCACTTAAAGGAATATTCATTCGGCGAGTAGGCGCCGGTGAAGAAGGATGGCTCCGCGTCGGCTTCTTTGAAGATGGCTCCGCTCCGGATGGATGAAGATTGAAGACGCCGCCTGGATGAAGACTTCTATCGGATGGAAGACCTCTTCAACACCCCTTGGATGAAGACTTCTATCGGATGGAAGACATCTTCAGCGCCCCTTAGATGAAGACTTCGGCCCGGCTGGGTGAACACGACTCAAGGTAGGGAGATCTTCAGGGGGTAGTGTTAGGTTTATTTAAGGGGGGTTTGGGTTAGAGTAGGGGTATGTGGGTGGTGGGTTTTAATGTTGGGGGGGTTGTATTTTTTTTTACAGGCAAAAGAGCTGATTACTTTGGGGCATGCCCCGCAAAAAGCCCTTTTAAGGGCTGGTATAAGAGCTGGTTACTTTGTAATGTAGTATAGGGTAGGGACTTTTATTATTTTTTATTATTATTATTTTATTAGGGGGCTTAGATTAGGTGCAATTAGTTTAAAATTCTTGTAATATTTTTTTATTTTCTGTAATTTAGTGTTTCTTACATTTGTACTTTAGTTAGTTTATTTAATTGTATTTTATTGTAGCTACTTGTAGTTAATTAATTTAATTTATTTAATGATAGTGTAGTGTTAGGTTTAATTGTAACTTAGGTTAGGATTTATTTTAGAGGTAATTTTGGATTTATTTTAGCTAGGTGGTTATTAAATAGTTAATAACTATTTAATAACTATTGTACCTAGTTAAAATAAATACAAAGTTGCCTGTAAAATAAATATGAATCCTAAGATAGCTAATTTGTCATTTTTAATTACATTGTAGCTATTTTAGGGTTTATTTTACAGGTATTTAGTTTTAAATAGGAATAATTTATTTAATGATAGTGTAGTGTTAGGTGTAATTGTAACTTAGGTTAGTTTTTATTTCACAGGTAAATTTGTCTTTATTTTATCTAGGTAGCTATTAAATAGTTAATAACTATTTAATAGCTATTGTACGTAGTTAAAATAAATTTAAATTTGCCTGTAAAATAAAAATAAATCCTTAAATAGCTACAATATAATTATTAGTTATATTGTAGCTATATTAAGGTTATTTTATAGGTAAGTATTTAGTTTTAAATAGGATTAATTTAGTTAATAAGAGTAATTTTTATTTAGATTTATTAAAATAATATTTAAGTTAGGGGGTGTTAGGGTTAGTGTTAGACTTAGGTTTAGGGGTTAATTAGTTTAATATAGATGGCGGCGGTATAGGGGGGCAGGATAGGGGTTAATAAATTTATTATAGGTGGCGATGGTGTAGGGGGGCAGATTAGGGGTTAATACGTTTAATATAGGTGGCGGCGGGGTCTGGGATCGGCGGTTTAGGGGTTAATAACTTTATTTAGTTGCGGGGGGCTCCGGGGGCGCTGGTATAGGGGGTAGAACAGTTTAGTATAGTGTGAGTGCTTAGTGACAGGGGTATCAATAAAGCTGTGAAAAAGCCGAAGAGCAGCAAGATCGGATGAGTGATAACTATCACAGTCCGCTGCTCATCGTCCCGTACTTGGTGCGCGGCTTTTTGACAGCTTTTTTGATAACTTTGGCGAGCATATTCAGGTCCGCGTCGGCGATGTGAGGCGAGCTTAGGCGGGTGTATTGGGGCCGGAGAAGGCAGGTACGTACGGAGCTTGATAACTAGAGGCGCAGATCTCAATCCCATAGAACACCTGTGGGGAGATCTCAAAACAGCAGTTGGGAAAAGGAACCCTTCCAATCTGAGAGACCTGGATCAGTTGGCGAAAGAAGAGTGGTCCAAAATTCCATTAGAGAGGTGTAAGAAACTCATTGATAGTTACAGGAAGTGATTGATTTCAGTTATTTTTTTCCAAGGGGTGTGCTACCAAATATCAAATTGAGGTTGCCAATCATTTTGTCCAGTCCATTCTTAGACTTTTATGTGGAATATCAGATTTTGGTTTTTTTTCCCACTTTTTTTTTGACATACCAATACAAACAAAAGAAAGAAACATGAAAATGCCTAAACATTTGTAATGGCAACAATTTTCTGGTTAAAGTGGTGCATTTCTGACAGAATTTTTTTTGACCATGACTGTATATCTGATGGTATTTTGCACAAATATATATATATATTTTAAAGATAGCAAGGAAGGACACAGCACATCACTCAGTGTTTGCCAATATTCATAGTGCAGTCTATAACATAGATAAAGTGTCTGGGATTCAAACAGTAGGTGTAGATATTAGCGTTAATCCATAGAACTGTCCCAGGAGCATATAAAGTATAGCCTGATTATAACCAACTCAGTCTCTCCATGCACCTTAATGTGTGACCAATCACCACAGCTACAGCAATGTAAGTAGAAGGGAAGTCCCATCCGGTGCTGAGGTTCTCAGGTAGGTAGCCCGCCATCCTCCGCACCAGTCGCCGCTATCGTCATGGAGCGTCAAAGAGCCTGCATCATGGGGGTGGTTCCTCCAGGACTGACCAGGGTTGGATCCAAATGCAGTCGTGGGTGTATTGCAAGTGGTGCTGTCTGTAGTGGGTCCGGAGATGCGGTAAGTGGAAAGTCAGGCTAATAAAGTAGAAATCTTCATAATCGGCTGTTGGTGGAAGCAGTAATTCGGCTCACTCAAGCCGTGTATAATCCAATAATAAAAAAGAAAGAAGACTGCTGCCAGACAAAGTGGATGCCTAGAATGTTCAGTTTAATCAACCACAGTCAAGAGATAGCACAGGCTGGAACACCTGACATGTTTCACACTGGCGTACCTGCGCTTCATCCCTTGACTGTGGTTGAATAAACTGAACATTCTAGGCATCTGCTTTGTCTGGCAGCAGTCTTCTTTCTTTTTTATTATATATATATATATATATATATATATATATATATATATATAAATATATATGAGAAAAAGAAATATATATACATGATTATATAGAGGTATAGATATATACAGAAATGTATAGGAATATATATTTAAAAATACAGGGAGTGCAGAATTATTAGGCAAATATTTTGACCACATCATCCTCTTTATGCATGTTGTCTTACTCCAAGCTGTATAGGCTCGAAAGCCTACTACCAATTAAGCATATTAGGTGATGTGCATCTCTGTAATGAGAAGGGGTGTGGTCTAATGACATCAACACCCTATATCAGGTGTGTATAATTATTAGGCAACTTCCTTTCCTTTGGCAAAATGGGTCAAAAGAAGCACTTGACAGGCTCAGAAAAGTCAAAAATAGTGAGATATCTTGCAGAGGGATGCAGCACTCTTAAAATTGCAAACTTCTGAAGCGTGATCATCGAACAATCAATCGTTTCATTCAAAATAGTCAACAGGGTCGCAAGAAGCGTGTGGAAAAACCAAGGCGCAAAATAACTGCCCATGAACAGAGAAAAGTCAAGCGTGCAGCTGCCAAGATGCCACTTGCCACCAGTTTGGCCATATTTCAGAGCTGCAACATCACTGGAGTGCCCAAAAGCACAAGGTGTGCAATACTCAGAGACATGGCCAAGGTAAGAAAGGCTGAAAGACGACCACCACTGAACAAGACACACAAGCTGAAACGTCAAGACTGGGCCAAGAAATATCTCAAGACTGATTTTTCTAAGGTTTTATGGACTGATGAAATGAGAGTGAGTCTTGATGGGCCAGATGGATGGGCCCGTGGCTGGATTGGTAAAGGGCAGAGAGCTCCAGTCTGACTCAGACACCAGCAAGGTGGAGGTGGAGTACTGGTTTGGGCTGGTATCATCAAAGATGAGCTTGTGGGGCCTTTTCAGGTTGAGGATGGAGTCAAGCTCAACTCCCAGTCCTACTGCCAGTTTCTGGAAGACACCTTCTTCAAGCAGTGGTACAGGAAGAAGTCTGCATCCTTCAAGAAAAACATGATTTTCATGCAGGACAATGCTCCATCACACGCGTCCAAGTACTCCACAACGTGGCTGGCAAGAAAGGGTATAAAAGAAGAAAATCTAATGACATGGCCTCCTTGTTCACCTGATCTGAACCCCATTGAGAACCTGTGGTCCATCATCAAATGTGAGATTTACAAGGAGGGAAAACAGTACACCTCTCTGAACAGTGTCTGGGAGGCTGTGGTTGCTGCTGCATGCAATGTTGATGGTGAACAGATCAAAACACTGACAGAATCCATGGATGGCAGGCTTTTGAGTGTCCTTGCAAAGAAAGGTGGCTATATTGGTCACTGATTTGTTTTTGTTTTGTTTTTGAATGTCAGAAATGTATATTTGTGAATGTTGAGATGTTATATTGGTTTCACTGGTAAAAATAAATAATTGAAATGGGTATATATTTGTTTTTTGTTAAGTTGCCTAATAATTATGCACAGTAATAGTCACCTGCACACACAGATATCCCCCTAAAATAGCTATAACTAAAAACAAACTAAAAACTACTTCCAAAACTATTCAGCTTTGATATTAATGAGTTTTTTGGGTTAATTGAGAACATGGTTGTTGTTCAATAATAAAATTAATCCTCAGAAATACAACTTGCCTAATAATTCTGCACTCCCTGTACATATAACATATTCAATTGTGCTCAAGTGATCATGTTTACTTTCAACTTGTAAAATGAGTGAAAAACCTGATGCGTGCTAACAACCGCAATAAACCCCTTTTCGCTTGCACTCCACTCGTAATCTAGCCCTTAATTGTGCACATAAATAAACATCTTTTAAGATCAGGATACAGAAAGGAAATGAGGAACCGCAAAACTCTATGCCAAAGGGGTTTTATTCAAATGAAAAGTGTATAGCACAAAAACAGTGTGCAAAGGGTGCTAGAACTGACGCGTTTCGCGCATGCTCACATGCGCTTCATCAGAGATCATAAAAAACTGAAATTAAAATCCTCCATGTCTCAAAATTAAATCAATGCAAATATTTGCATAGGAAATTAGCACATCTAGGCAAGTATCCCCCGCTTGCTTTTCCCCAGAAATTCTTAAAAAAAAAAAAAGCAAGTGGGGATACTTGCCTAGATGTGCTCATTTCCTATGAAAATATTTACATTGATATAATTTTGAGACATGGAGGATTTTAATTTCAGTTTTTTATCTCCCCCCATAATTTTAATGAATTTTGGTTTAACCATGAAAATAGCTTTACCAATGCAGCAACCAGAAATCTATCTCCTACTGATGAGTTCCAAAAAGAACGAAACAGGCTGTCTAGTGAGTGATTTCTGGTTTGCTGTAATAATCCTGTTAAAAGGATCGCTGTGTCAAAACAGTATTTTGAAGCAAAAAACCCCCGGAGAATTTGCATATCTAATTTGCATATCATACCTACAATTCTCTTGTGCATTGGTAACATTGTATATTAAGAATTTCTGGGGAAAAGCAAGCAGGGATACTTAGATGCCTAGATGTGCTAATTTAATTTGATTTAATTTTGAGACATGGAGGATTTTAATTTCAGTTTTTTATCTCCCCCCTATAATTTTAATGAATTTTGGTATATATATATATATATATATATATACACACACACACACATATATATATATATATATATGAGAAGAAAAACATATATACATGATTATATAAAGGTATAGATATATACAGAAATTTATAGGAATGTCTATTTAAAAATACTCAAGTGATCACGTTTACTTTCAACTTGTAAAATTGCTTGCTCTCGTAATCTAGCCCTTAATTGTGCACATAAATAAACATCTTTTACAATCATATTTAAGTTTAAAAATTAGATTTTAGCAATATTTTCATTTATTTTTTCAAAATAAACAGTAACATGAAAACTATTGAATTAAGTATGCACAAATATTTAATTTTTTTAAAAATGCTGCGCACTTAATACATGTAGTTTAATACAGGACAAAATTAACTTTCAAATTGAAATACATCAATCCAAAAATCATTAAAAAACTGGTACAAAATAGTTTTCTGCTGAATTAACACACTGGGGACCAGTCACAAATCTTAAAAAAAAAGAAGAAAAGCTTAGCTAATGGTTTTCAATAGAAAATGCCTATTGATGTTTTTGGGGATTTTAGTTCATAAATCATTTGATAAGCTTATCATAAGGATTGTGATCAACCCCACTGTTAGGTTTACACATTAGTAATAATAATAACAGTGAATTTCCTATCCAAACTTTTTTACTTTGTTACTCTGAGTGCCTGAGTCCTTAAATTAAAAAGTCTTTGTACTAAAAAATGTTTGTGCTTTCTATACTCTTATTGTTGTTTAAATAAATCCCTATATTATTATTATTTTTATTATTATTATTATTATTATTATTATTATTATTATCATACTTTATTTATGAAGCGCCAACATATTCCGCAGCGCTGTCCATGGATACAATTCATTTAAATAAAACAATACAAGACTTGTAAGAGACAGGACAAAATTTACAAACACTTACAGGAGGGACTGAGGGCCCTATTCCCATGGGAACTTACAATCTAGAAGGGTAGGAGGTTGAGAAACAGGAGGTGAGGACTGCAAGATTTGGAAAGATGTTAATACAGAGTTAGATGAGGGAAATGTTAGGTAAGTGAAGTTAATTTATTATTGAGTTGGGTGGTAGGCTTCCCTGAACAGAAAAATCTTCAGGGAACATTTAAAGGAAGACAGATTAGGGCAAAGTCTGTGAGCATGAGGGAGAGTGTTCCAGAGGATAGGTGCTGCACGACAGAAGTCCTGCAGTCTAGCATGAGAGGAGGTGATAGTTGCGGATGCAAGGAGCAGGTCATTGTTGGATCTTAGTGGACGGGCTGGTGTATACTTGTGTATTAGAGAGGATAGGCAGAGGGGAGCGGCGTTGGTGAGAGTTTTGTATGTAAGGGTGAGAATTTTGAATTTAATTCTGCTGTGAATGGGGAGCCAATGAAGGGACTCACAAAGAGGTGCAGCAGATGCAGATCGACGGGAAAGGTGGATCAGCCTGGCAGAGGCATTTAGGATGGATTGAAGGGGGGAGAGGTGGGAAAGAGGAAGGCCAGTGAGTAGGTTATTGCAGTAGTCAAGTCAGTAGATAACAAGGGAGTGGATTATTTGCTTTGTGGTGTCAGCGCTCAGAAAAGGGTGAATTTTGGAAATATTGCGTAGATGGTTGCGGCAGGATGTAGAAAGCGATTGGATATGGGGGATGAAGGATAGATTTGAGTCAAGTGTGACTCCGAGGCAGCGGACTTGGGGCGATGGGGAAATGGTGATGCCGTCAACAGGGATAGAGAAGTCAGAAGTCGACGTAGAGCTTGAGGGGTGGATAAGAAGGAGCTCAGTCTTGGACATGTTAATCTTTAGGTGGTGAGAGGCCATCCAGGAAGAAATACCAGATAAGCAGTCACTGACATGAGAAAGGACAGAGGGAGAGAGAGCAGGAGTGGAGAGGTAGATCTGGGTGTCATCAGCATAGAGGTGATATTTGAAGCCATAGCTGTTGATAAGTTTACCCAGTGAAGAAGTATAGATGAAGAAGAGTAGAGGACCCAGAACAGATCCTTGAGGTACTCCAACAGACAGAGGCATAGGAGAGGAGGAGTCGCCAGCAAATGACACAGAAAAAGACCTGTGGGAAAGATAGGAGTGAATCCAGGAAAGAGCAGTGTCACAGGGGCCAAAAGAGCTAAGGGTCTGTAGGAGGAGGGGGTGGTCAACTGTGTCGAAGGAAGCTGAGAGGTTGAGTAAGATGAGTATAGAGTAGTGGCCAACATTTTTTGCAGAGAGAAGATCGTTTGTAACCTTGGTAAGGGCAGTCTCAGTTGAATGTTTTGGGCGGAAACCGGATTGCAATGGGTCAAGCAAGGAGTTGGTGGACAGGAAGTGGGTTAGGCAATTGTAAACTAGTTTTTCAAGGAGTTTTGATGTTAGTGGAAGCAGTGATATGGGGCGGTAGCTTTCGGGAGAATTAGGGTCGAGGGAGGTTTTTTTTGAGTATGGGAGTGACTTTTGCGTGTTTGAAACAAGATGGGAATGAGCCGGTAGAGAGAGATAGGTTGAAGATGTGGGTAAGAGCAGGAGTGAGGGTGGAAGATAGGGAGTGTATTAGATGGGAAGGGATAGGGTCGAGTGGGCAGGTAGTGAGGCGTGAGGAAGATAGTAAGGAAGAAACTTCATTCTCAGTGGCTGGATGGAAGATAGAAAAGGTGGCAGAGGGAGTAATTGGGCCTTTTGGAATATTGCAGGTTGGTGTTGGGATGTTGCTTCGGATAGTACATGTTTTGTTTAAAAAGTAGTCTGCCAGGGCTTGAGCACTAAAGACAGACGGGGGTGGTGGAGCAGGTGGGTAGAGGAGGGAGTTAAAGGTGGAAAAGATTAATTTACGTTTTGAGGAAAGACTAGATATGAGAGCAGAGAAGTAGGTTTGCTTGGCTAAGTGAAATCAGGTTCAGAGTGGGTTTTCCTTCAGACATGCTCAGCAGTACGAGAGCATTTTTGCAAATAGCGTGTATGCTGAGCATGCCAGGGCTGTAACTGACTGCGTGGTGTTTTGCACAGCTGGGGAGGGGCAAGCGTGTCTAGTGCAGAGGAGAGAGTTTTGTTATAGTGGGCTGTAGTGAGATCAGGGCAGGTTATAGTGGAAGTGTAAGGGAGGAGATTTTTAATGATTTTTAAAAATTGGAGCGGGTCCACAGCATGTGTATTTCTGCAGGTGCGGGGGCGGGATGGAGAAGTGGGTTTAGCTTTTGCATTAATATTATAGGTGACCAGGTGATGGTCTGAAATGGGAAAAGGGCGATAGGTGGTGTCAGATATAGAGCAGAGGTAGAAAAATACCAGGTCGATGGAGTGTCCATCACGGTGAGTCGGGAGTAGGGTGGATTGTGAGAGACCGAAGCAGGATGTGAGTGAAAGAAGTTTAGAGGCAGCGGGGGCAGATGGGTTGTCAATGGGAATGTTGAAGTCCCCAAGAATTAGGTGTATTTGGTTGGTATATTTGAAGAGAGAAAGTGAGGAAGCCAGGCTGCGAGGTTGTCAAAGAATTGGGCGATTGGTCCAGGAGGGTGATAGATGACTGCCACTTTGAGGGAGAGAGGGCAGAACAGGCGAATACAGTGAACTTCAAAGGAGGAGAAAGAGAGCAATGGGATTGGAGGTAGGTATTGATAAGTGCAGGAGGGGGAGAGCAGGATGCCAACACCGCCGCCACATTTCTCACCTGGCCTAGGGGTATGGCTAAAGTGAAGGCCCAATGTAAACAGTAGGAGGGAAACGGTCAGGTGGCCCACACAGTGTGAATCTCACTAGGAGCAAAATATATTTGCACTTTGCGACTGTACCCAAGTTCCCCAACAGTTCAAATCAACAATGTCACTTTACAAGCACCCCTTGAATGAAGGTAGAGTTCAGCACTAACTCAAATGTACAGGTCGTGGGAGGCAATGGGAACACTGGCCGTCAATGGCTTGACGCCAGACTCACCTAGATCCGGTGGTTCCACAGCTCACTAGAAACGATCGTCTGTCGGCTGGTTTGGTGCTGAGCGGTTTGTGATGAAGCCGCTGTGCAGCAGGTAGCTGGTTCCAAATCTGTGCGTGTAGCCGAGAGCAGCGTCTCAGTCGGCATCCACCTCCGTATCACCTTAGATTTAATACGTCAGAGGGATCCAGGAAATCCAGGGAATCCAATGTGCGGCAGCGGTAGCGTGGGGAATAGGGCAATCGCAAAGTGGGACGAGTGGAGCTCTAGTCGGCAGCAATCCAGAGGTCTGGAAATGAGTACGTCAAAGAAGGAGTACTGGATGCTCCGGTAAAAAATAGCAAATTTTATTTATTCATCATTAAAAGCGATTACATGGAGAAACAAGAAGACACGAGTGCAGGCGCAGCACTAGGGCTTACGCGTTTCGGCTATAGAGCCTTAGTCATAGCATACAGGTGCTGGGCCTGACAGGTGCATTTAACACCTTAGGTTGATTCTTATTGGTTAAAAGAAAATTTAAAAGAAAAACAACCTGCCCGCTTTGGAAGTGTCATAATAGATACATGTAAAAAAGCTGATACCAAAACCAAGAGATACACATTAAATTAGAAAGGAGAAACATGTTATACAAAAATGCAAATATGAACTAAATGATATAGAATGCTGGAGAGTGGAATAGAGCTGGACACTAATTGCGTAAAGGCAGACAATAGATAAAGAAAGAAAGCACAATTATAACTGAAAATGACGATGCTTATATATATGAATATAATGAATAATACAGAGTACATATCAAGAACTGACAAAGAGTTTGTTAAAGAATGGAATGAGGTCCTTTCCGAATGCTCTTCCAGACTAATGATTATGCTGAGGAGTTACAAATCTAAACAACTGGACACAATTAAAAAAGACATTACAGACTTACAAATAGAAATGGACAAACGTATCTCTGATCCTCAATTTGCCAAATTTGATTCTATTCTCAGGGGCATGGTAGCAAGAGGGAAAAGCCTAATAATGGAGAATAAACACTCCAAATTTCTAAGAGACCGCTCTGACTATCAGAGCAATTCTGTATACATTTGGAATCGCAAGCAGAGAGGGGAATATAGACAAAATCAATTCCCCTCAGGTACACGGAGGGGCAGTAGAGGACGTAGAAGACACAGATCCAATTCTAGAAATGTTTCTTTCTCAAGTAGCGATAACGAATGTTCCTCTGATGAGGGCAACAAACTCTCTGTGTCCACTACTGCCCAACCTATGTCCATTGCTGCTCCGATTGTTCAGAATGTACCCTTCCTTCCTACAGGTATACTAAAGAACAAGCACGCATACACTCCTGCCCCAGAGAATCTACCAGCAGTAAGACAAAAAGAGTCACATTCACAGGAACACACTACTAGTCAACACACTACCTTACATATGCCTACTGCTCCCCCTACTGTGGCTATAACCAGTCCAAGCTTGACCTCCAATGATCTAGAACAGGTTTTTCCACAGGCCCTGGATCAAACACACAGTGGAGGGCCGACCAAAGCGGGTCAGGGCAGATATCCACGCAGGGGGAACAAACCACTGAGCAAATACAAATGAAAACCAATGTCATTAATCTCTCATCTGTTAACTTAACATCACAACAGTTCTCTGTTTTAGCTTTAGGCTTAGGTTTTTCACCCACGAGCAACTTTAATCTTTTTCAAACACTCATTGATGTAAATCGCCTAATTAGAAGCCTGACCCTGAAAAAACATTTCAGTAGTACAAATACTGTGCAAAATGAACAACCTGCACCTATAACCTCTATCCCTAATAACATCAGTGATTTTTCAGAAATGTGTGACATAGTCACTCTACAGTCCCTAGCCATAGAGTCCTCTACAGATATAAGTTCCATCAACATGGGCACTACACTTATAGAAAAATCAAAATTCTACCCTATAATGAGTAGAGGACAAATACTGGAGACTTACCAGCACAGGATTGAGACAGACCTAATTAAGCTCCAAAAAGAAACCAAAAAAGTCAAACAAAATCTCACACTCAAACAGAAAGATGCATTAGCCCAGCTCAGGGGCAACAATCAGATAGTGATACGCCCCGCTGATAAAGGCGGGGCGGTAGTTGTAATGAACAGGAATGATTACATTGCAGAGGCCAAACGCCAACTACATAACACAGACGATTATGAAAAACTCTGTAGAGATCCCACCAATCTCTATAAATCTCAATTGAAACACATTCTGGATGATGGTAGGGAACAGGGATTCCTGGATGACAAGACTGTTAAATATCTAGATGTACAATATCCCAGGACTCCCTGTTTCCACCATTTTCCGAAAGTTCACAAAAGTATTGTCAATGTTCAAGGCCGACCCATTGTGAGTGGGATAGACTCTCTTTTGGAGCACCTCTCGCAGTGGGTCGATTCCATTTTACAGCCCATGGTCCTGTCCTTGGTATCGTATGTTCGTGACACCAAGCACATAATTAACATTTTGGAGTCTTTTGAATGGAAAGAGGAATACATGTGGTTAACTATAGATGCAGTTGCCCTCTACTCTTCTATACCCCACATGAAGGGCCTGCAAGCTGTTTCTTATTTCCTCCAGAGCCACAGTAACTATTCTTCTGAGTTCCAGACCTATGTCATCACAGTAATCGAGTTTCTTTTGACACACAATTTTTTCAAATTTGATGGGGATTTCTATCTCCAGAGATGCGGCACAGCCATGGGAGCCAAGTTCGCTCCCTCCTATGCCAACCTATATTTAGGTTGGTGGGAGCTGTGCCGCATCTTTGGAGATGACAATCCTTTCAAAAATGACATCAAATTTTATAGGAGGTACATTGATGACCTCCTCCTGGTATGGTCAGGTAAACAGACAGATGTGCCATCCTTTTTAGAATTTCTAAATTCCAACGAGTTAAATTTAAAGTTTACCTTTGAGTTACACAGCACACGTATTAACTATTTAGATCTAACCCTAACAGGTACACATGGCAGTGGCGTCTCTATGAGTGTCTATCGCAAGCCCATCTCAGGAAATACCTTGTTGCATGGCAACAGCAGCCATCCTAAACAAATGAGATTCGCTGTCGCAAAAGGACAATTCACTAGATTAAAGAGGAATTGTTCAGATAGATCTACCTATAACAAGGAAGCAGACATTCTGTCAGAAAGACTGCGTGAGAGAGGCTATCCTTTACATGATGTCACAAGGGCCAAAAGGTCCCTTGAACAAACTGACAGGAAGATTCTATTACAAGACAAACCAATAAGCATTTCTTCAAAATCTCCTCAAGGAGTGTACTTTGTCACGCAATTCAGCGCTCAGTACAACAAAATATGCAACATAGTGAAAAAACACTTTGCCCTACTCGCTGCCGATGACAAATTGGTAACTACAGTAGATCAAGGTCTGAGATGCTCCTATAGGAAAAGTAGCACCCTGGGAGGCATTTTAGCACCTACTGAGCTTAAAAAGACAGAGACCAACCAAAGCTCGTGGTTGAAGCACTGCGGGATGTACAAGTGTGGCAGTAGACGTTGTAAACCCTGTGACTTCGTCCAGGTTACTAAAGACTTTACGTCTTATACTACTGGTCAAACTTTTGACATTAAGACTTGCCTCAATTGCACAGCCAGCAATGTTATATATCTTATCTCCTGTACTCAATGTCATCTGCAATATGTAGGACTTACCTCTAGAGATATGAATTCAAGACTCAGAGAACATTTGTCATCCTTTAACATAGGTAAGGCAACTACGCCATTGGTACTTCATTTCAATGGCAAACATGACAATGACCTTAGTTCATTCAGATGGTGTATCATTGAAAAATTAGTTCTGCCTAGCAGAGGCGGCAATATCAGTCAATTACTTGCTAAGAGAGAGGCATTCTGGATGTTTAAACTTGACACCAGAATACCTAAAGGACTTAACTCCAGGTATGATCTAATAAATTACTGGGAATAATCACCAGTCCTTTGTTATCTCTCCTGGACTAAACTTCTTGATCTATAGACTCTTTTCACACTGCAGGGCTTTTATCACCAGTACATATATTCACTAATTAGTTAGACGTAGACCTCATATATAGTCAATATGGGATAAAGTTCCTTAGAATCCCTTGATCTATTCTGTAAACATAGTTCATACTTTATATGAATTGTAAACGCGTTCTCCTAATTTTTATTATCTTTATTATTAATTTTTTTATTTCTTATTTTTTTCAGCCCTACAGTTTATAATCAAGTCAATACTGTTTACATATGTCCATTTCTGTATATACATCCTATTGCTGTTACTCTTATATACAGTTAATCTGCATTTTTTCTTGGTTTCAAGACATCAAATCATCTAATTTCTAAAGTTATTAAGTATATAGTTCTTGATATGTACTCTGTATTATTCATTATATTCATATATATAAGCATCGGCACTTTCAGTTATAATTGTGCTTTCTTTCTTTATCTATTGTCTGCCTTTACGCAATTAGTGTCCAGCTCTATTCCACTCTCCAGCATTCTATATCATTTAGTTCATATTTGCATTTTTGTATAACATGTTTCTCCTTTCTAATTTAATGTGTATCTCTTGGTTTTGGTATCAGCTTTTTTACATGTATCTATTATGACACTTCCAAAGCGGGCGGGTTGTTTTTCTTTTAAATTTTCTTTTAACCAATAAGAATCAACCTAAGGTGTTAAATGCACCTGTCAGGCCCAGCACCTGTATGCTATGACTAAGGCTCTATAGCCGAAACGCGTAAGCCCTAGTGCTGCGCCTGCACTCGTGTCTTCTTGTTTCTCCATGTAATCGCTTTTAATGATGAATAAATAAAATTTGCTATTTTTTACCGGAGCATCCAGTACTCCTTCTTTAAAGTGAAGGCCACCATGTGTGAGAGCAGCAATGGAAACAGTGCCAGAAGGAGATAACCAGGTTTCTGTAATTGCTAAAAGGGTGAAAGCATTTGATATAAACAGGTCATGAATGGCTGTAAGTTTGTTGCAGACAGAGCAAGAGTTCCATAGTGCGCAGGTGAAAGGAGTGTGTGCGTGTGGGATGCATTGGATGGAAATGAGGTTATGTGTGTTGCTTTTATTAAAGTTTCTATAAGGAGTGCATGATTGGGTAATGGTGGGAATGAGAGTGGGCCCAGGATTTGGAGAGATGTTGCCTGATGCTAATAGCAGCAAGATGCAAAGTAAGAGTAGGTGAGAATGAGATTTATAGCAGTGGGGGTATTTCTGGGAGGTGGTGCAGTTTGTTGATATAGATTTTAAAATAGAAAGTAGTTCATGAGAGCTAAGGTAAGGAGAAGAAAGGAGAGAGGGGCCGATATAAACTGCGTGTGGAGAAGGGTAAGGTATGAGCATGTGAGCATGCTTGTGGAATAGACAGGAGACTGTTAAAAGGAAAAGCAGTCCTGAAAACAGCAGAATTTTAAGTGCAAAAGATTTTTGAATGATAATATTTAGCTTGCCTCAAATCTTCCTCAAATCTTGTTCAATTCTTGTCTAATTCTCAGCCTTGCCACTTAACTTCAACTTTACAGTAAAATGTGCCCAGCATCACTTGCTCTAAGGGGTGAACAATAACCCTAGAATGGAGGAAGAAGAGGGGTCACATTTGTCCTACTATCCCAGTTGTCTAGGACTTCTGTGAAGAACAGATAACAAAGGACCATAGCCTATCTTAGTGTAAGCAAAGCTAAAAAGACCCTCTGGTTGTGCTTTTTTTTTTTTTAAAGGAGAGCAGAGTCCTCTATTCCTTACAACATTATAAATGGTTATAAAATGTCTTACTATATTTATTCTAAGCCCACAATAAGTTGCATACATGGTTTATGTATATTGGTACAAAGATTCCATTTGTGCTAGTGTCTATTACTTTGCTAAATACTTCATGACAAGTGTACACTTCTCTTCATGATCTTAAATAGCACAAAATTAAAGTATATGGTTACAGGGCAAAGAACCATATGGAGTTACAAAATAAATACCCTTATTGTTTCCATCACGGAACATATTATTGAAGTTAGGATTTGATTTCTGTTTCACTGACTTATAAAATGTGATAACCTGATGAAAATAAAAGTTTAGGACATCATAGAAATGCTAACTGGTGTTACTGTGGCTTGGTACCTAAACCATTTATTTTATTGCTGTTTTGGCATTTTTTTAATATTTGGTTTTATGAAAGAGTTCACAAAAAAAAATAATCTATTTTATGGCATATAGGACAATGTGTAATACAAGTTTGTCCAGGGTAATACCTGGGGGCCACATTGCATCCCTCTATTTCTGAAAATTGAATGCTGTAGGTGTTGTAGCCAGGGAGGATTTGTTCATTATTTTTATGCAATAATAACAATCTAATGTACTATATAGGGGACAGAAAATTGAGGAAAAATCCTGTATATATGTCTAGATGGATCTGTGCAAAAACAGTGGTACATCATTGCACCATGTTGCCATGGGAATATTGGTAGTTTTATTTAAGCCAAACAATATATACGTTAATGTTCATTTCATAGTTGTTCATATATACCTACAGCACATTTTTTATTGGTCATTATTTTTTCTAGTATTTTCTCACCAGCCTTCTAGCTACAACAGTTTCAGTGTGAAAAGGTTTGAGCAATGGTGACTTGTCCATAGGGTCAGTGTATACATTTTTTTTAACATATTTAAGTTTAACAAGCATCTCTATTATAAACTGGGTTTTTCAAATCCTTGTAGCCAGGGCTAAAAATTACTACAAGACCACTAGACAGGAAAGAAATTATAGTGAATGAGGAAGATATTATAGTAATATTCTTCCAGACATGTTTATGTCATCATTTAGCACATTTGGTTGATATTTGGCATAAATGTTTGAATATATATATATATATATATATATATATATATATATATATATATATATATATATATATATAGCTATGTTTCTTTCTTTTTCTTTTTTTTTTCTTACTGCAGAAAATTCACTACAATACTAATAATATAATAATATAAAATAATAAATAAAATATTATTTAGTAGTAAATAATTTGTCATATAAATTATTACAAATTACAGCCATTTTCAGACGCTGTTTTGGAATTATTGTGGTGCAGGCCTGCCCATGAATGTTAAGTAGCTACATATGTATGAAGTGGCAGAATAAACTCATCCCAAAATGGTTCCTTTGTGGTAATTGACAGGTCCTGATCTTGCGTAATTGGTTGCGAGAGAGCAGGGGGAGGTTCTGCTTAAGGTTTTCTGTGTGAAAAGATAGATGCACGCAGCTGGCGAACAGTCTGTCCCTCAAATGATAAATGGGGCCGTTTGTGTGCAGTGGGTAGTTTTCTAGTCAGAGCTCGCCAAAAAGTGATATTTTCTAATATTAGTCTAAATTAAAAATTGAAAATTAAGAATTTTGACATTTATTACATCTAACTGCTGAGTTAAAATATATTTTTATTCGTGTTTTGAGTACAAGCAAATCACTAAGTTAAATACTTTGTATAGAGATTTAATTTATGAACACATCTTGGCTCTTTCTAGAATACATGAGATCTGTATTTTGCTATGTGACATCACTGTGATAAAAACAACTGCTATCAATAGTTCTACAAGATGGTTTATTTCAAGTGTGGTGTTTGTACCGTGCATGCTAATGTCTGGTGGTTTCGTTTTATTAAGAGTTAAGGTATCTTTTGCTATGTGACATCATTATGAAAAAGGAAAATTGTTATCAATCTTACTGCAAGACAGATTAGGTCATAGTCATTTATCATTGAGGAGAAAGCCTTACTGTCTCTTCTAATCACCTAAATGTTTGCACTTTAGGAGATATTGAGAATCATTAGGTATTTCTCTAATATAAATGACAGAGGTCAGGAGTTTCTGTGTTGTGCAATATGTGTGCAGGGCTCAAAATACAAATGTAAACAAAGTACTTGCCATTAAACAATGCTGAAAATAGAAAAAAATTGTCAAAGACTGGAATGTATGTATATATCATATATATATATATATATCATATATATATATATATATATATATATATATATGTGTGTATGTGTAACACACATAAAGCCTTTCTTGCAAGCACACTGCTAGATTAGAAGCAAAATGAAAGAGTTAGTTACAGACCATGTAAAATTTTGTCGTATTGTTTATCCATTGTACTGTTATCCTTGTACCCATGGGCAGTGCTGTGGAATCTGTTGGCGCTTTATAAATAAAGAATAATAATAATAATGTCAAGGTCTCTTCCTCTGTAAAAAAATTATACGTTAGCGAAATCACCAGAGCTAGTCCTATATATGTCACTCTAAGGTACTTATCTCCTTCCTCGATAAGTAATTATTTGGACAAATTAAATGTGAGTTAAGAGGGCGCTACCAAAAGCAATAGGATCATCTATAAGGTATTGACTTATAGTAAATTCAAATCACTATATATTCCTCATAAATCTGTATTTAGTCGAAAGATTATAACCACTTTAAAAAGATTGTATTCAAATTAGTATCCACTAATGGATGTGGCAATCGCTTTCATAAATGTCGGTTGTTACATTCGGCTTATTTCGAGGCCTGATTTTAATGGATATGTATCCAAAATGAAACTTCAATGTATCATGTGGGATTTTTCCTTCTAAATGTTAAAATGCCTAAAATAAGTCAATCTTCAGACCTTAAACAATTTATCCTAAATATTTAATAAATTCCAAATGCGTTTTTTTACACAAATTATAAAAATATATCGACACAAACTCTCATGTAAAAATATAGTGTTCATCCACAATAACAGTATAATCCTAAAACATATTAAAAATATATTAACTTATTTTCCGTAATATCACAGGCTCAAACAACAGCCTAAAAAATATTTTACTGCAGTAATTCTAAAAGTATGATAGAAAAAGCCACTTCCCAGGTGCTAGGTTCAAAGTTTGTAACAATGGAACCTCGTGACGTATGGTGACATCACTCGAAGTGAAAGAAACAACCGTTACCTGATTTGGCGGGTCTGTAAACAGAGAAGCCCAGAATCCAGTAAGACTCCCATACAAGGATCAACGGAAAGTGTTACTCTTCCAACAAAGTAAGGTACATAAGAACGGGATTTCCCATTTAAAGAACTGACCTGCGTTTTTTTTAACCTATACAAAAGAAGAAGGTACGGTAAGACCGACCCATTATATCTGACTTCCTAAGTGGCTTTTGGCAAACAGAAGGTGTTATAATGGCAAAAGAGTTTTTTTGGAGCCAGCTCTAGGACAATCATACAGATGAACATAGCACCTGAGAAGTGGCTTTTTCTATCATACTTTTAGAATTACTGCACTAAAATATTTTTTAGCCTGTTGTTTGAGTCTGTGATATTACGGACAATAAATTAATATATTTTTAATATGTTTTAGGATTATACTGATATTGTGGATGAACACTATATTTGTTTCGATATATTTTAAAAATTTGTGTAAAAAACGCATTTGGAGTTTATTAAATATTTAGGATAAATTGTTTAAGGTTTAAAGATTGACTGATTTTAGGCATTAGAAACATTTAGAAGGAAAAATCCCACATGATACATTAAGTTTCATTTTGGATACATATCCATTAAAATCAAGCCTCGAAATAAGCCGAATGTAACAACCGATATTTATAAAAGCGATTGCCACGTCAATTAGTGGATACTAATTTGAATACAATCTTTTTAAAGTGGTTATACTCTTTCGACTAAATACAGATTTATGAGGAATATATAGTGATTTTAATTTACTATAATTCAATACCTTATAGATGATCCAATTGCTTTTGGTAGCACCCTCCTTACTTTTACATTTAAGGTATCTTCCTCACTGGGTCCCTAACCTACAGCTACACAATGCACGTTTTCAACAAAACATACTGAGATACAAAGAAGGGTGACACAGGCCCTTTGTAATTTTTCTAGGCACATACAAAACACGGAAATGGACTACACTTTCAGATTGGTTTGGGTACACATCCTATGACCTTGGGAGGAAGTGACCTTGGCATGGCACTGGGCCTATCACCACTTGACCAAATGCTGTACAATCTCATACATTTTGCTTTTAATCTAGCTGCATGCTTGCAAGACAGACTTTCTGTGTATTATGTATATATATATATATATATATATATATATATGTGCCAAACATTCTGTGTGTTGTGTTAATAATTTAGTTTTTTAAATTTCCCTATGGGCTTTGCACCCAGACTTTTTACATGCCTGCCCCTGAAACTGTGCAGCTGTCAGTGATTGCTGGTGAGCACCCAGGGCTGTGAGTTTTGCAGGGTTATAGTATGTGTACACAGTCCAGTCTGAGAGTGTAGTACATTTCCATATATATATATATATATATATATATATATATATATCTGCAAATATCTAGAAGAACAAGCGCACAGATACACAAATCAATTTAATATTAAAAAGGCAAATAGCAAATAAACAACATTCAGGAGTAAATACTACTCACAAGGGGAACCCCAATCATATGAGGTAAGTAATGTCTGTCGGATCCTTAAAGTGTCCCCACTTATTCCAGGCAACAGTCACAGTTATGTCTCCACTTAGGTATAGGTTAGTAAGTCCCAAAAGGTAGGAGAATCTCCTTATGGCAAACAAGTCCTCAGTGTTTAACAGAGGTATCGGTCAATGTTAAAAAGGTAATCCTGTCCGTCTTACCGCTCCTGTTGTTTGTTAAACAAACCGAGGCTGTGCGATGAGTTTTTCTTGCAAACCAGCGTGGATCCGTAGATCTGTAGATCAACGTAGTAGCGTGGCCTTACGCGTTTCACAGTAACTTCCGCTTCATCACAAGCCTCTGATGAAGCGGAAGTTACCGTGAAACGCGTAAGGCCACGCCCACCTTACGTCCTTTGTGAATCTCAAGCCAACAGGAGGAAAGGAGAGCTCTGAACAGACGCTACTACGTTGATCTACAGAGCTACGGATCCACGCTGGTTTGCAAGAAAAACTCATCGCACAGCCTCGGTTTGTTTAACAAACAACAGGAGCGGTAAGACGGACAGGATTACCTTTTTAACATTGACCGATACCTCTGTTAAACACTGAGGACTTGTTTGCCATAAGGAGATTCTCCTACCTTTTGGGACTTACTAACCTATACCTAAGTGGAGACATAACTGTGACTGTTGCCTGGAATAAGTGGGGACACTTTAAGGATCCGACAGACATTACTTACCTCATATGATTGGGGTTCCCCTTGTGAATAGTATTTACTCCTGAATGTTGTTTATTTGCGATTTGCCTTTTTAATATTAAATTGATTTGCACTATGAATAGTGTATCTGTGCGCTTGTTCTTCTAGATATTTGCAGCTGTATTTTCTTCACTCAAATTGAACCTTGAGTGGTACCTCAACGAGCAGCACGGATTCACCCAGCAGCTTGAAATTTCATTGAATCTCAGAAGGACATTGTTGTTTTCCTTCTCTCTCACCTCTCTCCAGGAAAATTTGCAGAAAATTTGCAGAGTGTGATAAGTATACTTGTTATTACTAATGTGTATATTATACCAACTGTTTTTATCTCTGTAAATTGTTACCATAAGATAAAACATTACCATCCACTTTAAATTCATTACAAGTGTGCGCAGCCTAGGCTCCCAGTAGTGAGATTCATTTTTTTTTAATTCTCTACTGTGATCTTATTATTTGTATATATATATATATATATATATATATATATATATATATATATATTACATACATACAGTCTAAAAAGCATTATTGTATTTGAAAATATATATTATTTATATGCCATGTAAAAAAATTACATACATTATGGCTTGGGATTACTGTTGTGCTTTTAGTTAGTTTAGTTCTCTAAGAGAAACATATTTGCAGATAATTGCATTGAGAATTGGATAGTTTCAGAATTTTTTTGCTGTACCAACATAAAATCACACCAGGCACCACTGCTTTGGACACCCCTATTGTAAAATAGATCCATCAAAAATCTTTTGATCAAATGTTTTGTGTAAGAGATCATTTTTCCTAAAATAAATAATTATAATTTTACCTTAACTTAATTTATCAGAATAAATTTGCTATGTACTGTATGTATTTCTGTGTAGTCAGTGTAAATTAGATTAAGTAGAAGACAGGCTACACTCTACAGTTCCCAGTGCCTCTTTCCGTTCTGAAAGAGAATATTCAGACAGTTAATCTACAGAAAGTTTCCATGAATGTCTGAGTGGAAGATAAGTTCTTGGAAAAGTAATTTTACCAATTTGGAGTATTTCTCTTTTAATTCTTCAAACACACTGAATAGCTGTTTTATGTTTTTGTTTCTATGAATCAAATCCCTCAACTAGCACCTGGCAAATATCTCAACACAAAAGGTACAACAGCCATATGCAGCATAAGCTTAATGTTCTCAATTTGTAGTTGTAGGATTTAAGATGTTAAACAGAAATTAAATCAATAATAGATAAAAATGGTTGTTGCTTTATTTTTCAATAGTTTTTTATTTTCAAATCTACTGGACTGTGTATATGTGTGTGTATGTATATATATATATATATATATATATATATATAAATACACACACATATTACACACACATCATATGTATGTGTGTGTGTCATTACAGATATTTTTGCACTACTTGTTATTAACTTGTTTGAAATTCGAAATAATATCTTTTCGATGATGCATGCTTTGAAAAGTTAACAACCATTACAAAATGTGTCTTATAAGTATTTGTAAAATATGTGTCATCTGTAAAAAGGATTAAGTAAGAAAAAAAGTCACAGTTATTCTGGAACCTTCTGTAGATTTTGGGACTGTTTTAAAAGATAACATTGAAAGGAGCCAAACATAATTCTATAACAAGAGGACTTCATATATTTCATAAGAGGAGAGTATTGTGGCTATTTAAAAGTGGGTGACTAATTAATTCCATTCACTTTGGGAATATGATCTTGAAATACTAGTTTTTGGAGCCAAGTCTAAAGCTGTGATTTTTAACTTTAAGTCTCAAACTTGAATTCATCCAAGCATTTCATGCTACATAGAAGGATTAAGGGTGTGCCATGAGCCATTTAAACCATGGAGTAGTATTTTTCTTTTTTGCTTTCCAATTCTGTAACTAACTATGTAGACCATACTTGTGGTGGCTTCAGATAAATTATATTTATAATTACAGTTCAACAAGGAACTGATACATTTATCACTCACCAATGAAACATTATAATTCTCATTTGTGAACAAATGGCGCACAATTTTGTTTTTGCTTGCGGAAACATCTAAGAAAGCTTTCAACGGTGGCGGGTTAGCATGCATATTATAAGTTAAAAGTAAGGAGTTTGCACTCATGCGAAATTCAATGAATGTTAACTTTAGAACTTCAGATACCGTGAGCACATTTTCTTTTTTTTTCACAAGTTCTTTTTCCCTTAGACTTCAATAGAGAGCGCTGTTAAAAAAATGTAACACTAAGTTATCAATCGTGCACTAACCCGACACACATTAGACTATATATATATATATATATATATATATATACAGAGAGAAGTGCACTCACAGGAACAAACAACCGGCTCAATACCATTGTTAGCCTGTTCTATGGTGATTTAGCAGCTTTTTAGCCCAGTAATACTTTTCACAGAGTAGAACTTTCCTGTAGTATATCAGTCTGATCCCGCCTATTACTGTCAGTCCAGCGCTGAAATACCAGGCACTCTGAACAAGGAACACAGCAACCCCAAACAATCATTTTCAGCATTCATTGAGGTGTAGCCATATTCCACTAAGCACACTGAGCAAGGAGTCCACGTCTGGTTGCCCCTTTTTCCAATAGGGAGACTAAATACATACAGAGAGAAGTGCACTCACAGGAACAAACAACTGGCTCAATACCATTGTTAGCCTGTTCTATGGTGATTTACCACCTGGCTGCACCTCACTGACGAGGCCCATAGGAGGCCGAAACGATCGTCTGGGGTTGTCCTGTTCCTTGTTCAGAGGAGAATTGCCTGGTATTTTGGAGCTGGACTAACCTTACTTGGCGGATCAGACTGATATACTTCAGGAAAGTTTTCCTCTGTGAAAAGCACACTGGTCTGAAAGAGGCTGCTTCCGGGTGGTAAATCGCCATAGAACTAGCTGATGAGCTGTTGTTTGTTCCTGGTAGAGCGCTTCTCTCTTCGTATGCAAATTAATATGACCCGGTTGAAGTCTCCCTATGGGTGATGGGGAAACCAGACGTGAACTCCTTGCCCAGTGTGCTTAGAGGAATGTGACTGCACCTCACTGACGAGGTTGAAACGATCATCTGAGGTTGTCATATTTCCTGTTCAGAGAAGAATTGCCTGGTATTTCGGAGCTGCACTGACCTTACTTGGCGGGATCAGACTGATATACTTTAGGAAAGTTTTCCTCTGTGAAAAGCACACTGGTCTAAAAGAGGCTGCTTCCGGGTGGTAAATCGCCATAGAACTAGCTGATGAGCTGTAGTTAGTTCCTGGTAGAGCGCTTCTCTCTTGATATGCAAATTAATATGACCCTGGGGAAGTCTCTCTATGGGTGATGGGGGAAACCAGACGTGGACTCCTTGCCCAGTGTGCTTAGAGGAATGTGGCTGCACCTCACTGACAAGGCCCATAGGATGCCGAAACGATTGTCTGGGGTTGTCATGTTCCTTGTTCAGAGGAGAATTGCCTGGTATTTCGGAGCTGGACTGACCTTACTTGGTGGGATCAGACTGATACTTTTTAGTAAAGTTTTCCTCTGTGAAAAGCATACTGGTCTAAAAGAGGCTGCTTCCAGGTGGTAAATCGCCATAGAACTAGCTGATGAGCTGTTGTTCATTCCTGGTAGAGCGCTTCTCTCTTGATATGCAAATTAATATGACCCTGGGGAAGTCTCCCTATGGGTGATGGGGAAACCAAATGTGGACTCCTTGCCCAGTGTGCTTAGAGGAATGTGACTGCACCTCACTGATGAGGCCGAAACGATAGCCTGGGGTTGTCATGTTCCTTGTTCAGAGGAGAATTGCCTGGTATTTCAGAGCTGGACAAACCTTACTTGGCGGGATCAGACTGATATACTTCAGGAAAGTTTTCCTCTGTGAAAAGCACACTGGTCTAAAAGAGGCTGCTTCTGGGTGGTAAATCACCTTAGAATTAGCTTATGAGCTGTTGTTTGTTCCTGGTAGAGCGCTTCTCTCTTTGTATGCAAATTAATATGACCCTGGGGAAGTCTTTCTATGGGTGATGGGGGAAAACAGACGTGAACTCCTTACCCAGTCTGCTTAAAAGAATGTGGCTGCACCTCACTGACGAGGCTCATAGGAGGCCGAAACGATTGTCTGGGGTTGTCATGTTCCTTGTTCAGAGGAGAATTGCCTGGTATTTTGGAGCTGGACTGACCTTACTTGGCGGGATCAGACTGATATCTTTCAGGAAAGTTTTCCTTTGTGAAAAGCACACTGGTTTAAAAGAGGCTGCTTCCGGGTGGTAAATCGCCATAGAACTAGCTGATGAGCTGTTGTTCGTTCCTGGTAGAGCGCTTCTCTCTTTGTATGCAAATTAATATGACCCTGGGGAAGTATCCCTATGGGTGATGGGGCAAACCAGATGTGGACTCCTTGCCCAGTGTGCTTAGAGGAACGTGGCTGCACCTCACTGACGAGGCCCATAGGAGGCCGAAACGATAATCTGGGGTTGTCATGTTCCTTGTTCAGAGGAGAATTGCCTGGTATTTCGGAGCTGGACTGACCTTACTTGGTTGGATCAGACTGATATACTTCAGGAAAGTTTTCCACTGTGAAAAGCACACTGGTCTAAAAGAGGTTGCTTCCGTGTGGTAAATCACCATAGAACTAGCTGATGAGCTGTTGTTCATTCCTTGTAGAGCACTTCTCTCTTCGTATGCAAATTAATATGACCCTGGGGAAGTCTCCCTAAGGGTGATGGGGAATACCAGATGTGGACTCCTTGCCCAGTGTGCTTAGAGGAATGTGGCTGCACCTCACTGAGGAGGCCCATGGGAGGCCTAAACGATCATCTGGGGTTGTCATGTTCCTTGTTCAGAGGAGAATTGCCTGGTATTTCGGAGCTGGACTGACCTTACTTGGCGGGATCAGACTGATATACTTCAGTAAAGTTTTACTCTATGAAAAGCACACTGGTCTAAAAGAGACTGCTTCCAGGTGGTAAATCGACATAGAGCTGTTGTTCATTCCTGATAGAGTGCTTCTCTCTTCATATGTAGATATATATATATATATATATATATATATATATATATATATATATATATATATATATATATATATATATAAATATTTAGAAATACAAAGAACATTTTCTTCTAAGTGAAGAACATTGGAATGTTAAATATTTACATTAAAACCATAGTAAAACATATGAACAAATATTATAATTGATTAAAAATTATTTTTCATGTTTCCAGGTATCTGACTGGAAAGGGCTCAAAAGTGTGTATAGACATGTATACACACACACACACATATATATCTCAATCAATTAAAAAAAACAGCATTCACAATCCTTCAATTGTACACCTGCCCAGGGTGCTTCCAAACAAACAAGAAATAAACAAATGTAGGGATAGACTCTCCAGGACTTCTCACTACCATCACCTTTATAGTGTAAAGGTGGTGGTTGTGAGAAGTCCTGGAGAGTGCATCCCTACATTTGTTTATTGCTTGTTTGTATATGCATACAGTATGGGCTTGATTTATCATTCATATTCTCCTACATTTGTGCCTAAAATAATGCTGTCGTAATTTCTCTCCTATTTATCATTCCAAAATATGCCTAAAAATTTGCAAATATGACAGCTAAATTCTCACACTTTACTGTCTCTCGCCTAGGCTCACATTTGCACCAAATAAACCATTAAAATTCCCTTTTCCGGTCATATTTTAAACAATAAGCCTTACTTCTCTCTGAAATATATAGTTATCATTATAGTAGGAGAACATAAAGTTCTCCTACTAATACGACCACTAAAGCTCTCCCTAAACACAGTGGAGAACATTCAATTTACTCCACTTTTTTGGCGCCCGAAGATGGATTATTTCCTGATTTTGTCTGCTATTTCATTGGCAAGGGGCCGCGAAAGTCATCAAAATGAAGGCAATTTGCCCTTACGTAGACATCAAAGAGTGTCCCAAGTGTTTCTACCCCGTTGTGGACTACAGGCATTATCAGATTTTATATTAATAGGGAGAGCATACACAATCTCTATCCTCTTATCCAGAATGATCTTGAGCCCCAGACCAGAAGAACAAGGGCAATCCCAGGAATGTTAAAATTATTGGCAGTTTTGCATTTCCTGGCTACAGGTTCATTTCAGGCTGTGTCCAGTGCTGTGGTAGGCATGAGCCAGCCTTCATTTTGCAGACATTTGAGGACAGTTTTAAAAGCTATTCTAAAGCATCGCAATAAGTTAATCTATGTACCAAGGAATGTCCATGAATAGCACCAAGTTAAAGCTGGTTTTACCAAGTTGCAGGTATTCCAAATGTTCTTGGTGCAATAGATTGCACACACATTGCACCAAGACCACCTGCTTCCAGGGATGAGAACAGAAACAGAAAACACTTCCACTCACTCAATATTCAGGCAGTGTGTGATGCTAACCTTCGATTTTGGGCTGTAAGATCAGAATTTCCAGGGTCATACCACAATTTCCACATCTTAAAGCATTCTGGATTATTTACAACATTTGAACATGGAGACATGCCACATGGTTGGCTATTAGGTGAATATTACATTTTTAAATAGTATTCCATAATTGTTAATATTTTTGTTTTAAATTGACATAGTTGAATCTGTAATCCACAGTTAACGATACCCCCGTATTTCCAAAGACTATAACATTTGTCTTTCATTTTCAATTTTCTTGTCTATATCGACCATTATATTTTTTACAATACATAGAAATAGTACATTTAAAATTAATTAGCGATCCATTACTTTATATATATATATATATATATATTATATATATATAGTATATATATAAATATAGATAGAGGGAGAGAGAGAGAGAGAGATTATTCATTTTATTGTTCATTTGTATACATGTTAACAAAATAATTTAAAAAAGTATGTTCATTATTTTATCGTAGGTGACAGCGGTTATCCCTGTAGGCCCTGGCTCTTGAAACCTGTACCAATACCTCATACACGCTCAGAAATTAAATTTAATGAGTCTCACAGGTCAACAAGGAGTGCAATTGAGGGAACATTTGGGGTTCTGAAAATGAGATTCTGATGGTGATCTCCAATATTCACCAGAAAAATATAATGATCACATTCTCGTGTCATGCATTCTGCACAATATTGTGATATCTCAAGGTAATCTATAGTAGGTGTGTCTGGAGGATGTCCCTGAAGATGTGTATGTCCCTCAAGAGATTATAAGAAGACATACCACTATAGCAGGAGTAGAAAATCTTATGTAAATCATTGAAAGATTTTTTACATGTAGCTGTCTATTATAAAAACCTTGAGAAAAGAAATTTCTGTTTTCATATTGTCTCAACAATATTATTAATTGTATTTTGTTTTTAATCTATTACAGGACAATATTCAAGTGGATCATGTTATAAATTACTTGGAGGGAGAGACTACCTTTAATCTTATTTTCCTTGTATTTTTCGTATTGTTTTAATATAAATATATACATATACATATATATATGTGTCCAAATGTGTGTATGTATATATATATATATATATATATATATATATTTGTTAATAAAAAATATATAATATTGTTCCATTACCTAAATGTCTACATGTTTTTGTATTGTTCAAGAATTACAAATTTCTGATTTTTTTTTAAATTAAATATATTAAAATGTTTTTAAACATAAAAATTAACAACATATAACAACAGAACGATTAATCCAAACACAAACAAATATTATAACTGAAAGTGAATATATATATATATATATATTTTTTTTTTTAAATTTCTTATTCTTGATGTCTCCAATTTATGAACTATATTTTTTTACTATAATATTCCTTTTGAACATTAGCCTGGTCTTTAAGTATTGCATTTCTTTCTTTCTCTAATTTTATCATTTGTTTAAAAAATTAATTTTGTTCATTGCGAAAAGACAATGCCATATCAGTAAGTCTTTCAATTTAATTTGTTCGTTCTGGTTGAGCTTGTGGTGGTCATCCGGCATCCTCATTTTCTTCCTCTATTTCAGATTCCATTATGGGTATTTGAGGTGTATTAAGTTCAGGTGGAGTAATTCCCTCTACTTGTCTTTCATCTTCATCCTCCTGACAAACAGTGTCCTCCATAAGGTATTCCAAATTCATTTCAATTTCTTCTATGATTGTAAATAACATCAATTAGTATTAATCAAGTTCTTTTTTTAAAAAATAAATAAAAAAGAGGAAAATACCATTGAATAATGCAATTGATGAATTCTGCATTGTCTGCAGTAATCCTCGTACACCTGTAAACATACATATATTGATATTAATATAAATATAATTTACTTTAAAAAATGCAGAAACAATACCTGTTATGAAAACATGCAAATTGTCATTTACAAATAAAAGATAAAAAAAAATAAATATAAGAATTATTTATATAAAAACATAGGTATAGTAGTGTATGATCCATTAGAAAATACATTACAAAACTTTATGTCTTGCTTCAAATTGAACTTGCAATTTTCATAAACTTTATAAATAAATACTATTCTTAAAATCCAAATCATTCTATAGATATATTTAATTTTTTTGTTTTGTTATAATAATGGCCATTTTAGGATCACAATCTGGGTTGTGCTTTCTGATTGTACAGCAACAAAAAAAAATATCAGTACATGTTCATGAAGCCAAACACTGTCTTTATTCCTTTGTTTACATTCTTTTTTTATATATAAAAAAGAATATATCAATAAAATAAATTATATTTCATTATATGACTTGATTATAAACTTTACTTCTATACTAAGAGTAATATTGTGTGTATGGGTTTGCACCATATAACGTTATTATGCCTGTAAATTTAAAAGCATTTTCTATGAAGAATACACATGTTTAAGAAATTGATTAAAAAACTTATTGAATGTACATGCTCTATGTAACTATGGCAATTTTTTTATTTTCTTATTTGAGTATCCGTTTTTATAGAACATCGGATCTATATATTATTTTCTAAATGAACTATAACAATCCTGGATCAGTGGTTTACATCCTAGAATTATTGCTTACATTTAATTGCAATATTCCTTTGAACATATATATATATATATATATATATATATATATATATATATATATATATACTTACTGACACTTTCTTCTCTGGATGGGATATCACGTGATGTGCATGGTTGTGACTTTTGTGAAGTCGATTCTGACTCAAAAGGTAGGTCCTCCTGGGCATGTTCTAAATATTGTTCTAATGCCTCTTCATGTTGTTCTATTATATACATAAGAAATAAAGAATTCAGTACCATCAGATCATTTCAACAAAGAAACAAAAAAAACATTTCATATTAATAATAAATAATAAATTTACCTTTAAAATCCATAGTATCCGATGGAACATCAAGGTCCACCACGACAGCATCACCCATCCTGGCATACAGCATATGTTCATAATCAAGTTCTACCCTATATGCGGGGCCTCCACCCTTTCCTTTAGATGACTGTTTTTCTCGGGACACACTTTTTTCTTGATATTTTTCCTGATATCTGTCACCCGCTTACGACAGGCCCTAACGTCTTTTGGAAAACTCCCTTCTGCTGACACAACATGACTAATTTGTTCCCAGATGGCTTTCTTTCTTTGAGGGTTAATAGATCGAGTTTGATATCCAATTATATCTTCATAATGTTCTATGACAGCTTCAACCAATATACAGTTTTGACGATGTTTAAACATCACACTTCTTCCACTTTTGGTCTTTCCTGATAGTCCGGAGGCCATCGCAATATTGATAATATAAATGGCGCAAAAAATGATATATGCTTTGTTTAAAGTTAAAATAACGTCATGAATGAATATAATAATCACAACATTAGTTCTAGAAAATTCTAGAAATGGGGCGTTAAAAACTATATGCACAGATTAACCAAATAATTTAAACATGACTATCTCAAATTTGATTGGATAATCCTTTTTAACTCTTTTATTATTGGTAGAAGATTTTTATTTTTAAATTTCCATACTGAATCTTAATTCATCAATGAACATTAACATTGATATTTCCCTAAAGTTATCATCAGTTATATTAGAAAAAAAAAATGTATCTACACTGATATTTTGTAGATAAAATAAATCCATGTTATTGCGCATTTTGAAAAAAGTATCATTACATTTTTTTTGAAGTATAAAAAATGTAATGCTTTCTATTTTTTTAACATTAGTATGCCAAGAAAAAAATTATATATTGTTTCATTCAAAATATTTACATATTGAATTAATAAGATTGACAGAATAGTGATTTTCTATGTATGTAAAAATATGTTTCTTTATTGCGCAATTAGATAGAAAATAAGTTTCGTTATTGGGTGTAGTGTTTTTGTTAGACAGAGACATTGATTACAATGCATCATTCGAAGAAATTGTTCATTGGAGAATTGCTTATTATTTCCTACACAATGGAAAAATATTTCCCCCAAAAAAGGAAGGGGATTTTCACCTTGGATCAAGACAGACCTAATCCAATATTATATGAGATGGTGCGCCGGGTTAGGCGTGTGTCTGGGCAGATTAGGACTAGAAAACAATGCCTCAAGAGATCCGGACCTTTATCAGGAAATGTAAGCATATTTTAAATATCAAAAATCAAATTTGAATGATATATATGTTTAAGTTTAATTACTTACTGTGAAGTATTAACATTAATGTCAATATATAACTTATGAAAGGGAAGATAATTCTCACAAGTCAATAATACAATTATTCACCACTAGAGGGTGTTATTTCATGAATTCGCATGACACCACTAGAGGGTGTTATTTCATGAATTCGCATGACACGCATGAAATAACACCCTCTAGTGGTGAATAATTGTATTATTGACCTGTGAGAATTATTTTCCTTCAAGGGCTTATACATTTGCATATGAATCACCTAGTTTTAACTTTCAAATACATTTTACAATCCAAAAAAAGCAAAATTGGTGATAAAAGTAATTTTTAGAAAACATGAAAATTACATACACTATGGTAATCGTGAAAGTTTATTTTGAAGTACACTGTCCCTTTCATAAGTCATTGTATTTCAAAAAAAATATTGAAAATAATAGATATGAAGAAATGGTCTATCAATAATTTATTTCCCCAAAATAATTGTTGTATAGTGGGACTTTAAAGGCATCAAAAATTTATTAGGTAAAATCAAAATGTTATGTGAATACAGACATAATGAAAGTTTTACATTAAATTTCATGTTATTAAAATATATTTTTTTTTTCAGTTCCTAAAGATCAAAAAATATATATCAATAAAAAAGAAGTTTTGGATACCACACTTGCAGCTGAAAATAATTTGACAAGGACATACTCTACAGTACGAAAACTAAGACAACAATATGAATCCTTGTAATCTATTATTTCAATTTGTTGTTTTATTAATAAGAATGAATGTGGAAATAACAATTTCTTTTTTTTATAAATTATTTTTGGGAAATTAAAAAATGTTGGTCTCTGTGTGTTTTCTTCATAATATAAAGGTATCAGCAAAATGAAGTTGAGAACATAAACAGTAAACATGTATGCCTAGAACAGATGATGTTATGGAAATATACTAGTTAGGTGCTATCTTTGAGGTACACAAACTGAAATGTTTTCACATCATGGTAATGTATTACCAAAAAATTGGAAGAAAAAATGTTAGTGACACGTTTGTTTTATAATTAAGCTTGTTTCACAGCAGTCAAACATATGTAATACTTTTGAGATTATTAGCTTTTGACAATAATAATTATTATTTATTAAATTATAAAAAATAAGTTTAGTATAAAAAAATATATATATTAGGTAAATACACATCAAATAAGCTGTAAATCCAAAGATTATATTTCTATACAAATAAAGGTACCATTTAATTTCTATTATGCACTATAATTACGCTCAATTTTAATAATAAATATGTCGCAAAAATACTCCTAATGGAGAGATTTATCAATATCACGCTGCATCTCGCCTTTTCTATGAAATATTTTTTATCATAAAGTGTATATATGAGTGTAGTTTATTTTAAAGTACTTATGTTGTTGTGTTTGGTGATCATTTTTTTTAACCCTTACACTTTATGCAAGGTCTTCACTCACGTTAATTCGCTGAGCGCAAATTTGAGCTCAAGCGTACCTGTTTACTTTCAAATTGTTATATGCAAGTAAGCTAACATGGTGGTGATGTTGCTTATTGATAATATTGAGTGCCTTTTGCAATCTGACCCTAATTATTATGTTGCTTGGAGAGCTTAAGACAAATATATTACATTTAGTGACATTAAAATAATTATATTTATTTTTATAGCACATAGCTTTTATATTTATTGAAAAAATAGACAAATCCATTTAAAATAGAGGTTTTAACAATGAGGAGCATTTGATTGGAAGAGTTTGGCATGTACTGGCAGATCTACAAGGCCACAGTTATGTAGAAATAACTTGCTTTTCCTGTTGGGTTAACTGTTTGAATAAAACACAAAATAAAATTCATGAAGGAAATACTGTAGGAAGTAACATTACATTTTAGAAATGCTAAGCGTCCCTCTGCATACAATTACAGGAAAACATTACTACATAGCACCATACCGTGAACATTCATGCATACTAGCAGTTTTTAGTTTTTGACAGATTTGTATACACATAAATTTAAACTCTACATAGTTTTCTTTATTAATTGGGGTTAAATGTGGAGTTTTTTTTTTTAATTAATTTATAGGTTTTTATACAGGCAGAAACACCGTTTTTTTCTAAACTACCTATTAACCCCTAAACCGAGGCCCTCCCACATCACAAACACTAAAATAAAATTATTAACCCCTAATCTGCCGCTCCAGACATCGATGCCACTTTAATAAACATATTAACCCCTAAACTGCCGCACTCCCGCATCGTAAACACTAGTTAAATATTATTAACCCCTAATCTGCTGTCCCTAACATCGCTGCAACCTACATTACTGTTATTAACCCCCTAATCTGCTGCCCCAAAATCACCACCACTATACTAAAGTTATTAACCCCTAATCCTAACCCTAAGTCTAACCCTAACACCCCTAACTTTAATATAATTAAAATAAATCTAAATCAATATTACTATCATTAACTAAATAATTCCTATTTAAAACTAAATACTTACCTGTAAAATAAACCCTAAGCTAGCTACAATATAACTAATAGTTACATTGTATCTATCTTAGGTTTTATTTTTATTTTACAGGTAAGTTTGTATTTATTTTAACTAGGTAGACTAGTTACTAAATAGTTATTAACTATTTACTAACTATCTAGTTAAAATAAATACAAATTTACCTGTAAAATAAAACCTAACCTGAGTTACACTAACCTTACACCTAACCTTACACTACAATTAAATAAATTACATTAATTAAATACAATTAACTAAATTACAAAAAACAAATACTAAATTACACAAAGTAAAAAAGAAATTATCAAATATTTAAACTAACTACACCTAATCTAATAGCCCTATCAAAATAAAAAGCCCCCCCAAAATAAAAAAAAAACAATAGCCTACAATAAACTACCAATGGCCCTTAAAAGGGCCTTTTGCCGGGCATTGCCCAAAGAAATCAGCTCTTTTACCTGTAAAAAAAATACGAACAACCCCCAATAGTAAAACCCACCACCCACTCAACCAACCCCCAAATAAAATCCTATCTAAAAAAAACTAATCTCCCCATTGCCCTGAAAAGGTCATTTGGATGGGCATTGCCCTTAAAAAGACATTTAGCTCTTTTTCTGCCCAAACCCTAATCTAAAAATAAAACCCACCCAATAAACCCATAAAAAAAACTAACACTAACCCTCGAAGATCCACTTACAGTTTTTGAAGACCGGAAATCCATCCTCAACGAAGCGGCAGAAGTCCTCAGCGAAGCCGGCAGAAGTCTTCATCCAAGCGGCTTGAAGTCTTCATCCAAGCCAGCAGAAGTCTTCATCCAGATGGCATCTTCTATCTTCATCCATCCAGTGCGGAGCGGCTCCATCTTCAAGACATCCGACGCGGAGCATTCTCTTCTTTTCACGGCTAACGAAGAATGAAGGTTCCTTTAAGGGACATCATCCAAGATGGCGTCCCTTGAATTCCGATTGGCTGATAGAATTCTATCTGCCAATCAGAATTAAAGGTGTAAAATTCCTATTGACTGTTCCAATCAGCCAATAGAATGCAAGCTCAATCCTGGAAGCTTCAATACTGGAAGCGTCTTCATATCTTATTCTGCATTGCTACATCGCTAGTTGTGTTAAATCTCAAATAGACCTTTGCATGACAAAAGCATTATTAGAACTATTTTAGGCTATTACAAAATGCAGAATTACAGTGTTGCAATGCAAAAGCAAAAAGTAATTAGTTGGGAACAATTATCTGTGAAAAGAGATATGTACTTTTAACTTGTATTGTTCTTTAGCCATTTCTTCAATAAAGTAGCAAAATATATTGAATGTTTTAAATAAATGCATATTAAAACGTGCAGATAAGTAATTTGTTTAATTGATTAAGTTAGAATATTTTCCAGAATTTTCTAACTTTAGTGATCAAAAGTTTTTTTTGGGGGGGTACATCACATACCCAATTTCCTGCAGCAAATCATGTTACACTTAGCAAAAGAGTAAAGTTGAAATTTTCCATGTAAAATATTTATAAGAAAAGAGGTCTATAAGGGGCATATTTATCAAGCTCCGTATGGAGCTTGATGCCCCGTGTTTCCGGCGAGCCTTCAGGCTCACCAGAAACAGAAGTTATGAAGCAGAGGTCTAAAGACCACTGCTCCATAACCTGTCCGCCTGCTCTGAGATGGCAGACAGAAATCGTCAGAAATCAACCTGATCGAATACGATCAGTTTGATTGATACCCCCTGCTAGCGGGCGATTGGCCGCAAATCTGCAGGGGGTGGTATTGCACCAGTAGTTCACAAGAACTGCTGGTGCAATGATTAATGCCGAGAGCGTATGCTATCGGCATTTATCGATGTGCAGTGGACATGATCCACTATATTGGATCATGTCCTCTCGCAACATAATAAATAGGCCCCTAAATCTGCTCATCTATCTGAGATATAAATTAACTGTGGATGTTCTGCTGTTGTGTTAGTGGCACACATTGTAAATGAGTTCATATGCGAGTCAAAATTGCATGCAGTGTGCATTTCCCACTATACAAAACTTGGGTGCACAGCAGTACTTTTTGGGCATATTCAAATCCCTGTTATTGATTGCTGGAATGTTAAAATCAGCCAGGGGTCAAGTCAAGTGGGAACGCATGGGAACGGAGTTCCTGCACTATTTTTGCAGAAGGAACTAAGATCCCTCTGGCCAGAGAACAGAAATGCTTCAGTAAACACTGTTGCTGCTGGTGGAAGGAGCTGGAGCACAGCCTGGTTAGAGGGATAGTGAGATCCTCTAGTAATGGGCAGTAACACTTCCTTCAATACACTAAATGCAAGCCTCTCAGCGGTCCTGCTGTGTGATCACCCCGCAATGTGTGTAACACATGGTGCTTACATTTCTGTGTGGCTTGCTCTGGGGTTATATAGCTACCCTCAGCAGAAATAGGACTATTGCACCTTAAATCGGTGAGACTCTGTGACATAGGAGGATTCTCAGGCAACCATTCAACCCTTCACTGGATTTGATTTGCTTTAATTAACCAAAGTGTATAGATTATATACATATAAATACAGTATGTGTAAGTGTATGTGTGTGTGTATATATATATATATATATATATATATATATATATATATATATACACTTTTATTTGTAGGACTTGACCCCTGGTATCAGCATAGCTTTTGCTTCTGCTTAGAAGGCTGGTTATCTGCAACTCTTTCAGGGCCATATGAAAAAAATATAACCCAGAAACATGTTTTGTGTGCAAAAGGTAAGTATATGTTGTTTTATTTTAAAGGACATTAAACACAAACCTCCCATAAAGGGCCAGAATACAAGTGGCGCTCTAATTTTTCTTCCGCTCCAGCGATAACTATGCTTAAAGTAAAAAATTAGCATGGCCGGATTAGAGAATGTATTCAAAGTTGAATGTTAAAATATTGCACGGCTAACTTCAGGACTTTGGATATGGTGACCGTGCTAACTCCTCCCCATAGACTTCTATGGGGCACACTACAAAAAACCTTATCAATTATCGCTCTGATGCTGTCACACTTCCCAAAACAGTTCAGGGGTTTGAAGCTCATGTGTAGAGGTGTTAGACTTAGTCCCATTTTGTGCACTAAAAGGGGCCATTGAAACAGGGAACTTGAGAGTCAGATTCAGGAAACAAGGCAGCAGTAATGCCCACACCAGAGCTGGGTCAGAAGTTGTGCCCTCTCTAAGGCCGAGACTCGAGTGCCGACTTGAGGGCCGAAGACAGGAACAGAATACTAATGTTTGGCAGACACCTCTACAGGGCTTGGGTACTGAAGCAGGATACCAGTGCTTAGCAGACACCCTCTTCAGGGTGTGGGTACCGAAGCAGAATACCAGTGCTTTGCAGATGCCCTCTGCAGGGCTAGGGTCCTGCAGCAGTATACTAATGCTCAACAGATGCCCTTCTGCAGCACTTGGGCACTGGAACAGTATACCAGTGCCTGGCAGATGCAGGGCTAGAGTGCTGAAGCAGTGTACCAGTGTTTGGCACATGTCCTCTGCAGGGCTAGCATTATGGAACAGAATACTGGTGCTTTGCAGATGATTTGCAGGGCTAGGGTGCTGAAACAGGAATACCAGTCCTTGTCAGATGCACTCTGCAGGGTATGGGTACAAGAACAGGATACCGGAGTAGAGATACTGGATACACTGGTGCTAGATAGGCACCCTCTGCAGGGCTTGGGTACAGGATCAGGGTACCCTAGTAGAGATACTGGATACACTGGTAGCTGTGACTGGCTGAAAACAAGAAAATAGTCTGAAGACAAGCTGAGGGCCATATACCAGAAGGCAGTCTGATCAGTCACCACAGGGATTATCTGGAAGAGTAGTCAAAAAACAAGCCAAGTTCAGTTTGCCAGAGAAGCTGTCCCATCCTTTTTCTAAAGATAAGCCAGGTATAGGAGCCAGAAGATATACCAGAACAGAAGATATATATATATATATATATATATATATATATATATATATATATATATATATGTGTGTGTGTGTGTGTGTGAGAGATTTTTTTTGTAAAATATATATTTACCTAAATATCTGTATAAATAAATTACAGATATATATATATATATATATATATATATATATATATATATCTTTAAATATTTTTTTATTGAGGTTTTATAAAAGAGAAAACAAATATTGAACGTCCAGCAGTATAAATGGCAAAACAGTATATAACAAGGACAATTGACAAAATATGGACACATGAAACCTCCATTTGATCATTTTTTAACTCTTAAGAATGACTAATTATCTGGCCATTAATAGGCCCTTTGATATAGGTGAGTTAGTTGGAACATGATAGCCATAGCAAAAGTCCTTTCGGATCTAATGGCACTTATACTATATGGTAATAGATATAATAAAGTATCTAGTGAAAATGAGAATTGGATATAAACTTGAATATGACACAATATAGTATATCAGAGGATAAACACTGCTTGAAGTGGAATATAACAGTGGCACTTAAGGAATCGACTGTAGTAGTAAGAGGTCTCATTTGGCCCTGATCAAACATATGAATCAAAAGGGGGAACTCATAGCTAAGATACAGAACTGTTTAATAAAACTACTGCTAAGTCAACAATACAATATTGCAAGACATAAAATTGTAAGGTGGAACACAATCTGAGAGGACAGTCTTTCTAATAAACATTATAAATCTCCATACTATGGAATTTTTATAAGTGACAAAAGATGGAGGGCTTGACAATCACCCGATTATTAGTAACTATAAGCTGTACATGTATATCACATATTATAAGGCTACTTATAGGACTAAATATTCTGTTCATGATAAACAATACTTTGTCTTTCCAATTAGAGACTGATTTAAGCGTGTCTCTTGAACCTCAACGGAAGGTACCTAAGGATCATATAATGACATATCTACATAATGGCAGTATGTATAGGATCTTATAGCAAGAGTGTTGTGTTATTAACACATCTGCATTAAGATTTAGTCTTCAGGCTAATGCTAGGAAAGGGCATACTGGGTAGATTGATGTGGTGATATATTTGTGGCTTTATTATTAGAACAGATAGGACTCAACAAGTATTAAGTGGTCTACATGGTCCAAAGGTGTAATAGGATATGCATAAGACTCTAGTAATGCATTATATGACATATAAGGTGATAAATATTCCTGGTCACCCATAGTAGGTTTATAAACGTTTGCCCTTCTTATTAGATGGAAAGTGGATCTTAGCTTGAAATAATATATGTGATAAAATCAGAGGTATAGGTCTGAAGGCCCTCACTTCTCATAATTGTAATCTGCACACTTATACAGTTAGGTACCTAACAGTTGTTGAAAGGGAAACAACACTAACCACACCGATGTACGGTATCAGGTTTATTATATCGTATAGCGTCTCATAATGTTAAATTAGACTAAAGCATCATCATGTGTATGAGATGATCATAGGTTGTCAAACAATTGTTAAATCCTTTGGAAAGGGGGATTTGAAAGAACCACCTTACCCAATACCAGATCTAATGATCAGTTTGAGGCAATATACATAAAGTACATGCGGCTCCTAATGTGTAGATGCGGGGTAGAATATTTCTACGAAAAATTCCCTATCACCCGAGTAGAAGTTTAAATGTTCTGCTGACCTCTTCCATAGAAGTCGGGTGGATCTTCCAACAGATGTGGAGTAGGTTGCAGGTGGGTCTCCGGATTGAACGATCTTTTCGGCTCAGGCATGATTAGTGGTGTAAATGATATCTTGAAGTCATCTGGATCCTCCTTATTTGTAGACTGTAGCTCCCGGGGATCAGCCGCATCCCCCAGAAGAGAGGTCAAAAAGGGTGTGGAGAACATTCCAGGGTAGGCACTTGCATAGTGATTGTTCCGTTATTATTGGTAGCCAGTACTGTGTTGTTAGGGTGCAGTATGATTTCTGAGCATACATCGGGTCTCTCTGCCTTTGCCATCTCTGATGAATTGGCCCACATCGTTGTTAGTTTCACAAGCTGAGACAGACTGTTGTAGCTGTAATCGATCTGTCCCTCAAGCTTTGTTAAGGCGATTTTTACTCTAATAGATAGTTTCCCCATTCTGAGGGTAAAGAGCCAGAATGAAAGCTGCCACTATATGCTATATACCTGATTTCCCATGGGGGGGGAGGAATTTAGATTTTGCTCCCGAAGGAGAAATATAGAGTCCAGTTTGTCTGGGTTAATGAGCTCTGTCGCTTAAAATATTGACATATTAATAATCTTTAGGGTGTCCCCCTCTCAATAATGCATATTTTGATAATGGATGGCTTGTTAATGTATTGATTTCTCAGTGAAATATATATCCAAAAAAATAGAGCTCACAGCATAGCAGCCACTTTCGTTCATGGTCTGGACACGCCCCCGATATAGAAATATTTATATACATATATATATATATATATATATATATATATATATATATATATATATGTATATATGATATATAGATAAATATAGATGTATAGATATATTGTTTATACAGAAAAATATAGAAATATCTTTTTAAAAAAATATATATTTTTTTTAAGTGAAGAACAAAGCAAATTACAGCATGTTACAAATTATATTGTATGTTTCCAGGTATTTGACTGGAAAGGGCTAAAATTATATATATATATATATATATATATATATATATATATATATATATATATATATATATTAGCGCTGTGGAATCTGTTGGCGCTCTACAAATAACCGATAATAATAATAATAATATATATATATATATATATATATATACAGTTGCAAGAAAAAGTATGTGAACCCTTTGGAATGATATGGATTTCTGCACAAATTGGTCATAAAATGTGATCTGATCATCATCAAGTCACAACAATAGACAATCACAGTCTGCTTAAACTAATAACACACAAAGAATGAAGTTACCATGTTTTTATTGAACACACCATGTAAACATTCACAGTGCAAGTGGAAAAAGTATGTGAACCCCTAGACTAATGACATCTCCAAGAGCTAATTGGAGTGAGATGTCAGCCAACTGGAGTCAAATCAATGAGATGAGATTGGACGTGTTGGTTACAGCTGCCCTGCCTTATAAAAAACACACACCAGTTCTGGGTTTGCTTTTCACAAGAAGCATTGCCTGATGTGAATGATGCCTCGCACAAAAGAGCTCTCAGAAAACCTACAATTAAGAATTGTTGACTTGCATAAAGCTGGAAAGGGTTATAAAAGTATCTACAAAAGCTTTGCTGTTCATCAGTCCACGGTAAGACAAATTGTCTATTAATGGAGAAAGTTCAGCACTGTTGCTACTCTACCTAGCAGTGGCTGTCCTGTAAAGATGACTGCAAGAGCACAGCGCAGACTGCTCAATGAGGTGAAGAAGAATCCTAGAGTGTCAGCTAAAGACTTACAAAAGTCACTAGCAAATGCTAACATCCCTGTTAGCGAATCTACAATACGTAAAACACTAAACAAGAATGGATTTCATGGGAGGATACCACAGAGGAAGCCACTGCTGTCCAAACAAAACATTGCTGCACGTTTACAGTTTGCACAAGAGCACCTGGATGTTCCACAGCAGTACTGGCAAAATATTCTGTGGACAGATGAAACCAAAGTTGAGTTGTTTGGAAGAAACACACAACACTATGTGTGGCGAAAAAGAGGCACAGCACACCAACATCAAAACCTCATCCCAACTGTGAAGTATGGTGGTGGGAGCATCATGGTTTGGGGCTGCTTTGCTGCTTCAGGGCCTGGACGGATTGCTATCATCAAAGGAAAAATTAATTCCCAAGTTTATCAAGACATTTTGCAGGAGAACTTAAGGCCATCTGTCTACCAGCTGAAGCTCAACAGAAGATGAGTGTTGCAACAGGACAATAACCCAAAGCATAGAAGTAAATCAACAACAGAATGGCTTAAACAGAAGAAAATACGCCTTCTGAAGTGGCCCAGTCAGAGACCTGACCTCAACCCGATTGAGATGCTGTGGCATGACCTCAAGAAAGCGATTCACACCAGACATCCCAAGAATATTGCTGAACTGAAACAGTTCTGTAAAGAGGAATGGTCAAGAATTACTCCTGACCGTTGTGCACGTCTGATCTGCAACTACAGGAAACGTTTGGTTGAAGTTATTGCTGCCAAAGGAGGTTCAACGAGTTATTAAATCCAAGGGTTCACATACTTTTTCCACCTGCACTGTGAATGTTTACATGGTGTGTTCAATAAAAACATGGCAACATTTCATTCTTTGTGTGTTATTAGTTTAAGCAGACTGTGATTGTCTATTGTTGTGACTTAGATGATGATCAGATCACATTTTATGACCAATTTGTGCAGAGATCCATATCATTCCAAAGGGTTCACATACTTTTTCTTGCAACTGTATAAATACACATGTATACACATATATACATTTATAGGTATGTGTCACAGTAGAAAAAAATATTTTTTTATAAACTACTGACAACGTTTCTCCTAAATTCCCCAAAAAATAAAATATTGTCATTTAGAGCATTTATTTGCAGAAAAGGACAACAGATCAAAATAACACAAACGAGGCAGTGTTTTCAGAGCTCAAATAATGCAAAGAAAACAAGTTCATTTTTGTTAAACAACACAAATACTAATGTTTTAACTTAGCAAGAGTTCCGAAATCTCGTACGTGGCTTGATTCAGGCGTCCTTCACAAAGATAAATCTGCCCAATTCCATCTTCTCTGATGAGTCCAATTTTCAGCTTTGCCCAACACCTGGTCATCTAATGGATAGATGGAGACCTGGAGAGGCAAAAGAGCAACACTGTCTTGCAACCACTGTGAAATTTGGTGGAGGATCCATGATGATCTGGGGGTACTTGAGCAAAGCTGGAATCGGGCAGATTTATCTTTGTGAAGGAATCAGGCAGATTTATCTTTGTGAAGGAATCAAGCCATGTACAAGGTGATCCTGGGAGAAAATTTGCTTCCTTCTGCTCTGACATTGTTCCCAAATTCTGAAGATTGTTTTTATCCAGCAGGACAATGCTCCATGTCACACAGCCAGGTAAATAAAAGTGTGGCTGGAGGACCACCAGCTCAAGACCCTGTCATGGCTAGCCCAAACTTCAGACCTAAACCCCATTGAAAACCTCTGGAATGTGATCATGAGGAAGATTTATGGTCACAAGCACACTTGAATTTTTGCGCCAGCAGTGGCATAATGTCACCCAACAGCAATGTGAAAGACTGGTAGAGCGCATGCCATGACCCATAAAAGCTGTGATTAAAAAACAGGGTTATTCCACCAGATATTGATGTCTGAACTCTTGCTAAGTTAAACATTAGTATTGTGTTGCTTAAAAATGAATATTATCTTTTTTCTTATAGTGTAGGGGGTTAATTGCGGTGGGGGTTGTGTCAGTTTAGGGGATAATAGAGTAGGGGGTTAATATTGATGGGGTTGTGGCATTTTAGGGTTTAATAGTATAGGGGTTATTTGCAATGGGGGTTGTAGGGGTTTAGGGATTAAAAGAGTAGGGGGTTCATTTTGATAGTTTAGGGGTTAATAGAGTAGGGGTTAATTGTGATGGGGTTGGGGTGGTTTAGGGGTTAATAGTGTAGGGGGTTAATTGTAATGGGGGTTGTGACAGTTTAGGGGTTACTAGTGTAGGGAGTTAATTGTGATGGGGTTGTAGCTGTTTAGGGATTAAGTAGTGTAGCAGGGATTTGCAATGGGGGTTATAGTGTTTTAACCATTAGTAGAGGGTTTATTGTGATGGAGGTTAGCATGTGAGTAAAGGTGTTATTTTTTTTTTCAATTCATGGCTCCACTGAAATCTGTGGGGTGCATAGAATATTGCAAATTTTGATATCTGAAGTCTAGTTTTTTTGCATAGGTCTGGTTTTTCTAGACTGCAATGTTTTTACTTTTAACTTGCAATAAGTGTGCTACCCGACAAGCGCAAAAAGGTAACTTCTAACAAAGTTTACAATCGAGAGAAAGCAGTAATTACTCATCCACCTGTAATCTAGCCCAAAGTTGTCATAACACAATCATTTAAATTGGGCATGACCCACTTGTGGCCCAAGGATCTCATGCTACCTTCTGCACTTGTCTTTGTGGCCCCTGTGCCATATTTTTTATGTACCCAGGAAAAAGCAAAGATAAAAATGAATGCTTTGTGAGGCCAAAACGCAAAAACTCGCTCTAAAGGTGAAAACAGAAGATGAAATTACCCTGTAACATTAGCTAACTCCCTTGTGCCCTGAACATTTTTAGAAAGTTATTATGTGTGTGTTTAATAATCATAACTTTACATGTGCCCCTTAAGGCTTCTAACATATGGACCTGCTGCCCCAGGTGTTAGGAAGCTGTCCATCCCTGATTTAAATAATGCTATTAGCTAAAAAATAAATAGTTCAGCAACAGAATAGAGACACCTCGTAAAGACAGAATAGTTCAGCAGCCAGGCAAGCAGCATGCTGGAGTATACAAGGTTGTATCTGTGTTCTCCATGACCATGCAGTACTTCCTCTCTCAGAAAACCTGTCTGCTTGCAATCACAGTAAGCTTTTGATTGATTCCTATTGAGCAATACATTAATTAGAAATGTATCAGCATTGCCACTATATAATGTCTTAAAATATATAAATTCATGTTCTTGTTTCCTGACTGACAATAAAAAATATGTGGGTAGATTCCGAGTTATTGTCCGTAAGGCTTGCATTGCTAATGAGCCTTTTTTTTAACGCTCCCTTAAGACAACGCTGGTATTACAGGATTTTTTAAACCCGGCGTTAGCCGCAAAAAGGTGAGCGTAGAGCAAAATTTAGCTCCACATCTCACCTCAATACCAGCGTTGCTTACTGTAGCGGTAAGCAGGTAAAACGTGCTTGTGCACGATTTCCCCATAGGAAACAATGGGCTGAGCCGGCTGAAAAAAAACCTAACACCTGCAAAAAAGAAGCGTTCAGCTCCTAACGCAGCCCCATTGATTCCTATGGGGAAAGGAATTTTATGTCTACACCTAACACACTAACATGAACCCTGAGTCTAAACACCCCTAATCTTACACTTATTAACCCCTAATCTGCTGCCTCCGACATCGCCGACACCTGCTTTATATTTTTAACCCCTAATCTGCCGCTCCGGACACCGCCGCCACCTACATTATAGTTATGAACCCCTAATCTGCTGCCTCCAACATTGCCAACACCTACATTAGATTTATTAACCCCTAATCTGCCCTTCCCAACGTCGCCGCAACTATATTAAATGTATTAACCCGTAATCTGCTGCCGCCACTATAATAAAGTTATTAACCCATAAACCTAACCCTAACCCTAACCCTAACACCCCCCTAATTTAAATATAATTAAAAAAAAAAAATTCTATCTAAAAGGAAATACTTACCTATAAAATAAACTATAAGATAGCTACAATATAACTAATAGTTACATTGTAGCTAGTTTAGGGTTTATTTTTATTTTACAGGCAACTTTGTATTTATTTTAACTAGGTAGAATAGTTACTAAATAGTTATTAACTATTTAATAACTACCTAGCTAAAATAAGTACAAATTTACCTGTAAAATAAATCCTAACCTAAGTTACAATTACACCTAACACTACACTATCATTAAATAAATTACCTAAACTACCTACAATTAATTACAATTAAATTAAATAAACTAAAGTACGAAAAACAACAAACACTAAATTACAGAAAATAAAAAAATAATTATTATTTTTTTAAACTAATTACACCTACTCTAATCCCCCTAATAAAATAAAAAAGCCTCACAAAATAATAAAAATCCCTACCCTATACTAAATTACAAATAACCCTTAAAAGGGCCTTTTGCGGGGCATTGCCCCAAAGTAATCAGCTCTTTTACCTGTAAAAAAATACAATGCCCCCCAACATTAAAACCCACCACCCACACACCCAACCCTACTCTAAAACCCACCCAATACCCCTTAATAAAACCTAACACTACCCCCTTGAAGATCACCCTACTTTGTGCTGTCTTCACCCAGCCGGGTACAAGTGGACCTCCAGACCGGCAGAAGTCTTCATCCGATCCGGGCAGAAGAGAATCTCCAGACCGGCAGAAGTCTTCATCCAGGCGGCATCTTCTATCTTCATCCATCCGGAGCGGAGTGGGTCCATCTTCAATCCAGCCGACGCCGGACATCCTCTTCAAATGAAGTCCAACTGAAGAATGAAGGTTCCTTTAAATGACGTTATCCAAGATGGCGTCCCTTGAATTCCGATTGGCTGATAGGATTCTATCAGCCAATCGGAATTAAGGTAGGAAAAATCCTATTGGCTGATGCAATCAGCCAATAGGATTGAGGTCGCATTCTATTGGCTGATTGGAACAGCCAATATGATTTTTTTCTACCTTAATTCCAATTGGCTAATAGAATTCTATCAGCCAATCGGAATCTAAGGGACACCATCTTGGATGACGTCACTTAAAGTTATTACGAAGAAGCCATCAGAAGAAGAGGATGCTCCACATCGGATGTCTTGAAGATGGTCCCGCTCCGTGCCCGAAGGATGAAGATAGAAGATGCCGTCTGGATGAAGACTTCTGCCCGTCTGGAGGACCACTTCTGCCTGTCTGGAGTACCACTTCTGCTGGCTTAGTTGAGGACATCTTGCCTCTTGAATGAAGACTTCTCCTGGTAAGTGAATCTTCGGGGGTTAGTGTTAGGATTTTATTAAGGGTGTATTGGGTTGGTTTATTTTTTAGATTAGGGACTTTGGGCCACAATAGAGCTAAATGCCCTATTAAGGGCAATGCCCATACAAATGCCCTTTTCAGGGCAATGGGGAGCTTATGTTTTTTTAGTTAGTTTTTTATTTGGGGGGGTTGGTTGTGTGGGTGGTGGGTTTTACTGTTGGGGGGGTGTTTATATTTTTTTTTCAGGAAAAAGAGCTGATTTCTTTGGGGCAATGCCCCGCAAAAGGCCCTTTTAAGGGCTATTGGTAGTTTAGTTTATGCAGTGCTTGCAGTGAACAAGTGCTTAAACGCACAAAACATGTCTGCATGAGGATCAGCTCATCAACCTGATTGTCTGAGTCACTGCTGGCTTTTTGTAGGACACCGCTTTTTTTGTCCTTTTTAATCGATTGGAATTAAAGTTGTTTTTATATTTTCACTTCTTGCCCGGAGTACTTTCTTTCTACAAGATTCTTACAAGCTTGAGCGCAACTTCTCTTTTTGGATCAGTGTACTTTGCTTTGTTTGGGGCGTGCGAGGCAGACACGCCTGAAGTTTGCAGCCTATCACTTGGATCTATCTAGGGGGTGTGTCCCCCACCCACTCTCCAGTGTGCCGGGTCGTCTGTTTTCATCGGACGCTCAGGAGGAGCGCAACCTACAGTGATTATACTGGGACTATATATATATATATATATATATATATATATATATATATATATATATATATATATAGTGAAGATTGGAGTAGCCGTGTTAGTCCAGTAGATAAGATGCTCAAAAAACAAATGGCTAGATTTAGAGTTCTGCGGCCAAAGGGGTGCGTTAACTACGCTGGCTTTTTTTCTCCCGCACCTTTTAAATACCGCTGGTATTTAGAGTTCACAGAAGGGCTGCGTTAGGATCCAAAAAGGGAGCGTAGAGCATATTTACCGCCACTGCAACTCTAAATTCCAGCTGTACTTACGGACGCGGCCAGCTTCAAAAACGTGCTCGTGCACGATTCCCCCATAGGAAACAATGGGGCTGTTTGAGCTGAAAAAAAACCTAACACCTGCTAAAAAGCAGCATTCAGCTCCTAACGCAGCTACATTGTTTCCTATGGGGAACACTTCCTATGTCTGCACCTAACACCCTAACATGTACCCCGAGTCTAAACACCCCTAACCTTACACTTATTAACCCCTAATCTGCCGCCCCCGCTATCGCTGACCCCTGCATATTATTATTAACCCCTAATCTGCCGCTCCGTACACCGCCGCAACCTACATTATCCCTATGTACCCCTAATCTGCTGCCCCTAACACCGCCGACCCCTATATTATATTTATTAACCCCTAATCTGCCGCCCCCAACGTCGCCTCCACCTACCTACACTTATTAACCCCTAATCTGCCGACTGGATCTCGCCGCTACTATAATAAATGTATTAACCCCTAATCCGCCTCACTCCCGCCTCAATAACCCTATAATAAATAGTATTAACCCCTAATCTGCCCTCCCTAACATCGCCGACACCTAACTTCAAGTATTAACCCCTAATCTGCCGACCGGAGCTCACCGCTACTCTAATACATTTTTTAACCCCTAAAGCTAATTCTAACCCTAACCCTAACACCCCCCTAAGTTAAATATAATTTTATTCTAACGAAATAAATTAACTCTTATTAAATGAATTATTCCTATTTAAATCTAAATACTTACCTGTAAAATAAACCCTAATATAGCTACAATATAAATTATAATTATATTGTAGCTATTTTAGGATTAATATTTATTTTACAGGCAACTTTGTATTTATTTTAACCAGGTACAATAGCTATTAAATAGTTAAGAACTATTTAATAGCTACCTAGTTAAAATAATAACAAAATTACCTGTAAAATAAATCCTAACCTAAGTTACAATTAAACCTAACACTACACTATCAATAAATTAATTAAATAAACTACCTACAATTATCTACAATTAAACCTAACACTACACTATCAATAAATGAATTAGATACAATATCTACAATTAAATAAACTAACTAAAGTACAAAAAATAAAAAAGAACTAAGTTACAAAAAATAAAAAAATATTTACAAACATTAGAAAAATATTACAACAATTTTAAGCTAATTTCACCTACTCTAAGCCCCCAAATAAAATAACAAAGACCCCCAAAATAAAAAAATGCCCTACCCTATTCTAAAATTAAAATAGAAAAGCTCTTTTACCTTACCAGCCCTGAAAAGGGCCCTTTGCGGGGCATGCCCCAAAGAATTCAGCTCTTTTGCCTGTAAAAAAAAACCATACAATACCCCCCCCAACATTACAACCCACCACCCACATACCCCTAATCTAACCCAACCCCCCCTTAAATAAAACTAACACTAAGCCCCTGAAGATCTCCCTACTTTGTCTTAACCACACCGGGTCCCGATCTGTCCAGAAGACCCTCCGAAATCTTCATCCAAGCCCAAGGGGGGGCTGAAGAGTGACGTCCATCCTCCGCCTGAAGTCTGGATCCAAGCGGCGGCTGAAGAAATCCATCATCGGGCTGAAGTCTTGATCCAAGCGGGCGCTGAAGAAGTCCATCATCGGGATGAAGTCTTCTATGAAGCGGCATTTTCAATCTTCTTTCTTCCGGAGCCATCATCTTCCAGCCGACGCGGATCCATCCTCTTCTACCGACACCTACTCGCCGAATGACGGTTCCTTTAAATTATGTCATCCAAGATGGCGTCCGTCGAATTCCGATTGGCTGATAGGATTCTATCAGCCAATCGGAATTAAGGTAGGAAAATTCTGATTGGCTGATGGAATCAGCCAATCAGATTCAAGTTCAATCCGATTGGCTGATCCGATCAGCCAATCAGATTGAGCTCGCATTCTATTGGCTGTTCCGATCAGCCAATAGAATGTGAGCTCAATCTGATTGGCTGATTGGATCAGCCAATCGGATTGAACTTGAATCTGATTGGCTGATTCCATCAGCCAATCAGAATTTTCCTACCTTAATTCCAATTGGCTGATAGAATCCTATCAGCGAATCGGAATTCGATGGACGCCATCTTGGATGACGTCATTTAAAGGAACCGTCATTCGGCGAGTAGGCGTCGGTAGAAGAGGATGGATCCGCGTCGGCTGGAAGATGATGGCTCCGGAAGAAAGAAGATTGAAAATGCCGCTTCTTAGAAGACTTCATCCCGATGATGGACTTCTTCAGCGCCCGCTTGGATCAAGACTTCAGCCCGATGATGGATTTCTTCAGCCGCCGCTTGGATCCAGGCTTCAGGCGGAGGATGGACGTCACTCTTCAGCCCCCCCTTGGGCTTGGATGAAAATTTCGGAGGGTCTTCTGGACAGATCGGGACCCGGTGTGGTGAAGACAAGGTAGGGAGATCTTCAGGGGCTTAGTGTTAGGTTTATTTAAGGGGGGTTTGGGTTAGATTAGGGGTATGTGGGTGGTGGGTTGTAATGTTGGGGGGGGTATTGTATGTTTTTTTTTACAGGCAAAAGAGCTGAACTTCTTGGGGCATGCCCCGCAAAGGGTCCTGTTCAGGGCTGGTAAGGTAAAAGAGCTTTTCTATTTTAATTTTAGAATAGGGTAGGGCATTTTTTTTATTGTGGGGGTCTTTGTTATTTTATTAGGGGACTTAGAGTAGGTGTAATTAGCTTAAAATTGTTGTAATATTTTTCTAATGTTTGTAAATATTTTTTTATTTTTTGTAACTTAGTTCTTTTTTAATTTTTGTACTTTAGTTAGTTTATTTAAATGTATTTATTTGTAGGTATTGTATTTAATTAATTTATTGATAGTGTAGTGTTAGGTTTAATTGTAGATAATTGTAGGTAGTTTATTTAATTTATTTATTGATAGTGTAGTGTTAGGTTTAATTGTAACTTAGGTTAGGATTTATTTTACAGGTAATTTGTAATTATTTTAACTAGGTAACTATTAAATAGTTATTAACTATTTAATAGCTATTGTACCTGGATAAAATAAATACAAAGTTGCCTGTAAAATAAATATTAATCCTAAAATAGCTACAATATAATTATAATTTATATTGTAGCTATATTAGGGTTTATTTTACAGGTAAGTATTTAGCTTTAAATAGGAATAATTTATTTAATAAGATTTAATTTATTTCGTTAGATTTAAATTATATTTAACTTAGGGGGGTGTTAGGGTTAAGGTTAGACTTAGCTTTAGGGGTTAATAAATGTATTATAGTAGCGGTGAGCTACGGTCGGCAGATTAGGGGTTAATAAATATAATATAGGGGTCGGCGGTGTTAGGGGCAGCAGATTAGGGGTTCATAGGGATAACGTAGGTGGCAGCGGTGTGCGGTCGGCAGATTAGGGGTTACACATTTTTAATATAGTGGCGGCGATGTGGGGGGGGCCTCGGTTTAGGGGTACATAGGTAGTTTATGGGTGTTAGTGTACTTTAGAGCACAGTAGTTAAGAGCTTTATAAACTCGCGTTAGCCCAGAAAGCTCTTAACTACTGACTTTTTTCTGCGGCTGGAGTTTTGTCGTTAGATTTCTAACGCTCACTTCAGCCAAGACTCTAAATACCGGCGTTAGAAAGATCCCATTGAAAAGATAGGATACGCAAATGGCGTAGGGGGATCTGCGGTATGGAAAAGTCGCAACTGCAAAGTGAGCGTTAGACCCTTTCCTGACTGACTCCAAATACCAGCAGGCGGTAAAAACCAGCGTTAGGAGCCTCTAACGCTGGTTTTGACGGCTACCGCCCAACTCTAAATCTAGGCCAAAGTATTGCAGTATGCTGTGATACCTTTTTTATTGGACTAACTAACGGTTAGATTTAGAGTTCTGCGGCCAAAGGGGTGCGTTAGCTACGCTGGCTTTTTTTCTCCCGCACCATTTAAATACCGCTGGTATTTAGAGTTCACAGAAGGGCTGCGTTAGGCTCCAATAAGGGAGCGTAGAGCATAATTTACCACCACTGCAACTCTCAATACCAGCGTTGCTTACGGACGTGGCCAGCTTCAAAAACGTGCTCGTGCACGATTCCCCCATAGGAAACAATGGGGCTGTTTGAGCTGAAAAAAAACCTAACACCTGCAAAAAAGCAGCGTTCAGCTCCTAACGCAGCTACATTGTTTCCTATGGGGAAACACTTCCTAAGTCTGCACCTAACACCCTAACATGTACCCCGAGTCTAAACACCCCTAACCTTACACTTATTAACCCCTAATCTGCCGACCCCGCTATCGCTGACCCCTGCATATTTTTTTTAACCCCTAATCTGCCGCTCCGTACACCGCCGCAACCTACATTATCCCTATGTACCCCTAATCTGCTGCTCCTAACATCGCCGACCACTATGTTATATTTATTAACCCCTAATCTGCCGCCCCCGCTATCGCTGACCCCTGCATATTATTATTAACCCCTAATCTGCCGCTCCGTACACCGCCACAACCTACATTATCCCTATGTACCCCTAATCTGCTGCCCCCAGCACCGCTGACCCCTATATTATATTTATTAACCCCTAATCTGCCGCCCCCAACGTCGCCTCCACCTACCTACAATTATTAACCCCTAATCTGCCGACCGGATCTCACCGCTACTATAATAAATGTATTAACCCCTAAAGCTAAGTCTAACCCTAACCCTAACACCCCCCTAAGTTAAATATAATTTAAATCTAACAAAATAAATTAACTCTTATTAAATAACTTATTCCTATTTAAAGCTAAATATTACCTGTAAAATAAACCCTAATATAGCTACAATATAAATTATAATTATATTGTAGCTATTTTAGGATTAATATTTATTTTACAGGCAACTTTGTATTTATTTTAACCAGGTACAATAGCTATTAAATAGTTAATAACTATTTAATAGCTAAAATAGTTAAAATAATTACAAAATTACCTGTAAAATAAATTCTAACCTAAGTTACAATTAAACCTAACACTACACTATCAATAAATTAATTAAATACAATACCTACAATTATCTACAATTAAACCTAACACTACACTATCAATAAATTAATTAAATACAATACCTACAAATAAATACAATTAAATAAACTAACTAAAGTACAAAAAATAAAAAAGAACTAAGTTACAAAAAATAAAAAAATATTTACAAACATTAGAAAAATATTACAACAATTTTAAACTAATTACACCTACTCTAAGCCCCCTAATAAAATAACAAAGACCCCCAAAATAAAAAAAATGCCCTGCCCTATTCTAAATTAAAAAAGTTCAAAGCTCTTTTACCTTACCAGCCCTGAAAAGGGCCATTTGCGGGGCATGCCCAAAATAATTCAGCTCTTTTGCCTGTAAAAAAAAACATACAATACCCCCCTCCAACATTACAACCCACCACCGACATACCCCTAATCTAACCCAAACCCCCCTTAAATAAACCTAACACTAAGCCCCTGAAGATCTTCCTACCTTATCTTCACCATGCCAGGTTCACCGATCCGTCCACCGAAGTCTTGATCCAAGCCTCCGAAATCTTGATCCAAGCCCAAGAGGGGGCTGAAGAGTGATGTCCATCCTCCGGCTGAAGTCTTGATCCAAGCGGGCAGAAGAGGACATCCGGACCGGCAAACATCTTCATCCAAGCTGCATCTTCTATGTTCTTCAATCCGATGACGACCGGCTGATCTTCAAGACCTCCAGCGGATCCATCCATCTTCACCGACGACTTCCCGATCCGATCAGCCAATCAGATTGAGCTCGCATTCTATTGGCTGATCGGAACAGCCAATAGAATGCGATCTCAATCTGATTGGCAGATTGGATCAGCCAATCGGATTGAACTTGAATCTGATTGGCTGATTCCATCAGCCAATCAGAATTTTCCTACCTTAATTCTGATTGGCTGATAGAATCCTATCAGCCAATCGGAATTCGAGGGACACCATCTTGGATGACGTCCCTTAAAGGAACCGTCATTTGTCGGGAAGTCGTCGGTGAAGATGGATGGATCCGTGCTGGAGGTCTTGAAGATCAGCCGGTCGTCATCGGATTGAAGAACATAGAAGATACGGCTTGGATAAAGATGTTTGCCAGTCCGGATGTCCTCTTCTGCCCGCTTGGATCAAGACTTCAGCCGGAGGATGGACGTCACTCTTCAGCCCCCGCTTGGGCTTGGATCAAGATTTCGGAGGCTTGGATCAAGACTTCGGTGGACGGATCGGTGAACCTGGCATGGTGAAGATAAGGTAGGAAGATCTTCAGGGGCTTAGTGTTAGGTTTATTTAAGGGGGGTTTGGGTTAGATTAGGGGTATGTGGGTGGTGGGTTGTTGGGGGGGTATTGTATGTTTTTTTTACAGGCAAAAGAGCTGAATTATTTGGGGCATGCCCCGCAAATGGCCCTTTTCAGGGCTGGTAAGGTAAAAGAGCTTTGAACTTTTTTAATTTAGAATAGGGTAGGGCATTTTTTTATTTTGGGGGTCTTTGTTATTTTATTAGGGGGCTTAGAGTAGGTGTAATTAGTTTAAAATTGTTGTAATATTTTTCTAATGTTTGTAAATATTTTTTTATTTTTTGTAACCTAGTTCTTTTTTTATTTTTTGTACCTGGTTAAAATAATTACAAAGTTGCCTGTAAAATAAATATTAATCCTAAAATAGCTACAATATAATTATAATTTATATTGTAGCTATATTAGGATTTATTTTACAGTTAAGTATTTAGCTTTAAATAGGAATAATTTATTTAATAAGAGTTAATTTATTTCGTTAGATTTAAATTATATTTAACTTAGGGGGTGTTAGTGTTAGGGTTAGACTTAGCTTTAGGGGTTAATACATTTATTATAGTAGCGGTGTGGTCCGGTCGGCAGATTAGGGGTTAATAATTGTAGGTAGATGGAGGCGACGTTGGCGGCGGCAGATTAGGGGTTAATAAATATAATATAGGGGTCGGCTGTGTTAGGGGCAGCAGATTAGGGGTACATAGGTTTAATGTAGGTTGCGGCGGTGTACGGAGCGGCAGATTAGGGGTTAAAAAAATATGCAGGGGTCAGCGATAGCGGGGGCGGCAGATTAGGGGTTAATAAATATAATATAGGGGTCGGCGGTATTAGGGGCAGCAGATTAGGGGTACATAGGGATAATGTAGGTTGCGGCGGTGTACGGAGCGGCAGATTAGGGGTTAAAAAACTTTAATAGAGTGGCGGCAATGTAGGGGGGCCTCGGTTTAGGGGTACATAGGTAGTTTATGGGTGTTAGTGTACTTTAGAGCACAGTAGTTAAGAGCTTTATAAACCAGCGTTAGCCCAGAAAGCTCTTAACTACTGACTTTTTTCTGCGGCTGGAGTTTTGTCGTTAGATTTCTAACGCTCACTTCAGCCATGACTCTAAATACCGGCGTTAGAAAGATCCCATTGAAAAGATAGGATACGCAAATGGCGTAGGGGGATCTGCGATATGGAAAAGTCGCGGCTGCAAAGTGAGCATTAGTCCCTTTCCTGACTGACTCCAAATACCAGCGGCCGGTAAAAACCAGCGTTAGGAGCCCCTAACGCTGGTTTTGACGGCTACCGCCCAACTCTAAATCTAGGCCATAATATTTCAAAGACAAGCTTTCAAGAGTTTTCCTCTCTTCCTCAGGTCTGAAGCAATACTAATCATTCTGATATAGATACACATCACATACAACAAATGGAAGGGAGGGAGGGGGTGAAAGGGGTGTCATAAAAGCAGATAATGTGTCTGAAGGAGAAAATAGCTGAGAATAGACAGAAAGAATAAATAAACAGAGGAGAGTAAATAGGCCAGATGAGAGGAAAAACAAATGGAAAAATAAACCAATATAGGACAATAAAATGAGAGATTATAGAAAGTTATGGTAGTGTGTGAGAAAGCCAGAGTCTACATTAAGTCCTTAATTTCTGGTATTGAAATGTGTGATCATTTTCCTCTCAAACGTCTTTCGTTCATGAGAGTCTTTGAAATTCCCTTTAAGAATTTTAATCCTGAGGTTAAAGAGACACTGAACCCAAATTTTTTCTTTTGTGATTTAGATAGAGCATGCAATTTTAAGCAACTTTCTAATTTACTCCTATTATCAAATTTTCTTTATTCTCTTGGTATCTTTATTTGAAATGCAAGAATCTAGGTTTAGATGCCGGCCCATTTTTGGTGAACAACCTGGGTTGTCCTTGCTGATTGGTGGAAAAAATTAATCCACCAATCAAAAAGTGCTGTCCAGAGTTCTTAACCCAAAAAAGCTTATATGGCTTTTATTTCAAATAAAGATAGCAAGAGAACGAAGAAAAATTGATAATAGGAGTAAATTAGAAAGTTCCTTAAAATGTTGCTGCTCTATCTGAATCACAAAAGAAAAAAAAAATGGGTACAGTGTCCCTTTAAGGATGGAGTGACCAGTCTGGGTGAAGTGATGACCAACAGGGGTACAATATTCTTTTTTTTTTTTTTTTTACTTTTTTTTAAAAATCTTTATTTATAGCAAAAGAGAAGAAATATAACAACAAAACAAATTAAAAGACATAATACAGTGCAACACAATTAATACAATATTACAGAGATACCAATAGATATCGCAGAAGAGTCAAGGACTAATAAAAAAATAATACATGGCCTGTAGTCACTACCGACCAACCAAATGTGTGAACAGCTACCGGAACGTATATCTCATTACTTTCCGTTCTTCCCATTTGTTTTTTCTTGTGATTTTATTTTTAAAAAACGAAAACAAACAAAAAACCCCCCCAAAAAACCCCATTAAATTAATAGTGGGTCCCCTCACTCCCTCTACCAATCCCCCAGGAGCTCCTCATTCTGCGCCCGTTGCCCATTCTCCAGGGAAGTGGCCCGCCAGAATATTTATCAGAACAAACTCAGACTCCCTGAATGGTTTAATCATTTTCTTTTGATATACTAGGGGCAGGGATCTAACAAACATTTCCCATTTTTAAAAAAATATGACCAAATACTTGTCTTGTGGGTGTGGTATATTAAACTGCTCTGTCGTAAATTGGTTAACCAAGGCTGCTTTAAGTTGTGTCATTGTAGGTGCTGAACGCGCCTTCCAAGATTTAAAGATAAGATTACATCCAGTTAATATAATAGTATTTATAATGCTGCAATTTTTGATTACTCCTTAAAATCTCACCAGGAAAAAAATCTCAATAGGGATTAACTCATGTTCCAATTTCAAAACTACATTCATCCAATATGAGATCCTTTTCCAATATTGGAAAATTTTTGGGAAGCCCCATAGACAGTGAAATAAATCTGCTTCTGATGACGAACATCTAGAACAGAGAACCCTTGTATTGTACCACTTAGATAGAATACCTGGGGTAAAGTATCTCTGAAGACCAACTTTTATCTGAGATTCCCTCCATGATGTTGGAACCCAACTCTGTTGAGTTATTTTAAAACTCCCAACAATAGTTTGCTCATTTATATCTGGGAATTGGGAAGCCCACTTTGCAACCATGTCGCTGACCTGCAGGCTCGAGGCTTTCTGGATTAAGATTAAATATAATGGGGAAAATGCATATATTCCTGATGCATAAAGAGTAATCCTAGCCTGGAGTTCACCCACAGACCAATTATTTACATATTTCTTAAGCAACTCTTGAAAGAAGTGCCTAACTTGAAGGTAAGCATAGAATTCGCGTGTACCTAGGTCAAATTTATTTGCAATTTCTGCATACGTTAATGAAGCCCTTCTGTATCCCGAATTTGACTCATGGTTTTGAGGCCTTTTAACTCCCAGTCTTTAAATATCTGGTTTGAAAGACCCGGGCTGAAGTTAGGATTGCCACATATGGGTTAATATTGCAAAACATGAGGTGAGCAATCCATCTCTGTACAGAGCCTCTGCCATGCCACTATGACATTCCTGAAGGTAGACAGATAAAATATGTTAGAAGGAAGTGAAGTCAATGGGCAATGAAGAAGAGCCTTCAACTGGAAGGGGGCCACTATCCGCGATTCCAAGGCAAAAGAAGAGATTTGATCTTTTTCGGTTATCCAATCCAGAGCAAATCTGGCTATAATAACTAAGTTATATATCTGAATATTAGGGAGTGCTAGCCCAGCTGCCAGTTTAGAGTTCATAAGCCGATAGGAAGCGATCCTAGGCTTGGCTCCTTTCCACAAAAATTTAGAGCAAGCTCTATTATATATAACAATCTCTTTTTATGTAAGAACAAAGGGATATTTTGAAGAATGTAGAGAAGTTTAGGAAAAAATGACTGCTTTAATCAAGGTTACAAGAGCAGATAAAGATATAGGCAGCGCGGTTCATTCCTCCAACTTTTTACTACACTGCTCCAGCACAGGCCCATAATTTAACTTATACCATTCTTCCGGGTTCCTAGATAATCGAAGACCTAGGTATGTAATCTGGGAGACCTCCATAAAGGGGTGCTTAATATAAAGTGAAGGCTTTTTATAGAGCCACATTAGTTCCGATTTCAAGGTGTTAATCTTGAATCCAGAGATCTCTCCAAACTCTTGGATGATATCCTGCAGAATTGGCAAGGTCAGGTGACCTTAAGATTAGAAAGAAATAACAACAGATCATCTGCATATAGGAGCAGGACCAGTTTCTCACCTGCCAGTGAGATACCGTCATGCTCTTGTCTTAATAGTATAGCCAAGGGCTCCAAGCTGATGTTAAATAGCAAAGGAGAGAGTGGACACCCCTGTCTAGTCCCTCTGGACAAAACGAATCATTGAGAGATCACATTGTTAATAATGACCGCAGATGTAGGGGCACTATAAATTAACCGAATATAATTGTTAAAGAACCCCAAAAGTCCAAATTGGTCTAAGGCGAAGAACAGATGATCCCAGCTGACCCGGTCAAAGGCCTTCTCCGCGTCGACCATTAAAATGGCCTTATCCATAATCTCGTGGGAGCTAAAGGACTTATATCTATTCCAAAAGGATTCAATAAGGATTAGTAGTTTCCTCGTGTTTCTCACAGGGTTCCGTCCTGACATTACACCAGATTGGTTCTCGTGAATTGTCACCAATATATGGTTTCAATCGTGAAGCTACAATGGCTGCCAACAACATATAGTCGGTGTTAAGGACTGAAATGGGTCTAAAAGATCAGGATCTTTACTAATTTTTAAGATTAATGAGATATTCGCTGCTGCAAAAGAAGGTGAACACCTAATATTTTCTGAAAAGTAGAAATTAAATAGCCTGGTCAATATAGGAGTCACCTGAGTTTGCAGCATTCTGTAGAATTCAATAGGAAATGAGTCTGGCCCAGCCGCTTTGTTAGATTTAGCGTTCTTAATTGCTAATATAATCTCCTCTTCAGTAATGGGGTCATTAATAAAGTCCCTAGCTTCTGACGATAATCTTGGTACCTTGATCTTCTCCCAGAATTCTTTTTTCTTAACTAAATTGGGAGGATCTGGCTTATATAGGTCTTGAAAAAATTCAAAAAACACTCTTTCAATATCAGAATGGTTTGTGTACCTCTTAGCTCCTTGCTTAATGGCCGAGATTACCTGCTTTGGAGAGGATTTAGCTATTCTGGCTAAAAATTTAGCCGATCTCCCTGCGAATCCACCATATAAAGCTTTCGTTCTAAGGTCTTCTTGGGCACTATTCTGCTTGATATGCACATCTCGAAGTGCCTTTGCCGTCACATATGCATCCCAACAAACTTTGCTAGGGTTAATTATATATGCTCTATAAGTGTTCTTCACTTGATTGGCAAGCTGTCTAGCAACCTGACTACATTTCTTCTTCCAATGTGACATATAAGATTTATTCCCCCCTCGTAGAACGGCCTTGGAAGCCTCCCAGAACACCTCAACTTTATCTAGATAATTTCCATTATTTTTGTACTAATCTGCCCACTTCAATTGAATCCAGTTTTGAAACTTAGTATTGTTACTCAAAAATCTAGGGAAACATATATAATTCTTACCTGAGTTCGTAACACCAGATCTGCAGTTCAACGAGATGACGGCATGGTCGGAAATTACTATATCCTCAATTTTGGTCACCCAATTCCACTTAAGCAAAGAATCTGAGATGAGAAAATAATCAATTCTAGAGAATGAATGCTGAGCTTGAGATAAGCATGTATAAAAACGAACATCCGGGTTCTGTACCCGCCATATATCAACCAAACCCAAATGAGAGCAAAATTTTTGGAAGATCCAAACTTTCCTACCTCTACTCTTTAGCAATCTTTTTGAACTATCTAGGGTGGAATCTGCTGTCAAGTTAAAATCCATTTCTACAGACATCACAAATCATAAGGTGTAATGACCAATATTGAATCAAAGAAAAAACCACAGATCGTATATACCACATAAATCACTTCTGAATTGGGAATACCCAGTATCTACTAACACAGGAAACCTAAAATATAGGAGCCATTGATATTTAAGGTACACCAGCTTCTCTACAAAAAGTCTCAGCTTCCATAACGTTGTTTAATGTGTGAGAAATACCCTCTTTCAACACCACTAACTTTGCAGGATAGATCAGCTTGATATTATAATTTTCCTTCTGTAGCCTGCCATAGAAAAAAGACATATCTCTTCTCTTAGATAAGGTTTCAGATGAAAAATCTTGGAAAATTAATAACTTATTTGAGCCTAGATCAAAGAGATTACATTTCCTGTAATGCTTGAGATATAGCAGTTTATCTTAAATGTTAACAAATTTAAATATCACGGGCCTTGGTCTATAACCCTCACTGTGCTCCCTACGCTGCCCTAACCTATGCACCCTTTCAATCTGGAAGGGAGAAGCAGGAGCTGGAATCTGCAGTGCCTGAGGTAGTGTGTTAGATACGAAGGTCATTAAATCTTGAAATTCGGGCGATTCAGGAAGACCAATCACTTTTAAGTTGTTACGTCTTGAATGGTTCTCAAGATCTTCGATCTTGGCTTGGAGTGATGCAATAGTTTTACTATGTGTATATATAATTGGGTCTTGTACATTAAATCTATCTTCCAGATCTGAAACTCTGTTTTCAACTTCATCTAGTCTTCTTGAAAACTGCCTGACCTCTGTTGTGAGGTTTGATATCTCATTCCTGATCTCAAGTTTAACCAAATCAAATTGAGGAGTCAAGATTTTGGCAACTTCAGCTGCAAATTCTGTCATATTATTACATGCGGGATTAATGGCACCTTTTTCTTGAGATGTATCAATGCTAGAGTCCAGGTTCCTGCTGCTCCCTTTTTTATCTTTTGATTTAGGGGGCATGTTGGACGGTGAACTCCTTTGGAGCATGTATCTATCCATGAACCAACGTTCCTCTTGGTTTTTATACAATGGTGCGAGTATTTATTGGGAATGGGGAGAGATGTAACACAACGCAAATTAGGCCAGAGTACTAGGGCAGGAACAGTGTGTTTTGTACTAAAAGCTTACTCTAAAGAATATAACATAGCTCCTATCCAAAGTTTCCACAATTACTGGACGATCTCCTTGAAATAAACTTTAAACCATAACAACGTGCAACTTATAGTGATTGTGTTTCTATTATTTATAAAACTATTATAATAATCAGAACTTAATAAACCCAAGAAACCTAATACCAATTGCTACCTATAATGCTTATATTTCTCTTATTTATATTATTCTCATTCTTAACAGCAGGGGAGGGTATTTCCTGTAATACCTGTATTTCAAAAATTTGTATTGTTTTAATTCTGACAAGCGTAAGGAAGAAAAGAGACTATATCAAAGTAATTTCTGCAGTGCTTATAGTTCTATTATTGGTGTTACTTTAACTATTAGCTAATCTGAAGGGGAAAAAAATTGTGTACTAAGTGTTGCCTATAATACTTATACTACCATTAAATATGGTAGTTCCATCTAAAAGCTAACACCGCAAAAGAAGCAAAACTAGGGCAGGTGTCTCTTAAAGTGCTTGTGCTTCTATTATTATTATTGCCTTTACTAGGAAAGGTTTATAACAAAGTGCGCTCTACAGTGCTAAAGTGCATATTTAATTACTTGAAGTTCTTGAAGTTCTGTGCTTTTTTTTTTTTTTCTTCTTCTTTTCTTTGCTTTTTTTTCTCTATTTTTTAAACTATCCGGAACAAAAAAAGGGAGCAAGACCTATTAAAAAGTGCGACTTAAAAAGTGTTTGTAGTTCTGGTGTGAATAGTAAATTCCCTTACACTTTACTTAAAGGGACACTGTACCCAAAATTTTTCTTTTGTGATTCAGATTGAGCATGAAATTTTAAGCAACTTTCTAATTTACTCCTATTATCAAATTTTCTTCATTCTCTTGGTATCTTTATTTGAAATGCAAGAATGTAAGTTTAGATGCCGGCCCATTTTTGGTGAACAACCTGGGTTGTCCTTGCTGATTGGTGGATAAATTCATCCACCAATAAAAAAGTGCTGTCCAGAGTACTGAAACCAAAAAAAAAAAAACTTAGATGCCTTCTTTTTCAAATAATGATAGCAGAGAACGAAGAAAAATTGCAAAAGAAAAAATTTGGGTTCAGTGTCCCTTTAAACTAAGGTGTTTAATCTATTATATAAACAGCATTTCATACCAAGGTACTTTCAACAACATGATTTAGTTTCACTAAAAGAATCTATACATGCCCTGTGAAATCCTTACAGACTCCACAGCTTGTACATAAAGAAACAAGATTGTAGCAAAATGTATATTTTCTCTGATGTCAGTACCAACATTAGAGAAGGACCAACAATACTGCTTTGTAGAGCATAAGATACTATGCAATTAAATAAGGTTGGTTCTAAGTAGGACAAGAATTTAAGACCTCCTAATCAAATAAAAAAAAACACATTTCCTGCTGATATTGCTCTTGGGTCACATATACGTTGTATAGTGTGGCAGGGATTACTGTTACTACACCCCAACAACTAAGATGCAATATTCAAGAAGAAAAAAAACTGTAATGTTAATTACATTAAAATAGTACAGTATATCGCCACAATGTAACACATTTGAGGTATGGTATATGGGAGTTGTCCGTGATAGACTCCTTAGGTATATATTACCTCCAAGGCTGTCGAGTCCAGGTATTTAAATTTCTTTTATGCCACAGACCTGCGTGCCAAACATTTAATAGAGAGGCAGTCTAATAGGAGATCTAAATATAACAATGCGTAAGCGGCTGAGATACTTGCGATGTCGGTCACCCAGGTAAAACAAGCAGCTGTGAAACTTATCCACCAAATCTGCAGCAGTAACCACAGCCACTTAGGGAACAACTCAGACACAGTTTCAGAGAAAACCTTGTGCTCCGCGCACAGGGCCAGATGGCTGACCATGACCGGCCTCAGTACCCTTCTCAACAAATGCACCTGGGCGCTGCAAAACCGGTTTCAGGGTTCGCCTCCTGAAAACCTGAAAGCCCAGCGTGTCAAGATATGGGGATTTCTACTAGCCTTCTCCAGCCGACTGAGTTTCCACGAATGCACCAGGATACAGTACCTCATAGAAAAATCTTACACTTCAGCAGCGACCCTGCTCTCTTTACCTTTCCACCTTACGAAGGAACTGATACTGCAGGAACCTGACACGCAGCTTGACACAAGGGGGTGGTCACTCTGCAGCTAGGGCAAGCGACTAGCCTGTTGAAGCCGATGATTGCTGGAGTCAGGTTAGCCGTGACACGTATCTTCCGTGTATCTTCCGTGTAGCCACGTTGAGATTGAAGCAAGAAGCTTTAACTGTGTGTTACCCAATTCCAGTGTGCTCAGCAATAACTCTGACACACCCAGGGGACAAAGGTGCTGCCTCTTGTGTTAATAGCCCAACCAGGTAGGCTAGAGAACCGCATCTCTGTCATTGGTGAAACCAGGCACCTCTGGGCTGCCGTAATCAGGACACCTGAGGACTCGTGAAGAAATGCCGTGCACTAGCCACTGTGTACAACTTTAGGCTGTAAGTGCAGACTTCCTATGCAGGATCGAAATCCTAAGACCCAAGCCTGTAACCGGCCAAGGGAAAAAGCATAGGCTGGTGGTGTAATAGACCTCACATAGAGGCGCAGAGCTTCAGCGACACCTGCAGCTACCTGCAGTTACCTGTAGGCCCCGCCTCCAGCAGGAAGTCCTCCTTAAAGATGACACTTTCATAGGGGTACAATATTCATTTTCCTTGTGTTTTTTGATGGAGTGTCTGTGTAGATTCATTCTGAGATGCAGCTTTAGGCCAGTTTCTCCAATGTAGCAACCTCTGTCACACGCTGTACACTGTATCATGTACACCACATTAGCAGATGAGCACGAATAGGATCCTTTAATATTATATGACGCGTTGTTGTGTCTGGCTGTGTTGTTGTCACATATATGTTGACACAGTTTGCAGAGTGATTTGTTGCATCGTGCAGTGCCATTCTGTGTAAACTTCTGTTCTGCGGTTAATATGCTGATAGAAAAAAGGTATCACTGCATACTGCAATACTTTTTTTTTGAGCATCTTATATATATATATATATATATATATATATGCACATTGGAGCCCTTTGCAGTCAAATACTATTCATTAGTAATATTTAATAATGCATTTAACTGCGCATTGACTGTAAATATTTTACATTCCCATGTTCTTCACATGTTCTAAGTATTAGCAAATAGATATTCCTACAGGGAGTGCAGAATTATTAGGCAAATGAGTATTTTGACCACATCATCCTCTTTATACATGTTGTCTTACTCCAAGCTGTATAGGCTCGAAAGCCTACTACCAATTAAGCATATTAGGTGATGTGCATCTCTGTAATGAGAAGGGGTGTGGTCTAATGACATCAACACCCTATATCAGGTGTGCATAAATATTAGGCAACTTCCTTTCCTTTGGTAAAATAGGTCAAAAGAAGGACTTGACAGGCTCAGAAAAGTCAAAAATAGTGAGATATCTTGCAGAGGGATGCAGCACTCTTAAAATTGCAAAGCTTCTGATCGTGATCATCGAACAATCAAGCGTTTCATTCAAAATAGTCAACAGGGTCGCAAGAAGCGTGTGGGAAAAACCAAGGTGCAAAATAACTGCCCATGAACTGAGAAAAGTCAAGCGTGCAGCTGCCAAGATGCCACTTGCCACCAGTTTGGCCATATTTCAGAGCTGCAACATCACTGGAGTGCCCAAAAGCACAAGGTGTGCAATACTCAGAGACATGGCCAAGGTAAGAAAGGCTGAAAGACGACCACCACTGAACAAGACACACAAGCTGAAACGTCAAGACTGGGCCAAGAAATATCTCAAGACTGATTTTTCTAAGGTTTTATGGACTGATGAAATGAGAGTGAGTCTTGATGGGCCAGATGGATGGGCCCGTGGCTGGATTGGTAAAGGGCAGAGAGCTCCAGTCTGACTCAGACGCCAGCAAGGTGGAGGTGGAGTACTGGTTTGGGCTGGTATCATCAAAGATGAGCTTGTGGGGCCTTTTAGGGTTGATGATGGAGTCAAGCTCAACTCCCAGTCCTACTGCCAGTTTCTGGAAGACAACTTCTTCAAGCAGTGGTACAGGAAGAAGTCTGCATCCTTCAAGAAAAACTTGATTTTCATGCAGGACAATGCACCATCACACGCGTCCAAGTACTCCACAGCATGGCTGGCAAGAAAGGGTATAAAAGAAGAAAATCTAATGACATGGCCTCCTTGTTCACCTGATCTGAACCCCATTGAGAACCTGTGGTCCATCATCAAATGTGAGATTTACAAGGAGGGAAAACAGTACACCTCTCTGAACAGTGTCTGGGAGGCTGTGGTTGCTGCTGCACGCAATGTTGATGGTGAACAGATCAAAACACTGACAGAATCCATGGATGGCAGGCTTTTGAGTGTCCTTGCAAAGAAAGGTGGCTATATTGGTCACTGATTTGTTTTTGTTTTGTTTTTGAATGTCAGAAATGTATATTTGTGAATGTTTAGATGTTATATTGGTTTCACTGGTAAAAATAAATAATTGAAATGGGTATATATTTGTTTTTTGTTAAGTTTTACGTGAAGAACATTGGATTGTGAAATTTTCATATTTCATATGGGGTTTAGAGCTTTGAACAAAATTTAACTTTACTGTCCCTTTAAATTTGGTGGTAGAGCATTTCAAATACCATTAGAAGCATGTTTGCAGTAGCAGGGAATAAATGCTTCTGTTTAGTGTAAGTGAGATAGTTTTATAAGTGCACTTGACCCTCTGGTGATGCAGCGGTAGCTCAGGGGTGCTGATATTTGCCTCCCACATATACTCAAGTGCTGATGATGACTTGTTACTTGATATCACCGGCATTTTGAGCATGAATGTAAAGTAAACGTTCCTGTAGCAGATTTCATGCATTTTAAAAGTTATCACTTTAGCACTGATAACCTTTAACAAAAGTATTTTCACAAACACAGTGGTGCGCGTTTCCAAAGGTAATTTTGTGTTTTTAGAAGTCCTATAACTAGGGTTATCCATACTTTAAATATTTATAAAAGACTAAAGCGTACAAATAAATGCAACATTTATTATGCTTGCAGAGGTGCAACAAATCTATACATATACACTGACCCTGGAACATAATATTTTGACTCCTAACAAAGTGGAGACACAAATCTAATAGCCCAATCTTCAGGTTTTAGCTACATGGATAAGTAACATAAGTGTACAATGTACACACCACAAGTGTACAGATAGCTTGTAGTGCTATGTAAACTTGCAAAAGTGCCTCTTCCTTGGATACCAACATAATGCAGATTGGATAATTGTGGTCTTATGTTGGACAACCATGTTATAAAACATTGTAATTCTATATTTGTTTCTCATATTGTTCTCAATGTCCAAAGTGATATCCCAGCTGCTTTATCACAAAATCTTACAATTCTTATAACACAAAAAAATGGAAATATTTGACCACAGAAGTATCCGGTACACCACCAAGCAGAAAATTGTTCACTTTTCAAACCACAGAATAATCATTGCTGCCTTATAGCATGCAAAGTATTTAGCAAATGTGTTAGACGATACCCCCTCTATGTTTTATTCCTTTATAGAAAGGCTAAGAAAGGGTGTATGTTTAATCACCTACTAAGACAGACAACAATCTAGCAACCTCCTCCATCATGCATACTACAAAAATAGACAGCAAATTATCTGCTCAGGTTGTAAACCACTTACATAAGCTATTCATTCTTTTGTGCAAATAAAGGATGAACTTTTAACTTTTCCTTCATCTGGTCAATCATATTTATTTTATTCATTTTATTTTATATGTACCCCAAAATGAGTATAGGAAACCCTAAGTTACTACTTTTTTAGTTCTTCTCAAGAATATATCAGAATACAAAAAAGACCTTTATCCATGGAGGTGAATTATTTTTTATCCTTGAATTACAGGATTATATTATATACATATTGGGACCTATTTATCAAGCTTGTCAGAAACACAAGTTATGAAGCAGTGATCTAAAGACCGCTGCTCCATAACCTGTCCGTTTGCTCTGAAGCCGCTGACAGACATCGCCAGAAATCAACCTGATCCAATATGATCGGGTTGAATGACACCACCTGCTAGCAGCCGATTGGAACTGCTGGTGCAATGATAAATGCTGAGAGCGTATGATGTCGGCATTTATCGATGTGCAGCGGACATGATCCGCAATATAGGATCATGTCCGCTTGCATGTTCTTAAAGGGATAGTCTACACCAGAATTTTTATTGTTTTAAAAGATAGATAATCCCTTTATTACCCATTTCCCAGTTTTGCATAACTAACAGTTATAATAATATACTTTTAACATCTGTGATTATCTTGTATCTAAGCCTCTGCAAACTGCCACTTTTTTCAGTTCTTTTGACAGACTTGCAGTCTAGCCAATCAGTGCCTGCTCCCAGATAACTTCTCGTGCACGAGCACAGTATTATCTATATGAAATACGTGAACTAACACCCTCTAGTGGTGAAAAACTGTTAAAATGCAATCTGAAAGAGGAGGGCTTCAAGGTCTAAGAAATTAGCATATAAACCTCCAAGGTTTAGCTTTCAACTAAGAATACCAAGAGAACAAAGCAAAATTGGTGATAAAAGTAAATTGGAAAATTGTTTAAAATTACATGCTCTAAAATTGTATGTTCTGTAGACACCTGTTCCGGAGGAGGAGCTCAGCACAGGTGGCTGAGTGATTGTTCTCCAGCTCTAAGCACCTGGTGATGTTTTCCATGCACCAAGCCCTGAGGTGAAGGGCTGCTACCTAGCCAGCAAAGTACACACGCTGCCGGAACCTCCAGCAGAATCCAGTCTGCTGGTTGTGACCCCCCTGGCTTTGAAGGGATTATACGTCTAATAACCTGTGTTGCAACATCGGAAGAGAATAAACAAAAAGAAAAAAAGAGACAGTGGTTTTATTCAAATCCCTTATTGCCACCAAATCGCTACCTCAGCAAGTAAAGATTGCAAAAACAAGACTGTGGTAAAGTACACCAACAGCCTATAACAAGTGGCTGCAACGGCTTGATTAAATCTAAGATTACCTCACTGCAAAGCCTGCAACGGAAAAGTTATGTTTGCCTATAACAAGCTGTTATTCCTTTCCTAGGATTTTGTTTGGATACTCACCCTCCCTCCTGGCGAAAACTCCGCTGACTCATTGAATATTTCACCTGTGCGAGACTAACATACACCTGACCGCACTGAGCAAACCTGAAGGAGGAACCGAAGGAACTGAAAGGACACCCTCCTCCCCCACCGGAGTTGCGTGGGAGGAGGCGATAGCAGGTGAGCGCTGCTCCAGAGTCTGGTGGAAAGATTGAATGCTGTACCAGAGACCGTAAGCCCGGTAAGAGGGTTAGTGTTTGGTCTTTGCTTTTTTTTCCTTTTCACTCCGCCAGACCGGCTCTAGGACCCGACACGAAAATCTATCAATAAACCCCCTCCCCCCCCACCGGTGCTGCGTGGGAGGAGGTGGGCCGAGGAAAAGCTACGCTCTAGTGCCCTGCAAACCCGCACGGTGTTATCTTTTCTGGACGGTGAGAGAGGAGTCCATAGCCTAGACTTCGCCTGCAAGAAGTAACACACTTGAAAATGCCGGAGATGGGTAGGGTGAGTACATAGGATACATAACGAAAAGGCTAAAGGGAAAAGATTTAGAAGGGAACAAGTAAAATAAGAAAGGAAAAGAACTTCCATTATTGAGAAAATATATCTAAGATAAGAAAAGATTTCCCTTCAATTAACAAGGTGTATAAACACCAGGATCTTCCTTAAGATCTCCAATTAATCTTAAACTGCAACAAAAGAAGCAGAAATAAGAAAGAAAACCCAAAGAACTAAGACAAAAGAATATAAAGTACTATAAACTCACAAAATCATTTAAGTGAGAAGGACTTGCTTTATGTTATTAATATAATAGGTCTTTTCAGAAAAACCTGTTGTTCAAAGGCATAGAAAAAAAACTGTTTCCCTGAATGTTTTTTTGTTTTTTTCCTTTTTTTTTTAAGCACTGTGGACAATTAACCATTTCTCTAATAATTATTTACATAAATCTATAGACCACACCGGCTCAGCTTTGAGAGAGTAATTAAGCCTGGTCAGTGAGAAAGTCTGATCTTAAATCTCTCTCATGCAGAGTCTTATCTCTTTAGGCAGAGACTTAAAGGTTACAGCTGAATATATCTTGGTAGTCTTCCAGGTGTTTTTTTTCTCATGGTTTACTGAATATCAAAAACAAATACTGCTGAACAATACAATGTTACGTTATATATCAATTTGAGATCTGCTCTCGTAGTTAGCTTTTTCTAAACTCTATCCCTGTCACTGACTCAGGAAAAAAGAAAATAAGTAATCTTATACAGGGTGAAAGGGTTAAAATTTAGTAACTTAGAAAAGCAGGAAGCCTTAAACCTTAAGGATAGAAGAAAAACACCTATTTAAATCGTATTTTTTTTCTCTCTTGGTTTCCTTTTTTTTATATATTCTGAGCAAAAACTGCCAAAGCTTGGCACTACACCTTTAAAAAAAAAAAAAAAAATTCACGGCTGTTTTTCCTGGGGTAAATCCCCCTTAAATTACCTATAACACACACCAATCACAAATTTTTGTTTTTTTCTTCTTTAACCACCTTTCTCCCCAAAACACTCGCCTAGCCCAAAAAAAAAAAAAAAAAAAAAAGGGAAAAACTTTCCTTTTAAGCACTCAGGATTTCCCCTTCACATACACCACCTCTTCCTTCATTGTTTTTATTTTTTCTCACACAGCACATGGATACATTTCTTAACCCCTCACATAAAACTCCCCCTTCAAGTATGGCAGGTAAACTCAGAGACAAAAAGTCCAAAGGTGTACCAGAAAGCATAGTAGATGTACATTCTGCATCAAATGTAAATTTAACAAATGAGATTTTTAGTATGCAAAACCTGGTTTCCAGTATATCAGAAGCCCTAACGCCCAAATTTGACAGTCTGAGAGCAGAAATAAAGCAAGACATAGCGATGCTATCACAGGAAGTCAGACAGTTCTCGAACAGACTGCAAGAGGCAGAGCAAAGGATTTCAGATTTAGAGGATCTTTCAGTAACCCATGACTCTAGACTAAAAGAAGCAGAGGACAAACTCCAGAAAATACAATCTAGACTAGAGGATTCTGAGAATCGGTCCCGGAGGAATAATATTAGGATAATAGGAATTCCCGAAGGAAAGAAATTTGAAAATTTAACACTATTTATAACAGAAACCTTAGCCCAAATCCTAGAAATTACAGACACACAAATAATAATTGAAAGAGCCCATAGAATTGGCCCATTACAAGCTGATAACAAATCCAAAAACAGACCAAGGCCAGTTATAGCACGTTTTTTGAATTTCTTAGATAAAACTAACATGATGCAACAATATAGGAAGAAACAACCTATCATCATAGAGGGAGCCAAAATATTTATGTTCCAAGACTTTTCAGCCGAAACCTCCTTAAAAAGGAGAGAACTTGCACCCATATGCACAAAATTAATACAAAAAGGGTACAGGGCAATGTTAGTTTACCCATCTAAACTTAAAGTCACTACCACTGATAACACTCACTTTTTTGATAATGCAAAAGATGCAGAGAGTTTCCTCACTGAATTAGAAACAGAAAGATGAGATCTCTTTCATTTGAGGGACTGTAGGGCAGAATAATTTGTAAAAATGTATGTTATCATTTAGTATGCAGGCACGGTATGAATGTAAGAATAACTTTGCAAATATCAGTATGGAATCCCCTTGAAGCCAGGGGAAACAAAAAAAGGGGGGGGCAGGTTTCCCCCTCCTTTCATTTAGTTGAGACTCTACAACTCCCCTTATTATTAATCCCTTTTTATTTATTTAATTTTTTTTTTCTTCCTCCTCTCCTCCCTCCTCCTCCCCCCCTCCTCCGTCCCCTCCTCCCTTTTTTATACTTACGAGCATCCCCCAACAAATTAAAGGTAGATGACAAAACCAATAGACAAGATTAAGATAATTTCATGGAACATCGGAGGAATAACAACTCCTATCAAAAGGAAAGCTATTGTCTCTCACATGCGCAAGATGCAAGCTGACATAATGTTTCTACAGGAAACGCACTTGAGCATGGAAAAAACAATGAAACTAAGGGGGTCCTGGATTAAAGAGGTAGAAGCCTCACCCAGTGTTAGAAGGAAGAGGGGAGTAGCAATACTGCTGGGCAAAAGGGTAGATGCTGAAATACTACACACTAGAAGAGATCCAGAGGGGAGATTTTTAATGGTGAAAATTCGAATTTTTAAACAAATTTACACTTTACTTAATATATATGCACCCAACGAACTGGATTATGACTTTTGGTTCGCAATGCAATCTATGGCCTTGTTACATTCAGAAGGTTTTTTGATTATAGGAGGGGACTTTAACATGGCCCCACAATTTCCGCTGGACAGAATGAGACACAACAGTATACAACTTAAATGTAAAAAAGATAAATTGGAAACAAAAATATTTAAAAATTTATCTCAGAATCTATCAGTTAGAGACATATGGCGGGTCCAGAATCCCGATTTGAGGGAATATACTTGTCTATCTAGAGTGCATAAAACACTCTCTAGAATAGACCTATTTTTAATAGATGAGAGACTTTGTACAAGAAAAGTAAAAGCAGGAATTACTCCTATTGTTATTTCAAACCATTCCCCCATCTTTCTTGAGATTCAATTAAACCCTCCAAGCAAAGCACTCCTGAGATTCAGATTTCCCTATTATCTGGCCAACGATCTAAAATTTAAAAAACACTTAAATGACAAATTTAAAGAGTATATCCAATTTAATCTAGAATACATTGACAGACCGGAAATTTTCTGGGGGGCTGCAAAAGCAGTCATCAGAGGGGAAATTACAGCCTATGCAGCTAAGTTAACCAAAATATTAAAAAACAGAGAGAAAGAAGCCACCAACTTCGTGATAAACTCCTATAATCGGTTCCTCCTAAAAAAGTCATCTTTTAATTGGGCCAAATATATTAAAGCTAAAAAAGAAAGAGATGCCCTAATACTTCTTACAGAAACTCAAAAAGACCTTAGATTTCGGGCAAAAATGTACCGCTTTGGAAACAAATCAGGTAAATTATTAGCTAACTTAGTTAAAGGTGAAAAAAAGTCCCCACTAATAGATAAATTACAACAAAAAGAGCGGATATGTACTAAGTCAGAAGATATATTAGAGACAATTACAAATTATTATAAAGATATATATTCTTTAAGAAAAACAGATATAGACCAGTCCCGGGAATTTTGGAGCAAAATTAATTGCCCCATAGTGTCGGAGGAATTAATCACTAAATTAAATGAGCCAATTTCACAAGAAGAAGTAAGTAAAGTGATATCTGGGATGTCCCCTAACAAAGCTGCAGGTCCAGATGGATTACCTAATGAGGTTTACAAAATCTTAACCCCAGAAGTAGTCCCTTATCTATGTGATTTATTTAACGACTTTTATGTTAAAGGTAAAACTGTCCCAGCAAGCTTTACAGCCTCATATACAACATTAATATTGAAACCGGGCAAAGACCCAACTCAAAAAGAGTCCTATCGCCCTATCGCGCTCCTAAATTCAGAATATAAAATTCTGGCTTCAATACTGGCAGAAAGACTTCAAGGTAGCTTAACACACATTATACACAAAGATCAAGCAGGGTTCTTGAAGAATCGTAATTCTGCCTCAAAAATTAGAGAAGTATTGACTATATCTGAATTTTTCTTCAATAAATCAGACAATGAGGAAGAAAAGATAGGAGCCCCCGACCTTGCCATAGTGACAATTGACGGAGAAAAAGCATTTGACTCAGTGTATTTTTCTCATATTTTTTCATCGTTAGAGAAATTTGGATTTTCGGGTAAGTTCTGCAATTTCATAGAAAATCTTTATAAAACACCTCGTACAAATCTAATAGTCAATAACCTCACATCAACACCAATTGAAATTCAGAGAGGAACGAGGCAGGGATGCCCATTATCCCCTCTTCTATTTAATATAGCTATAGAACCTCTGGCAATTATGATTAGGCAGTCCCTGCAAGGGGTTAAAATATCCAAGTATGAAATAAAAATTGCATTATACGCCGATGATATTCTTCTTTATATCGCAAATACAAAAACTAATATTCCCAAACTAATACACATAATAGATAACTTTGGAACCTTTTCGGGATATAAAATGAATGCTTCTAAGTCAGAGATTCTCTGGCTTAGAAAAGGGTCTGACTCAATAAGCAATTGCCCGTTTAAAGAGGTAACAAAATCATTCAAATACTTGGGCATCAATGTCCCAGTCAAACCATCAGATCTCTATAGGCTCAATATAACACCAATAATGTCGCTTATACGTGAAAAATTGACAACTTGGCAAAATCTCCCAATTTCATTATCTGGGAGAATCGCATTATATAAGATGATTCTCCTACCAAAACTTCTGTATGTGTTACAGAACATCCACATTTTTATCTCTGAAAAAGACATTCGGTCTCTCAATTCGGCAATCAGAAATTTCATATGGCAAGAGAAAAGATCTAGGATCTCTATATCTAAACTTTCAATAGGGAAAGAATCCGGAGGATTAGCTCTTCCGGATATAAGATTGTATAACTTAGCATTTCTGGCGCGTACAGTAACAGACTGGGTCTGTATTAAAAACTACGTAACTAATAATATATTAGATGAAAATATATGCTTCCCTTTCCTTCCGATAGGATTGATCCATTGCGAACCAAAAACACTACCAACAGAAATTAAGAAACTTAAAACTTACCTTAACCCTATCAAGGCATGGTGGAAAATTGCTAAACTTTTTAAAGTTAATTGTAAAGCCTCACAATTTCTCCCAATTAGAGGGAACCCCGAATTCTATCCAGGATTGAACTCAGCAATCTTTGATAAATGGGCTGATCTAGACTTAAAGAGAGTGCAACAGCTTATTAGATTTGACACAAATTGTTTAAAATCTTTTGAGGAATTAAAATGTGAGTTCAAGCTAGCTAATAACCAATTTTTCGCGTACCTACAAATAAGACATTACACCTCAGAATTAGTCAGGATGCTGGGCTGGGATTGGGACATGGGTAAAATTGAAAACTGGTTGTCATTAACAAAGGGTGGATACACTTCAATTACCTATTGCTATAACTCCTTAGTCGGTACTAAGGGAACTCCTATTTTAGAGCAGCTAGCATTAGGATGGAATAAATCAGTCGCTTCTAATAGCATAGATCCAAAGTTTATCCAAAAATCTATCAGTAAAGTTTACCAGGCCACACTCTCAGCCACCTGGAGAGAGGCACACATTAAAATCCTACATAAAGTATATTTTACGCCAGAAAAGGGTTATAAAATAAATAATTTAAACTTTAACAAATGTCCAAAATGTGCCCTCCCAGCGGCAGATTTAAAACATATGATTTGGAGCTGCCCGAAAATCAAGCAAATGTGGCTGAAAATACAATACTGGCTTAATAACACATTGGAGGTTCCCCCTCTGGATCTCACATTTATACAAATTGTGTTTTGTATTAAACAAGGGGAAGGGCAACATCCCCAGGAAAAATTAATAACTCTTTCAATCCTGGCAGCTAGATACTCAATTATTAAAGCCTGGAAAAGTCATAAAGCCCCAGGGCTGTCAGAAATCAAAAATTGCCTCAAGAAACAATGCATATTAGAGCAAAGAGATACTAATATAAACAATGAGGCGGATATAAAAATATTTTTCAAGAAATGGGCAGCTTTCATAAAAAGCTACCCAGAAAACGAAATAGAGAATCTGATTTTTCCATTTAGGAATTCCGAATTGGTTCAATTGGAATTGTGGTAGGGAGGGGGGGGGGGAGGGAGGAACCTCTTGAGAGGGTGTGTGGCCCCCCTTTGTCTTTTTTTTTTTTTTCTTTCTCTTCTTTTTTCTCTTTTTTTTTCTTTTTTTTTTCTTCTCTCTCTTTTTTATTTTTTCCTTTTTTATGAAGTCAGGTCTCCATACAGGTAGTAGGTAGACTTGGCTTGATAATTTGAAAAATCAGCAATTCGATTTTCTATGTATTTTTGTCAATAAGTTAAAAGGATGTAAACAAACTTCTCTTTGCTTTTTGTAAAAATTAATCATATTCCTTTTTTTTCTTATGTGTTGTAACATTGTTTGCTGTGATAATAAATAAAAATTAAAAAAAAAAAAATTACATGCTCTATCATCATGAAAGTTTATTTTGACCTATACTGTCCCTTTAAAAAGGCCCCATTATATGCATACAGAAAAAAAGTTGCATACAACTACTTGTTCACAGACTGCACATATGTCACAGAGTTCCCCTTTCCATAAATTATTTAGCAGTTTTAGTAAATAAATTATGGGTACGACTAGTTTAAAGTTTAGTACTAATATATGGTTAATGTGCTAGTAATCACTAGCAATAATCTATAACAATTGAAAAAATAAAATAGCTAATGTGTGCCTTTGTATTTAACACACCAAAAAGTGACCCAAAAAGTTTTGACAGTAAACATATATAATATTTTTATGTTAATGCACATAAGGGGGCATATTTATCAATGCGTCAATCTCAGTGCATTCGTCTGCGTCAATACGCTCGTCAGACCGTCAGACGATGTGGATCCACATACGATCCCCTTTTTTTTTTTTAAAAGTCAAAAACACACGCGGCAAGTATGGCGCGATGAGCATCGTCTGTTGTTAACTAACAGTCATCGATGACGTGGTTATTCGGGTTTTTCCCAACTTTATTTATATCATTTAATTATTGTCCATAAACAAGCACATTTCTCTAAAGCTAATCTTTTATTTTTCATCTGTTAATGTCCAAGAAATAGATAGATTTATACGTCAACAAACAATATCTCATAGAAAGTTATTTTTATATTTATATGTTATATGATACTTTCACATAAATTAATGTGTATTTGTATGTCTAGAAGTCATGATATGCTTTTATCTCATGGTTTTTTTTTTAATAAATTATTGCTAGAATGTGTACATATATCTTTGCACATACTTTTATATATATATATATATATATATATATATATATATATATATATACATATATAGTATATATATAAATATAGAGTATATATATATATATATATATATAGAGTATATATATATATATATATATATATATATATTATACTGTATATATATATATATATATATATATATATATATATATATATATATATATATATATATATATATATATTGTATATATACAGGGAGTGCAGAATTATTAGGCAAATGAGTATTTTGACCACATCATCCTCTTTATGCATGTTGTCTTACTCCAAGCTGTATAGGCTCGAAAGCCTACTACCAATTAAGCATATTAGGTGATGTGCATCTCTGTAATGAGAAGGGGTGTGGTCTAATGACATCAACACCCTATATCAGTTGTGCATAATTATGAGGCAACTTCCTTTCCTTTGGCAAAATGGGTCAAAAGAAGGACTTGACAGGCTCAGAAAAGTAAAAAATAGTGAGATATCTTGCAGAGGGATGCAGCACTCTTAAAATTGCAAAGCTTCTGAAGCGTGATCATCGAACAATCAAGCGTTTCATTCAAAATAGTCAACAGGGTCGCAAGAAGCGTGTGGAAAAACCAAGGCGCAAAATAACTGCCCACGAACTGAGAAAAGTCAAGCGTGCAGCTGCCAAGATGCCACTTGCCACCATTTTGGCCATATTTCAGAGCTGCAACATCACTGGAGTGCCCAAAAGCACAAGGTGTGCAATACTCAGAGACATGGCCAAGGTAAGAAAGGCTGAAAGACGACCACCACTGAACAAGACACACAAGCTGAAACATCAAGACTGGGCCAAGAAATATCTCAAGACTGATTTTTCTAAGGTTTTATGGACTGATGAAATGAGAGTGAGTCTTGATGGGCCAGATGGATGGGCCCGTGGCTGGATTGGTAAAGGGCAGAGAGCTCCAGTCTGACTCAGACGCCAGCAAGGTGGAGGTGGAGTACTGGTTTGGGCTGGTATCATCAAAGATGAGCTTGTGGGGCCTTTTCGGGTTGAAGATGGAGTCAAGCTCAACTCCCAGTCCTACTGCCAGTTTCTGGAAGACACCTTCTTCAAGCAGTGGTACAGGAAGAAGTCTGCATCCTTCAAGAAAAACATGATTTTCATGCAGGACAATGCTCCATCACACGCGTCCAAGTACTCCACAGCGTGGCTGGCAAGAAAGGGTATAAAAGAAGAAAATCTAATGACATGGCCTCCTTGTTCACCTGATCTGAACCCCATTGAGAACCTGTGGTCCATCATCAAATGTGAGATTTACAAGGAGGGAAAACAGTACACCTCTCTGAACAGTGTCTGGGAGGCTGTGGTTGCTGCTGCACGCAATGTTGATGGTGAACAGATCAAAACACTGACAGAATCCATGGATGGCAGGCTTTTGAGTGTCCTTGCAAAGAAAGGTGGCTATATTGGTCACTGATTTGTTTTTGAATGTCAGAAATGTATATTTGTGAATGTTGAGATGTTATATTGGTTTCACTTGGTAAAAATAAATAATTGAAATGGGTATATATTTGTTTTTTGTTAAGTTGCCTAATAATTATGCACAGTAATAGTCACCTGCACACACAGATATCCCCCTAAAATAGCTATAACTGAAAACAAACTAAAAAACTACTTCCAAAACTATTCAGCTTTGATATTAATGAGTTTTTTGGGTTCATTGAGAACATGGTTGTTGTTCAATAATAAAATGAATCCTCAAAAATACAACTTGCCTAATAATTCTGCACTCCCTGTATAGCTTGCAGATGTCAGTGGTAATCGTATCATGGAATTGGACTAGACTATGTGTAGGAAAGAACCTATAACATATGGCTGTGCTAAAATAAAGCATTGATCAGTCATAGCTACCATCCATGAAACGAAACCCACAGAAAATTCAGTAATGGCATAACTTGTAAGTGAAGAAACGGTGATAAAGATATACATGTTGGGCATATGATAGAGAATAGATGGTAAACATACTAGGACTAAAACCATGTTAATACCTAATAAAATTAAGCAATATCAAACAACATTATTGCAGAATGTTGACATATCAAAACAGCTTAATATGTAGAAAGGGCTAAAGTCCAAGTATGTATTCAGCCCCCTGGGTGCCAGAGTATCAAGGCGATAGATCCATCTGCTCTCACGTCGCAGTAATCTGTTGGCCCGATTGCCAACCCTAGTTGGAGGAGGTTCCTGGTCAGTAAGCATTCAGCGTATGCTTGAAACTGTATGTTTGTATTCAGCACAGTGCCGGGCTACTGGCTGATCCGATTCACCCTGTTTCAGGGTCTCACGTATGGCACACCTGTGATTAGCTATACGTTCACGAAAGGTGGTAACCGTTGTGCCCACATATACCTTGGAGCACAGGCAAATCAGGATGTATATGACATATGTGCTAGTACATGTCAAGCGATGGTGAATTTTGAATCTGTGGTTGTTATGTGGGTGCTGGAAGGTATCACCCCTCAACATGCCATTACAGGTGACACAGCTGGCACATGGGAAGCAGCCCTTCTTTGAAGATTTCAGCCAGGTATCATTTTTATAGTGCGCAGTTGGATCGGCCTTAACAAGGATATCCTTCAGATTTTTAGCTCTACGGTATACCATCCTAGGTGCCGGCATCTTTTGGAACGACAGGGTGGCATCGCTCTCAACCACGGGCCAATGTTTTCTTACTGCTCCAGTGAGAATTTTGCTCCTTGGAACATATGTCGTGATCATATTTAACTGTTCCTTAGGTTGCATATCCAAAGTCCCATTACTTAAGGTAGTTTCTGTGTGTAACAGCCTCTCCTGGATATCACGTATCTCATTCGTGGCATAGCCTCTTGACTTACAGACTAATGACATTCTGGTCACCGTGGATGTTGACAGCCTCTACACTGTCATCCCTCATTTGGGAGGTGTGGAGGCTGTCAGGTCCATGGTGACAAATAATATACACTACAATGGACCACCAGTAGAATTTCTTTGTGAACTGTTATCTCTCTGACTAGAGATTAATTATTTCCATGGGTTCGAACGTGGCACCCACTTACGCAAATATATACATGGCTTGGTATGAGCAAGAACTCATGAAGCCCTTTGATCATCCATATGTGAGTTACTATACTCGCTATATTGATGACATGTTCCTGATATGGAGGGGCAGTGAGGCTATGTTGCGTGAGTGGGTGTCAGGTTTGAACTCCATGACCAGCCCCATTAAGTTCAAACTGGAGTTTGATCTAATGAATGTACACTTTTTAGATTTGAATATCTTTAAGGTTGGTGCCTGCAGTGAACTGCGGTTCGGAACATCATTGTATACGAAACCGACCGACCCCCAATTCACTTCTTGATGCTAGAAGTTTTCACCCTAGGCACCAAAAGAAGGGTGTCCTCACCTCTCAGCTCACCCGCGTAATCAGAAACAACAGCGAGATATCCCAAATGCACATCCAGATGGATAAAATGGGGAAGAAGCTACAGGCAAGAGGCTATGCCACGAATGAGATACGTGATATCCAGGAGAGGCTGTTACACACAGAAACTACCTTGAGTACTGGGACTTTGGATATGCAACCTAAGGAACAGTTAAATATGATCACGACATATGTTCCAAGGAGCGAAATTCTCACTGGAGCAGTAAGAAAACATTGGCCCATGGTTGAGAGCGATGCCACCCTGCCGTTCCAAAAGATGCTGGCACCTAGGATGGTATACCGTAGAGCTAAAAATCTGAAAGATATCCTTGTTAAGGCCAATTCAACTGCGCACTATAAAAATGATACTTGGCTGAAATCTTCAAAGAAGGGCTGCTGCCCGTGTGCCAGCTGTGTCACCTGTAATGGCATGTTGAGGGGTGATACCTTCCAGCACCCACATAACAACCACAGATTCAAAATTCACCATCGCTTGACATGTACTAGCACGTATGTCATATACATCCTGATTTGCCCATGCTCCCAGGTATATGTGGGCAAAATGGTTACCACCTTTCGTGAATGTATGGCTAATCACAGGTGTGCCATACGTGAGGCCCTGAAACAGGGTGGATCGGATCAGCAGGTAGCCCGGCACTGTGCTGAATACAAACATACTGTTTCAAGCATACGCTGTATGCTTATTGACCAGGAACCTCGTCCAACTAGGGGTGGCAATCGGGCCAACAGATTATTGCGACGTGAGAGCAGATGGATCTATCACCTTGATACTCTGGCACCCAGGGGGCTGAATACATACTTGGACTTTAGCCCTTTCTACTAAAATGCTATTCCCTACTAAGTACCAGGTAGTGAAAAACAAAGCAAGCGGTGCTTACCCCCAGGCAGTATGATGGGCTGCTGTCTTCAGCGATCCTGTACAGCGTGTCTTCAGCGTGTGCACTGTTCACACTCCTACGGATGCCGATAGGAGCCAGATCCAGACGTCTCGGTCCAATGACGTCAGCAAACTTGAGACATACAAAGAGAAGACCGGCTAACCATCCGCAAATAAATCCAAAGTAATGGGTAAGATGCAAAAAAAGGGGGTTTATTTCACAGGTACAAACAGTGCATTAAAAGCAAAAAAGGGCATGCAGAAAAAAGCACCAAACGGACATACTCCGTAGGTTACAATACAGTAACAAACATACGCGTTTCGTGAGGGACTGCCTCACTTGTTCACTGCGGATCAGCAGGTAGCCCGGCACTGTGCTGAATACAAACATACTGTTTCAAGCATACGCTGTATGCTTATTGACCAGGAACCTCCTCCAACTAGGGGTGGCAATCGAGCCAACAGATTATTGCGACGTGAGAGCAGATGGATCTATCACCTTGATACTCTGGCACCCAGGGGGCTGAATACATACTTGGACTTTAGCCCTTTCTACTAAAATACTATTCCCTACTAAGTACCAGGTAGGCTGTGGTGGAATTTTCAATATTCTCTCATCTGCCAAGTGACGAATATGGCTGCTTTGGGATCTCGCTGTTTAAATATGTTTCTAACATACTCCTCAGATGCGTGATGTATACATATTAAGCTGTTTTGATATATCAACATTCTGCAAAAATGTTGTTTTATATTGCTTAATTTTATTAGGTATTAACATGGTTTTAGTCGTAGTATGTTTACCATCTATTCTCTATCATATGCCTAACATGTATATCTTTATCACCGTTTCTTCACTTACAAGTTATGCCATTACTGAATTTTCTGTGGGTTTCGTTTCATGGATGGTAGCTATGACTGATCGATGCTTTATTTTAGCACGACCATATGTTATAGGTTCTTTCCTACACATAGTCTAGTCCAATCCCATGATACGATTACCGCTGACATCTGCAAGCTATAGTTCTATGTCGGCCCGTTTACACATTGTGCATTCTTTGTTTATGGCTGTTGCTATGACAACCACAGAGCTATACTGTTGTGAGCCGGAGGTTGCGCATGCGCAAGAGTGTGAACGGACACGACGTATGACTGTATTGCCGCCGCTCCCTGTATACACTGGATTTGTTGTCGTGGTTACGATGGTAGCTACGTCCTGACGTTGAGTACGTCTATGCGTGTTTATGATGCTAATGGAGCCGATCTGGATAGCGGTGGTTTGGCGGTAAAATATTCTATGTTTTTTTGTGTATATAAGGAATGCCGATTTTAATGTTTGTTAGGAGGTTGAGGTGTTCAGTTGTATTTGTTAAGGTGACATTTGACAAAGGCACGAAACATGTGCCGAAACATTATGTCTTTTTAATTGCATATAATAAAGGTAGCTTTTAATATAAAGCCCAGTGAGTGCCTGCTTTTTTCCTGGACATTCTATCTACTACTAGCAGTGCACCTCGGCATACTCTATGGATGGGGTAAGATTGTGCTGTCCTGTTTGGATTTTATATATATATATACGGAAGGGAACTGCACTCGCAGAGTGGACTGGGAACACATCCAATGACCCTGCATCATGCACAGCCCTGGGTGCACAATAGCACTCTCAGGAAGCTGCACTGTCCCCAGAGTCAGTTAAGATTAAAAGCAAAAATGGAAGAGTTAGTTACCACATCTGGCCAAATGGGATAAGCCCAGGTACCACGTCAAGGTCTCTTCCAAAACCTGAGTCCCTAAACAGCCACATAATACAAGCTCTCAATCCAACAAACTGGGAGCAAGTGAGGGGTGCACAGGCTTATGTAATCACCCTAGACATATACAAAACATGGAAGGGGACTGCACTCTCAGACCGGACTGGGTACACATCCAATGACCCTGCCACATGCACAGTCCTGGGTGCACAATAGCACTCTCAGGAATCTGCACTGTCCCCAGAGTCACAGGCAGTTAACCCCAGACAGGTATGGGTGCAAGGCCCATAGGAAAAATTACAAAACAAATTAATACAGCACACAGAGAAAGTCCAGCACTTACAAGCTCTCAGCTAAGATTAAAAGCAAAAATGGAAGAGTTAGTTACCGCATCTGGCCAAATGGGATAAGACCAGGTACCACGTCAAAGTCTCTTCTAATACCTGAGTCCCTAAACAGTCACATAATGCAAGCTCTCAATCCAACAAACTGGGAACAAGTGAAGGGTGCTCAGGCTTATGTAATCACCCTAGACATACTGTATATAAAACACAAAAGGGGACTGCACTACTGGATGTGTACCCAGTCCGGTCTGAGAGTGTAGTCCCCTTCCGTGTTTTGTATATGTCTAGGGTGATTACATGTCTGTGCACCCTTCACTTGTTCTCAGTTTGTTGGAATGAGAGCTTGCATTATGTGGCTGTTTAGGGACTACAAACAATTCACTAGTGTGTGGGTTGTTTATTAGTTTGCGTCATAATTGGTGCGAAAAGTGTTGCAACAAAATTGGTGCTAAGTGGAGAGTGGGACTTGTATTACATGGCTTAAACATGGTGCACATAGATTTTTCACAAAAAATAAAAAGGAAGTTAGCTTTATTATGTTGTTTATTTATTTCATTTGTATCTCTATATCTATTAGTGCAACAAGTTTGGGGCAAAACCTTTAAACAAATTTGGAGAAATAATATTGTCCCCTTTCTTTGTAATGAGAGACAAATTTATAACATAATCCATAAGTAGTAATGTATTTTTCATTTTTATCCCTATATCTACCACTGCACCAAATGTGGAGCAATAATATTGTTTGATTTAGAAAGGGTATACAATTTTAATAGAGTTTCTAATTTACTTTTATTATGTAATATACTTCATTCTCTTGTAGCATCAAACATAAGCTTTCTGTGTTTTCATACTCCCATTGATTTCTATGGCATCTGCGGCCTCAAGGGTGACGGATTGAAAACTAGGTATGCTGAGCCTGAATAGACGCGAGCGTACCTGTTAAATGTTTGATACATTTGGAAAAGGGTCAAATAGACTCAAATCTGAATTCGAAACATCTGTAAAGACGCAAGCATTGATCTGCGTCGGATTGAGATCGCGGGAGCATATATTACGTTAAAATTTCAACATTTGACGATCTTGGCGCTTTGATAACTATGGTAGATCAATCTTGCGACAAATACAACGCGGGATTCAAGCGTATTTTTAGTTAACGCTTTGATAAATATGCCCCGAGGTGAAGGTTTTGTAACGCTCACTATTCTGTTGCTAATTTTAACCAGATTTTGGCCACCAAAATCCCCCAGTAAAGTCCATCTAAGAGCGGCAGCAAGTCTGCCCAGGCACAGGTCAGTGTGGTATTTTCCTTCATGTCATAATCATGTTCTGTTAATTTCTCTCACTATCATTCCCCGTTCTCCCCATCCATTACCTGACGCTCTTGATACCAACTGTACCCTCTCTCTCGCTTTCTCTCTCTCTTATACACACAGTGCCAGATTGGGCCTAGTGCTGCAGATTTTGGTGGGCCTATTTTCAGAATTGTATTTATTTATCTGTGATATTATCACTGTCATATTTATACTAATATACTGTATTAATACCTTGAAAAGCAGAACACCTGACAACATCAGTTGTCAAGAATGCTAATTTATTCAGAAGGCATCTTTACAGTCCTGCTAATGTCATGCAAAATATACAAACAAACAAAAAAGGAGGAGGGACAAACAGAAGACAGAAAGACACAGACTGATACAGAGACACACCAACAGACACACAGGCAGACAGACAGACACACAGGGAGTTAGCTAATGTTGCAGGGTAATTTCATCTTCTGTTTTCACCTTTAGAGCGAAGCCTGGGACTGGCAAGCTAATATAGTTTTATCTCTCTCTATATCCTCTGACACACTCTGACACAGACGCACACACAATCTCAGACACAAACACACACTCAGACACACAAAAGACACTCACACACAATTCTTACAAATGTAATTGCAGCTACAATGTAAACTATCAGAGAGCTACCCTTCTTTCTTTAAAATGCCCAGTCATTTTCTCTGGAAAGAGTAAGTTTAAACACAGGTTCCAGGCTATGTGACTATTTTATCTGGCGTATGTGTGTGTATCTGTGTGCGTATGCATGTATGTGTGTGTATCTGTGTGCGTATGCATGTATGTGTGTGTATCTGTGTGGGGATGCATGTATGTGTGTGTATCTGTGTGGGGATGCATGTATGTGTGTGTATCTGTGTGCGTATGCATGTATGTGTGTGTATCTGTGTGGGGATGCATGTATGTGTGTGTATCTGTGTGGGGATGCATGTATGTGTGTGTATCTGTGTGTGTATGCATGTATGTGTGTGTATCTGTGTGGGGATGCATGTATGTGTGTGTATCTGTGTGGGGATGCATGTATGTGTGTGTATCTGTGTGGGGATGCATGTATGTGTGTGTATCTGTGTGGGGATGCATGTATGTGTGTGTATCTGTGTGGGGATGTATGTATGTGTGCGTGTGGGTGTATCTGTGTGTGTATGCTTGTATGTGTGTGTATCTATGTGCATTTGCATGTATGTGTGTGTGTGTATCTGTGTGTATGTATGTATGTGTGTGTATCTGTGTCTATGCATTTAGGTGTCAGTGTTTGTGTTTGCTGTTGTGGTGTGCTATGTAAGTACAGCAATAATACTATTTAGTATTTTTTGTTTTGTTTTGTTACTACCTTTGCTTGCCCTCTCAACTTTTTATGTCTAGATCCGAACTCCTGGTGGGGCTTCCAATGAACAATCCATCTTCAAACTTAGGTTTTTAGAACTGAAATGAGTTTTTGATTACTGTTCACCGGCTCACATTGTACATGTTTTTTTATGTCTCCTATATCACCCCTGAGCAGCTTTCAGGGTGACTCCACCATTGGTCCTCAACCTTTTCCTCTAAGTACCAGATCTGATTTTCATGAGGAAAACTTTAAACATTTTGATATTTTAAATATAGTTTATGCTAATATGTACCTTTTCTGGTACCTTTACCACCCGTTACCTTTTATTATATTATTATTATTATTATTATCGGTTATTTGTAGAGCGCCAACAGATTCCGCAGCGCTATTATAGTTTGTAGATGTCCATTTCTAACACAGAACTTGACATTTACATTACTATGAATACCACACAAATGTTATCTCTATTTGTCCTTATAAAAAAGCACAAACACAATTGGAAAACAGGTCACAATAAATAATTTACACAGAACACAAAGTGCATATTCTGAGAAAGAAAACATTTTTTTTCTCCAATTTGTCCTTATTAAGATTACCACAAGCATAATTGTAAACCAGCTTCACAATTAAAGGAAAAAAAAGGACTTTGCTTTAAAGGGATATTAAACATTAGGTAAAAATAATAGCTTTAGTTTAACCTGCTCACAGAATCACAGATACACTCAACCTGCTCCAGGACCTGCTAAAAATAATAATAGAGCAACAAAAAACACTAAATGAAAAAGGTTATGTATATAAAATGCATCATTAAATAATATTGCCTCTTTATAATGACTAACTGTTTATTTGTTCAGCAATATAGACATGCGCCCACATGAAATGCTTACATTATTTATAAGTGCTTGATATCTAAGGCAGTGATGGCCAACTTCTTTATACACAAGGGCCACAAGTCAATATTTTAGAGGCTTTAGGGCCTCATACAAATTGATGGCTATAAAAACACACAATAATATACGATTGTACAGCACACTGCTAAGTATATTTATAGCTTGATTCCTTATTGCGCCAAGCACTCTCGTTTAGTCCATGAATAACAAGCACACTGATGCACTTAAAGTTAACCATACATCTCAGAACATAGGAAAAGGCACTCTCAGAATTTAAATATCAGCTTTACTTTGATTGAAATGTTCGGTTTCTCCCATTGTAAGAAGAAAAGCTGATATTTAAACCTTGAGAGTGCATTTTCCTATGTTCTGAGATACACATACATGTGCCAATATTTTATACACACAGATCTACACATATATATTTTTCCCTAATAGGGATATCTGAGACTTACACCTGTTTTGCGCCGATATCACAAACCCGTTCTTTGTTTTATATATATATATATATATATATATATATATATATAAACAAATTAATTAGAAAAGAGCTCTAATATGTCAAAAGAGCTAAAGCGGATACCTGGCCGCACCAACACACCCCTACAGTATACTAAGGAATGACCTCCTAAACAGGTCTGCTGAACATATGCTTTTAATAAAAACAAAGCCAAAAAAGATACATGCTGAGAATAATGGCAACAACAAGATTACAGCACACAAACATATACCAAGCGTAGTGCACTACTGTCAACTGTGAGCTAGCATTTGCAAAGTAATTGTTAACTCATGAGAAAGTCCGTCCTTGATGCCGGGCACTTAAGTGTTAAAAACACGCTCCGGTTTAAAGATTTAGACAAGTTACCGTCCTTGATATCTCATTATGTGTATACGTTCCGGTACTGGATTAAAGATGTAATGTGAGAGTCCAAAGGATGGTACTAGTACTATTGCAAACTTGATCCCATGTGCTAATGACAACTCCAACTTTAAACTTTCAGTGTGCAAGACTTATTACTGCATGGCTTACCTCCGCTATCTTCACACACTCTACGGTATTACCTGACAGGATCTCATCCGTGGTGTGGCTTACAGCGATGTATTCCGCCTATGCAGCTCTTCACTTGCTTGGTTGTGTTCACTTGATATCGTCAGATTCACAGCATATCCACCATGCTGGCGTCCTCCACACTGTGTCTTGTTCTACACATTACGTGTTTCGCCCCTCCCCCTTTCCGGGCTGAACTCAGGGCTTCATCAGATGTGTCTAATTAGACACCACAGCAGACTTTATAACACTTGTGCAGAAACAAAGTTACACCTCCTTCATATATGTTAAAGGGAAGTGTATAGTGCATGTACATTTCAATGGCTACAATTAGATTACACTACACATTTAATATACAACTAATCTATACAAATATGGCATATTGCAATTCACATATTTTTTGAAAACTGCTTATTATATACTGATAAAATACAGCATTAGATTTAAATATACACTGAGAACCACTTATATGAACATGTTTCCATACTCATTACTAAGCAACCGTGTATTATTTCATACACATTTTCTAACAGTGTTAATAAATAAGGAATATTTATAGAAAACAGGAAAATTCGATTTTTTCATTCAAACCAAAGGGAGAGAGGGTGTTGAGTCTGTACATCCAGCGTGACTCATGCTGGAGCAATAATTGGTCAATATTACCTCCTCTCCTCCTTGGTTTGATGTGTTCAATACCCAATACTCTTAGGAGAGAGAAATCAGAGTCATGCATTTTTTGGAAGTGTCTGGCTACTGGACTGTCTGAGTCCTTATCCTTAATGCTATCTCTGTGTTCCCTCACCCTTTCTTTTAATTCACGTGTCGTTTTCCCAATGTAAAATTTGGGACACGAACAGTGTAACATATAAATGACATTTGAGGTATTACAGACTATTCTTTCATTAATGTGGTAAGACCTATCTGAATATTCAGTGCAAAAATTTGAGGCTTTAACGATGTACTTGCAGTACACACATCTGCCACAAGGTTCGCAACCTTTCCTAGTTTGTGCTTGTGTTAGCCAATTTTTTGGGGTGTCTCTTTGGAACTCACTACGAACCAATTTATCCTTAATACTGGGAGCTCTTTTGGCTGTAAGCAATGGGTACTCAGAAATATATTTAGCAACTGAACTATCATTTAACAAAATGTGCCAGTGTTTATTAAGGATATTCCGCAATTTGTTCCAATGGGAATTATATTTTGTTATTAAACGAATACTATTCTCTTCCTTAGGCTTTTCAGTTGTTCTATATAGTAATTCATTCCTGGGTTTCTGCCTGGCTCTAAGCCATCCTTTTTTAACTTGATTCTTAGAGTAACCTCTCTGAAGGAACCTCTGAGCCATCTCTCCGGCCTGCCTTTCAAAATCTTGTTCAGTGGAACAGCACCTCTTGAGCCTCAAGAACTGTCCCACTGGAATGCCATTTTTTAAGGCCTCCGGGTGGTGGCTGGAACCATATAACAGATTATTAGTTGCTGTTTCTTTTCGAAACACTTTGCTTTTTAATAATCCATCTTCAATGGTGAGTTTAAGATCCAAAAAAGTAGTTTCCTTATTGCTAATCTGGTGAGTTAAGAACAAATTTCTGTTGTTGTTGTTCAGAATCTCAACAAATTTATTGGCTGAAGTTTCATCCCCTTTCCACAAAACTAGGATGTCATCCACATAGCGCAGCCATAGGACGACGTGAGCCTCCACCCATATATCTAATTCCTGGAAGACATCAACTGCCTCCCAGACACCTAGATGGAGACAGGCATAGGTGGGGGCGCACGCCGAGCCCATGGCTGTGCCTCTTAACTGTCTAAAAAATTTGCCATCAAACATAAATATGTTATTGGTTAACACAAATTCCAATAATTTGAGTACCAAGGTGGTGTTGTCACTGTACTCTTCTCCACGTAGCTTAAGGAAGTATTCTGCTGCTTCCAGACCTACTTTATGTGGAATAGAAGAGTACAGTGACTCCACATCAAGAGTGAGTAGAAGCATATCTGGTTCCATTTTAATTTTATCCAATTTTCTTAAAACGTCCCCCGTGTCCTGCACATAGGAGGACAATTCAGTTAAGAAGGGACGTAGAAAAAAATCTACATATCTACTTATCCCCTCTGTTGGTCCCCCAATCCCAGACACTATGGGACGTCCTGGTGGGTGTGTGATGCTTTTGTGCACCTTAGGGATGCAATAAAAAGTAGGAGCTACTGGGTGAGTCGGACTCAGAAATTCAAATTCTTTCTTAGTCAATAACCCTGACTCTTTTGCTTGTCTCAAAATGATGAATAGATCATCACAAGATTTTTCATAAGTTTGTCTAGTGACAGCCTCATATTGTTCTTTTACACCTAGCTGTCTTAGGACTTCTTTCACATAGTCAGCCTGGTTAAGGATGACAATATTCCCACCCTTATCGGATGGTTTGATCTGAATTTCTTTTTTACTCATCAAATCTTTAAGAGCACTTCTCTCTTTTTTGCTCAGATTGTCACTCACTATGCCTGAAATTCCTATGTCACCTACTTCTCTTTCCACACATTTAACAAAAGTGTGGACACTGGGAGATAAGGATAGTTGGGGCATAAATTTAGACGTAGGTTTAAAATTTGATTTTTTGGGGTAAATGATACCTGTATCGGTTTCTTCCTGTTCTTTTAATAAGGATACTAGGTTTGCAACTGCCTCTGCATCCTCACTCTCAACAGGGCCATAGCTCTGGGATCTGTTACCCCAAAGTTTTTTCAATAGTATTTTCCTTGCAAAAAGGTTTAGATCTTTCACGAATTCAAATTTATCTAAGCCATTAGAGGGACAGAATGATAATCCTTTCTTTAACAATTCAATGTGTACCATATTTAGACTAACTGAGGAGAGGTTAATCACTGACATTTCCTCTTCTATATTAGTTAGTTTGTGTTTTCCCAGAATTGACTCTCTTTCCTCTGATTCCTGGTTGTCATGCGATACTCTGCTCCTTTGTCTCTGTCTGCTGGAATAAGCTCGACCACCTCCCCCTCTTTCGTCTGCCTCCTCTCCGGGTCCTACCCCTAAAGGGATTCTCCCCTGTACTCTTAACTGAAGAAAAATGGGTTAGTGATATTGATGAAGCGTTTAAACCCTCCATCAATATCGACGAAACCAATATTGAAGAAAAAAGTAATGATGTATTTTCAGCATTTAAGGAATATAAGAAAAAAGCAATTAAGGAACTTAAAATCAAGTGGGAGCTAGCAAGCTTACAAAGGTATGTTAAAGAAGAATTGATCCCCAGAGGTCTGAGGATTAGACTAGACCCAGGAATAAATTTAAGAGGGGTGGAAGCAGATACTGATTTTATTAAAAAATGGAATGCTATACTAACACGATGCACCTTAGAGTTGATGCAATTAATGATTTATGAGGATGAAAAAAGATTGGAGGAAAGCAAAATTGAGACAAACAAAATTTATGAACAGGTAAATCTTTATGCCAATGACCCAGCTTTTGACAAACTTAATAAGGAGGCTCAAAAAACCTTAGAACGGTTGCAAGGTGAAATTAAATTTAGGAAAAGGCGTAAAATGGTTAGAGATCAGGATGATTTTAAAAAAGGTACCATCTATATATATAGAAATAACAATAGTACTAGATATGCATATGACTCAGGTACAGACAACTCTGAGAATGAATTAGAGAATGCCCCCCAAAATATAAGAACTGCATTACAGGGGAGAATCCCTTTAGGGGTAGGACCCGGAGAGGAGGCAGACGAAAGAGGGGGAGGTGGTCGAGCTTATTCCAGCAGACAGAGACAAAGGAGCAGAGGAGGGAGATACAGGAGCAATCCCCAGTATCGCATGACAACCAGGAATCAGAGGAAAGAGAGTCAATTCTGGGAAAACACAAACTAACTAATATAGAAGAGGAAATGTCAGTGATTAACCTCTCCTCAGTTAGTCTAAATATGGTACACATTGAATTGTTAAAGAAAGGATTATCATTCTGTCCCTCTAATGGCTTAGATAAATTTGAATTCGTGAAAGATCTAAACCTTTTTGCAAGGAAAATACTATTGAAAAAACTTTGGGGTAACAGATCCCAGAGCTATGGCCCTGTTGAGAGTGAGGATGCAGAGGCAGTTGCAAACCTAGTATCCTTATTAGAAGAACAGGAAGAAACCGATACAGGTATCATTTACCCCAAAAAATCAAATTTTAAACCTACGTCTAAATTTATGCCCCAACTATCCTTATCTCCCAGTGTCCACACTTTTGTTAAATGTGTGGAAAGAGAAGTAGGTGACATAGGAATTTCAGGCATAGTGAGTGACAATCTGAGCAAAAAAGAGAGAAGTGCTCTTAAAGATTTGATGAGTAAAAAAGAAATTCAGATCAAACCATCCGATAAGGGTGGGAATATTGTCATCCTTAACCAGGCTGACTATGTGAAAGAAGTCCTAAGACAGCTAGGTGTAAAAGAACAATATGAGGCTGTCACTAGACAAACTTATGAAAAATCTTGTGATGATCTATTCATCATTTTGAGACAAGCAAAAGAGTCAGGGTTATTGACTAAGAAAGAATTTGAATTTCTGAGTCCGACTCACCCAGTAGCTCCTACTTTTTATTGCATCCCTAAGGTGCACAAAAGCATCACACACCCACCAGGACGTCCCATAGTGTCTGGGATTGGGGGACCAACAGAGGGGATAAGTAGATATGTAGATTTTTTTCTACGTCCCTTCTTAACTGAATTGTCCTCCTATGTGCAGGACACGGGGGACGTTTTAAGAAAATTGGATAAAATTAAAATGGAACCAGATATGCTTCTACTCACTCTTGATGTGGAGTCACTGTACTCTTCTATTCCACATAAAGTAGGTCTGGAAGCAGCAGAATACTTCCTTAAGCTACGTGGAGAAGAGTACAGTGACAACACCACCTTGGTACTCAAATTATTGGAATTTGTGTTAACCAATAACATATTTATGTTTGATGGCAAATTTTTTAGACAGTTAAGAGGCACAGCCATGGGCTCGGCGTGTGCCCCCACCTATGCCTGTCTCCATCTAGGTGTCTGGGAGGCAGTTGATGTCTTCCAGGAATTAGATATATGGGTGGAGGCTCACGTCGTCCTATGGCTGCGCTATGTGGATGACATCCTAGTTTTGTGGAAAGGGGATGAAACTTCAGCCAATAAATTTGTTGAGATTCTGAACAACAACAACAGAAATTTGTTCTTAACTCACCAGATTAGCAATAAGGAAACTACTTTTTTGGATCTCAAACTCACCATTGAAGATGGATTATTAAAAAGCAAAGTGTTTCGAAAAGAAACAGCAACTAATAATCTGTTATATGGTTCCAGCCACCACCCGGAGGCCTTAAAAAATGGCATTCCAGTGGGACAGTTCTTGAGGCTCAAGAGGTGCTGTTCCACTGAACAAGATTTTGAAAGGCAGGCCGGAGAGATGGCTCAGAGGTTCCTTCAGAGAGGTTACTCTAAGAATCAAGTTAAAAAAGGATGGCTTAGAGCCAGGCAGAAACCCAGGAATGAATTACTATATAGAACAACTGAAAAGCCTAAGGAAGAGAATAGTATTCGTTTAATAACAAAATATAATTCCCATTGGAACAAATTGCGGAATATCCTTAATAAACACTGGCACATTTTGTTAAATGATAGTTCAGTTGCTAAATATATTTCTGAGTACCCATTGCTTACAGCCAAAAGAGCTCCCAGTATTAAGGATAAATTGGTTCGTAGTGAGTTCCAAAGAGACACCCCAAAAAAATTGGCTAACACAAGCACAAACTAGGAAAGGTTGCGAACCTTGTGGCAGATGTGTGTACTGCAAGTACATCGTTAAAGCCTCAAATTTTTGCACTGAATATTCAGATAGGTCTTACCACATTAATGAAAGAATAGTCTGTAATACCTCAAATGTCATTTATATGTTACACTGTTCGTGTCCCAAATTTTACATTGGGAAAACGACACGTGAATTAAAAGAAAGGGTGAGGGAACACAGAGATAGCATTAAGGATAAGGACTCAGACAGTCCAGTAGCCAGACACTTCCAAAAAATGCATGACTCTGATTTCTCTCTCCTAAGAGTATTGGGTATTGAACACATCAAACCAAGGAGGAGAGGAGGTAATATTGACCAATTATTGCTCCAGCATGAGTCACGCTGGATGTACAGACTCAACACCCTCTCTCCCTTTGGTTTGAATGAAAAAATCGAATTTTCCTGTTTTCTATAAATATTCCTTATTTATTAACACTGTTAGAAAATGTGTATGAAATAATACACGGTTGCTTAGTAATGAGTATGGAAACATGTTCATATAAGTGGTTCTCAGTGTATATTTAAATCTAATGCTGTATTTTATCAGTATATAATAAGCAGTTTTCAAAAAATATGTGAATTGCAATATGCCATATTTGTATAGATTAGTTGTATATTAAATGTGTAGTGTAATCTAATTGTAGCCATTGAAATGTACATGCACTATACACTTCCCTTTAACATATATGAAGGAGGTGTAACTTTGTTTCTGCACAAGTGTTATAAAGTCTGCTGTGGTGTCTAATTAGACACATCTGATGAAGCCCTGAGTTCAGCCCGGAAAGGGGGAGGGGCGAAACACGTAATGTGTAGAACAAGACACAGTGTGGAGGACGCCAGCATGGTGGATATGCTGTGAATCTGACGATATCAAGTGAACACAACCAAGCAAGTGAAGAGCTGCATAGGTGGAATACATCGCTGTAAGCCACACCACGGATGAGATCCTGTCAGGTAATACCGTAGAGTATGTGAAGATAGCGGAGGTAAGCCATGCAGTAATAAGTCTTGCACACTGAAAGTTTAAAGTTGGAGTTGTCATTAGCACATGGGATCAAGTTTGCAATAGTACTAGTACCATCCTTTGGACTCTCACATTACATCTTTAATCCGGTACCGGAACGTATACACATAATGAGATATCAAGGACGGTAACTTGTCTAAATCTTTAAACCGGAGCGTGTTTTTAACACTTAAGTGCCCGGCATCAAGGACGGACTTTCTCATGAGTTAACAATTACTTTGCAAATGCTAGCTCACAGTTGACAGTAGTGCACTACGCTTGGTATATGTTTGTGTGCTGTAATCTTGTTGTTGCCATTATTCTCAGCATGTATCTTTTTTGGCTTTGTTTTTATTAAAAGCATATGTTCAGCAGACCTGTTTAGGAGGTCATTCCTTAGTATACTGTAGGGGTGTGTTGGTGCGGCCAGGTATCCGCTTTAGCTCTTTTGACATATTAGAGCTCTTTTCTAATTAATTTGTTTATATTCATTTAGGATTGCCAGCACAACACGCTTTACCCTCTAATTCTATCTGTGTGCACCCTATCCTTTGTATCACACACACATATATATATATATATATATATATATATATATATATATATATATATATATATATACCAAAGAAAATGCACTCACAGGGTTTTTGTGATATCAATAAGTCAAAAATATATTGACGTTTCGGGGACTGATATATCCCCTTCTTCAGAATAAAGATAATGTGCCAAACAATACTCTTATATAGTGTACAAAGTGAAATAATAAATTAAACCAAACCTGCTGTTAACAAACAATTGAAACACACTACACTCTTAGCTGGAATGCCCGCCATGCGTTCCATTGAACCGGAATTGACCTCACTTCCGTTTTCGGAGTGAAATAGAATATACAATACTATGTCCATAAAAATCAAAGAAACATATCTGAGCACACTGTGTGAACACATTCTAGTGTATGTTTATCCAAAATTCAAAAATACAATGTGTAACGATATCAGGCATAGATGAGCTAGATTAGAGGAACATGGTTGCCATGGTAACTGCAGACACTTTTGAATGCGTGTTCCTATACGTATGTCTGCAACCAAGGAGTCTCCTGTCAACATATCAGTGCACCATAATATATTAAACAATATGTCAACTAATTGTATCAACAAAGTTATGAATCAAACAAATCATGTGACAAATAACTGGCCGGAGAACTATCCGATGTAGGTTTCACCACATGTACAGTCATGTGTGCAAACCATTTTAACGTCTTTTGTTAGTTACTCATTTCCAGAAAATCTTATATATGAAATGTTTAAATGCACCATTAGGCAATCATTATAATGGTGGAGAATATCCCTACATCATATGCTAGATGTAGGGATATTCTGTAACAGATGGTTATACAAACCAATATCATAGCCATTATATTCAATATATACAAATGTCTTGAACGAACAAATTTAACAGAACTTATTATATTGGACATATACATCATCATACGTCATAGGCTCAAATAGGGGACACCGATGGGATCGGGTGACTGCCATTCATCTGTGAAACAGTGGGAGAAGATGTCAGGGTGCCCACAAGATCAAATAACTATCCAAGTAAATACCCCAAACCACAGTTGCATACCCGGAGAACCTGCAAACCAAAAGGCTTGCCGTAAACCTGGCTAAAACTGTCTCTACTATCACAGAGATACTGCACCCCAGGTCTGTATCTGGTGTCATCTCCTATATAATTGCCTTAAAATCAGGTGTAGAATTAAGTCCATGGGGGTAGATGGCTCCCAATCTGTACATCCATTCAGCTTCCCGTTTCAAGAGAAGTTTGTCCAGGTCTCCTCCTCTGTCCATTTTAGGGACATAATCGATGAGGATGATCCTGATAGAAGATATCAGGAGCGATTTCTCCAAGCAGTGACGTGCCACAGGTTGATCAGAATGGCCATTCGTTCTTTCATAGTGCTCCGTGTTTTACCCACATAGTAAAGGACACAGGGGCAAATAATAATGTAGATCACATGCGTTGTATTGCATGAAATTGAGTACCTGATCTTGTAGGTTTTGTTCCTGTGGGGATGATGAAAATACTTTCTGGCAATGAAACAGTTGCAAGTCATACAACCTAGACACCTGTAACAACCCTTAATATAGGTTCTCTGTGTGTGTTGGTAACACGGTTTAGGATTGGGTTTGACTAAAAGGTCCCTTAAATTGGTCCCTCTTCTATAGCCCACCATTGGTTTAGTATTTTTTACATATGGTAACTTGGGGTCAGAATATATATGTGTGTGTGCGATTTAAAATAAAATTTTGCCATATAGCTGGGCTAAAATGGTAGTCATATATGTGGTTATAGGTGGACTGAAAAACTATAAAATGATCTAAAATTTAACCTGGGCATATAGCTTTTTAATAAAAAGGAGTCATAAAAATGTTTGTTTCCTCATATTTTATTTCATGGCAGAATAATAATAATATATTTTTTTTAATAATAAAAAGTTTTAAACAGTTTAAAAATAAATAAATAATAATACACACATTGGTGCAGATTTTTTTTAGTTTATGATAGATTTGACCAGCAATTGTATTAACAGTTAATACAACTATCTGGTCTTGTTTATTTTTATTTTTTTAATACCTAACTATGTTTAAAGGGACATTATACACTTGATTTTTCTTTACATAAATGTTTTGTAGATGATCCATTTACATAGCCCATACAGTATTATTATTATTATTTTTAATGTATAGTTTTGCTTATTTTTAAATAACATTGCTCTGATTTTCAGACTCCTAACCAAGCCCTAAAGTTTTAGGAGAATACCAACGTATTCTTACTCCAGCTTGCTCCTGTTTGTGTAAAGAGTCTTTTCATATGCAGAGGAAGGGGGAAAGAAGGGGGTAGAGTGTCTGTTTTTCCCACTTTCAGTGGGTGTTCTAGCTGCCTTTTTAACAGAGCTAAATTGGGAGCTTCTAAACAAGTTTTTAAATGGTTTTATACTGGATTTTTATATATGTATCTGTGCATATTATTGTTTATAGTAATGTCTATTACACGCACTTATATGAAAATTGGTGTATTTTGTCCCTTTAAGTACACAAATCAGAAATAGATTCTCCACTTGCAGGGGTTAAGAAGGAATTAAACCATAATGCAAGAAAAAATGTTAAAGTTTCCTAAAAAAAAAAAAAAAGAGTAGTACAGTCAATGATTTACTACACATGTTATTAGGCAGCACACTTATCTGACCTTTGATCTCAAATAGTATACCCTTATTTTACCTACTCTCACTTCCTTCATATACCTTCTCTTCTTGCCCACTCTTCTCTTCAGGCACCCGATTTCCTAGAAATGGCCACCAATTCCTAGGTTATTTTATACAGTGTATAAATTATAAAAATAAATAATTATTTGAGATTGAGTGACATGCTATCAATATAACATAGGAATTATAAAAAATGTATGTGTATGTATGTGTGTGTGTTTGTGTGCATGTATTTGTGTGTGTATGTATGTTTGTGTGAGTGCTCACATTTGTGTGTGCGTGTGTGCGCGTGCATGTTTGTGTGTGTTAGCACTTGTGTTTGTGTAGGTGTGTGTTTGTGTGAGTGTGTTTGTGTGTATGTGTGCGCGTGTGTGTTTGTGCGTGTGCATATTATTTTGTGTTTGTTTTTAGTGTGTGTATGTATGTGTGTGTATGCATGTGTATGTTTGTGGTAGTCTGTGTGTGTGCGTGTGTGTGTTTGTGTGTGTGCATGTTTGTGTGTGTGTCTCTGTGTGTGTGTGTGTTTGTATGTCTTTGTATATGTTTGTGTGTGTTTGTGTCTGTGAGTGTGTGTATGTGTGTGTGCGCGGGTGTGTGTTTGTGTGTGTATTTGTGTGTGTGTGTGCGTGCATATGTGTGTTTTTGGATGCATGAGTTTTTGTGTTTGTGTGTGCAGAGGTGTGTGTTTGTGTGTGTGTTTATGCGTGTGTGTGTGTTTATGTGTGTTTATGTGTGTTTGTGTGTGTGCGCGCATATGTGTGTTTTTGCATGCGTGTGTTTGTGTGTGTGTGTGTGTGTGTGTTTGTGTGTGTGTATGCACATGTGTGTGTTGTGAGGGATGCCAGATTTTCACTGTGGACAAGAAATATTTACATCTGTCTAATAGCCCTTGAGTATTAGGTCTGTTTTAGCTCCTCAGCAGTAAGCTTTGACTGGAACAAAAGGAGAGAGCCGCATGGAACAAACAAGAGATCATGTCAGCTGTTGACAGTTTAAAAATAAATAGATATACATTTCATTCCAGTCTCATTAATTATATTTATAGTTTATGTGTAGAGTTTTTTTTTTTTTCATGAATTACTTAATATATAAACCAAAGCAGAGACAAATAAATATGACAGCAAACTGACATGCATTTCAGCATGGTATACATATTAAATTATATCCATGGTGAGAGTAAAAATTTGAGGTGGAATATCCTAGATTAGAACTGGTAATTCAAGTTAGGGTATGTGAAGAAAAAGTAGAGAATATGGTGCAAACTAATCAGAATCACACCAACATTATTTAGTTACTGCTTGCTACATGTGGGTCACCAAAAATGGCAGCTTATTAAGTCTTGTCACTGCAAACATCCACCAATGATTTTTGTACCCAAACTTCTGTAGTCACAGAATTATGGTAGCTATATTAAATAGGTGCCGATGTTATAGCAAATAAACATTTATTAATGATAATTAGCCCCATCTTCAAGTCTTCTCGTCGCAACACCTCTGTTAACCATAAAGACCAATGACCTGGATTCCACTGTAATTACCCTTAAGTGGGACAATAAATCCATAATTATTTTATTTTATAATTCAGATAGAGCATACAGTAAAAACACAATCCATACACCCCAGACTGCACACTGGCATATTGCCAGTAACAAATATGGCAGTGAGGTAGGAGGGGGAGGGAAGATAGCTTTTTTTGAGGGATCAGGGAGGTGGGAGGGTGAGAAGGGATCTCTAAACTACAGAAAACAAATAAATAAGTACCTAAGATAGTGGAAGATGATGGTGACCAGTGGGAGGGGAGGGTTGAGAGCTATTTAGAAGGGATCATGGAGGTGATAGGTGTCAGGTTTGAAGGTAATCACTGCACTGCAATACATTTTACCTTTAACAGATAGCTGATTACCCCTTCACTGCTAGGAATTTTTAGAGATGTGGTGTGCAGATGCAATTAACAGCCTTCTAATAATCAAAAATCAATGGTAAAGCCATGCATGTCTGCCAATTCTAAGCAGAGGGTATCTTAGAGAAACTTTTACAACCATTTGTCTTATGACTGCAGTATTTGTGTGTAAAATGTTTTAGTTTGAAATCCAAATTTTTTTCGAAAAAGTTAGCTATTTTTTTTATATGATGGCATTTAGTGGTCAAATGGTGGCATGAATTATACAAAAATGGGCCTAGATAAATATCTTTTGAAAACTTTTTCTATTGTTTTTTTTTTTTGGACTAAGAAGTAAATACCAGTCAATAGAAATGCAAGGGCACCTCTATATAAGAAGGCACCTTGCATTCAAGCTTCAGTGTGCGACGGTGACCACGTGAAGAAGACCTCTGGAAGAAGAAAAGAAGGATCGGATGGAATATGGAAGAAGAAGGAAGAGGATGGAAGACTGAAGATGGAAGACAGAAGATGAAAGAAGAGGACCAACCTCATGAAGATGAAAAGGACTGTTCCAAAGTACCGGCAGAATGAAGAAAAAAGAGGAGCACTGTCGAAGTCAGCTTGTTGAGTACAAACCATGTGGTTTAGCTTTAGGATTTTTTTGGGAAGGGCTTTTAACTTTTTAATATTATTATTTTTTCCTTTTATGTTTTTTAGTTTAGTTCTTTTTTAAAAAATCTTAAACTAGCTGTTTAACTTTAGGGCAATGCCCTACCAAATGCGCTTTTCAGGACAATCTTTTTTTTTTGGACAGGGTTTTTTTAGTTTAGTTTTTTTAATCTTAAAAAAACAGTTTAACTTGGACAAGGCAATTTTTCAAGGCAATGTTTTTTTCAGATAGGGTTTTTTAGGTTAGTTTTTTTTTAGATGTCTTTTTGTGGGTGGATGGGGTTACTTTTATTGAAGAATGGGGTATAATTTTTTTTTTTTTTTTAAACTGTAACACTTTAGGGCAATGCCCTACAAAAAGCCATTCTAAAGGCTATTCTTATAGTAACTGTTAGTGTTAGTTTAGGGATTTTATTTTGGGGTATTTTTTGTTTTAAAGGGGTCTTTATTATTGGCATAACTGGGATTTTTATTTTTGGTATTGTTGTTTTTTGTTTTCTATAAATTCAGTGTGTTATGTTTTGTAACTTAGGGTTTTTTAGCTTGGAGGTGGTTGGGGGTTAGTGGTTAGACAGTTAAGTAGTATATGGGTAGCTTGGATTGGTTGGTTGTGGCAGTGTAGGGGTTAATAGGTTAAGGGACTTATTGAGTTGGTTGGTTGTGGGTTAATAGGTAAGGTGGTTGTTAGGTCTTTATGTTATGTCAGATTAGGGGTTAATAGTGTAGTTTTCACTGGGGGTGGGGGCAAGTAAGGGTTTAATAGCTTATTTTAAAACTGCATTTATATACAATTAAATTGTCATGTATAATGCATATTATTTTAAAGGGACAGTCTAGTATGAACTAATCTTTCATTATTCAGATAGGACTTTTAATTTTAATCAACTTTCCAATTTACTTTTATCATCAAATTTGCTTTTTTCTCTTGGTATTCTTAGTTTAAACTAAACATAGGTAGGCTCATATGCTAATTTCTAAGCCTTTGAGGACTGCCTCTTATCACATGCTTTTTAAATCTCTTTTCAACACAAAGAGACAGAAAGTACACGTGGGCCATATAGATAACAGTGTTCAGGCACAGGGAGTTATTTAAGATCTAGCACAACACAATGCAAGACAATAGATAATAAACAGTCACAGTCATGTGATCAGGGGGCTGGAAGAAGGTTTCTAGATATAAGGTAATCGCAGAGGTAAAAAGTATATTAATATAACTGTGTTGGTTATGCAAAATTGGGGAATGGGTAATAAAGGGATTATATATCTTTTAAAACAATAACAATTCTATGGTTGACTGTCCCTTTAAGTATTATATATAATTTAATATGTAGTTATTTAATCTTGTTCATTTTATTATGTTAAGCATAAATATATATTGTAAATGATATATTTAAGTTTAAATAATAAAATGAGCAAGCCAGAATAACTACATAATTTTTTGTTCATATACTTTATTAGTCAGGTAGATTGTAGGCATCCTGTGGGAGTTAGCTGGGCGTGTCGGGAGGAGAATAGGGAAGACATGACATAGTATAATAGACGTGTAGGTGTTGCAATTTTAAGCAACTTTCTAGTTTACTCCTATTATCAATTTTTCTTTGTTCTCTTGCTATCTTTATTTAAAAAAGAAGGCATCTAAGCGTTTTTCTTGGTTCAGAACCCTGGACAGCACTTTTTGATTGGTGGATGAATTTATCCACCAATCAGCAAGGACAACCCAGGTTGTTCACCAAAAATGGGCCGGCATCTAAACTTACATTCTTGCATTTCAAATAAAGATACCAAGAGAATGAAGAAAATTTGATAATAGGAGTAAATTAGAAAGTTGCTTAAAATGTCATGCTCTATCTGAATCACGAAAGAAAAAAATTGGGTTCAGTGTCCCTTTAAAGGGACATAAAACAAGTTGGGATAGAGACAAAATATAATGATATGTACTTTAATTACTTTAACTGCAAATTTATACTGCAGTTTCTTGCCATTAACCCTTTCATTTAAGTTTCCTAATTGGACAGCTCTAACCACCCCCCACCCCACCCACACACACACACAATTTTTTCTATGGCTTTGCTTTTGGTAGAATGCAGTAGTAGACACTCATTATCTGCTGGAGCATGCCTAGAAGCAAATAAGCTGCTGTGAAATACAATGCCTGTTATCTGTACCTTAACACTGATAAGGGGTGGTGGATCATACTACTCCAGACTGCATGGTTATGTAGCTAATTTTGCTTATTTTGTTTTAAAAAAAAATCTTGCTAGCAGTTTTAAACTTTTTTTTTTATGCAAACTATGTTTTACTTAATTAGCCCTTTTAGGATATGCACAGATTTCAACACGTTTTATGGCACTTTAAGACATGATGTAGGTGTAGGTGGTATTAGAGAATTAGCTCTGCTTTCCAGGGGAAGAATAGTTAGAGTATGACATAGATGTAGGCTTTCTGTGGGAGTTAGCCGGGAGTTCCAAGAGGAGTAACCTGTACTTTGATTGGGAAACATCGCCCGCATTGTGATATTTTCCAATCTCTGAAATACAGGTTATGAGTATGAGGTCAGCCATGTTTGTCTTGCCACCTTTTCACTGGCAAGACTTTCCAGTATGAGGAAGTTAGTGTAGGTTCAGGAAATGTAAGGTTACCCAGGAATTATTTGAAGTGTTCCAACACTGTATACGCTGCGTAGGAACACTTCAAATATGAACCCCTTCCCGCTCACTGAAAGTGCCGACAAGTGGTGAAGTCGGCGATGTTTAGCTGACGTAACACTCCCCAATATGTCCTATGGGATACACATTGCCACTCACCAGCACTTTGGGGGTCTGTCCCCTTTTTTAGAATATATCAACAGACCAACGGACTGCGAGGCCAACGAGGCCAGAAAGGCAGTTTATCATCAGTCTGTCGATGCTTTGTATATTGGGGCCTAAGTATTGTGCTTTGATTTACAGACAAGGATAATAACTATCAGTGTTTTATCAGCTGTTTGTCTCTCCAAACTTGATTTCTCAGCATTAGCAGTGTGCTTGGGATCGTTATCATGCTGAAAAATAAAACCATCCCCAATCAGGTGCTTTCCAGAAGGAATGGCAAGATGAATGAAAATCTGTCTGTACTTTTCAGAATGAATTATCCCATTAGTTGGGACAATATCACCAACACTTTCATTCTTCAATTTCTCTCCAACTCTTCTTCTCATATATTGTGGAAGATTGGACCCAAACATTTCAAACATGGATTTGTAGCTCCATAATACTTTTTTCCACTGATCTTCTTTCAAATCTTTGTGAGCTTTAGCATATCTTAGCTTTTTCACCCTGTTCCACTTCTGAAAAAGTGGTTTCTTGGATGCTAACCTTCCATAAAGACCATTCCTGATCAATCTTCTTCAGACTGTAGAAGGGTCAACTTGGTATCCCAATGAAGCTGCCAGATGCTGAGCCAGGTCCTTGTTGGCCTTCTTCCGGTCTCTCAAAGAAGAAACTCTGAGAAACTTCTCATCAGATTTTGAAAGTTTTCTTGGCCTTTCAATCCTTTTTTTATCCTTGACTTCTCCTTATTCTTCAAATTTCTTTATAACAGCTTGAATACCACATCTTGATTATCCAGTTTCTTTACTGTTTTACCTGTGAGAGTGACCTTGGTGATGCAAAAGTATGATTTTATGTATGTCAAATTCTGTGATCTTTTGCATTTTGAATGGAATGATGTGATTGAAAGTTGGTCTTATTAACAAGCTTCCAATGAATTAAACTCATACCTTATGTGTATGTAATGCTCAAGCATGTCTTGCACAAATCTGATGTAATAGACCTTTTTCACAGCAGTCATTTTAAGATGAAATAGTAGGCCACATACAGCTGTTAGCAATGATATTAATTGGGTTCTATTACATTTAGGTTTACGAGAGTCAGTCTCCTGCTAATGCTGAAGTGTAAGGGGAGGTCACACTAAATACTTGCCAGCATTTTTTTCTGATATTTTTTTGTTTTCTAATAATGCATACAAATATCTTGTATTTTCGTATTGTATTCTAATAAACAGACTGAGAAATAATTATATATGGTTATTATACCATTGCTAAAACAACAAATCTAATGGTGGACTAATACTTTTGCACAGTACTGTGTATATATATATATATATATATATACATATCAGTCTTTAGAGATGTATATGTATGTATCTCAGTTAGGGATGAGCGAATATTTTGCAACATTTGAAAAATGAAAGAATTTTAACATATTCATTCATTAGTTTTGAATTTTGAATGTTTGTAAAACATTTTAACATTCGTTTAATATAATGGAATTTCTAATCCTTTCTTTAAATGTAATATTCGATTATTTTTCTAATAATTCGATTCGATTTATGCAATATTCAAATTCCAAAAACTCAATTCAATATATTTGTAATAGTATTTCTATTGCTCTCTTTAAATGTAATATTCTAATTATGCAAAATATTCGAAATAGAAACATTTGAAACATTTGAATTTATATATTTGTATCTATTATGTATCAGTTTACTAAATTCCCTAACACATGAACTATTGAACTTCTGAATAGTATTTGTTAAAACGAATGTCCCATTTTAAATTTCGAATGTGGATATTCAATCTAATTATGAACATTTGAAAATGAAAGTAACATTAAAAAACTGGAAATAACATTTGATTATTGAATCTTAATTCAGGGCCGGCCTTAGGGCAAGGCGGCTGCCTAGGGCCCCGCATTTAGAGGGCCTGGGCTGGTGCCAACTAATGCTGCAAATTTTTTTTTTTTTATAATACTTTTTATAAAAACTCTTTTTTCTATTATTTTTTTAGAAACTCTGCCATCTTTTTTTATTGCGCTATTTGTACCCAATACAGCTCCAGTGCATGAGTGAGTCTTCAGACATGTGACTCCAGTTGGCCCGGCACAAGGGACATCGCTGCACTTGGTCATGTGTCTCTGGGTGAGTGTGCGGGCAGAGTGGTGTTGAACATCTCATCTTGGTCTGAAGTCTGTGACAGTGAGTGAGGATGCTGGTCAGGAGGTGGGTAATCAAATATATTCTCACAGTGTCTCACATGTCATGATTATGGATAGAGGGCTGCAGCAGCAGCCTGGGTGCAGACAGTGCCGTGCCGGTTCCTTAGACTTAGTGCACAGGATGGAGACTGGTGCTCTAGCTGGTGGCTCACTGACAACTCCGTCTCCTGTGTCCTGTGGGTCTCACTCACAGGCTGTAGAGATTGGATCTGTAGAGATTGGATCTGGCCCGGCCACTGCAGGCAGTCAAGAAAGTACAAAATAAGTTGAATTTAGTTGTGTGCACTCAGGGTGGAGGGTGGCCGGGTGCTTTAACTTGCAGCTAAAAAGTAAACTCACTTACTGCTGTTGTCCTCCTTGACTGCCACATCTGCATACAGATTTTCCCACTATGGCATCTGTCTGAAGTAGACAAGGTAAAAGCAGAGGAAACTCCCATGAGCAAGATTGTTAATTGCCCATGCCTTGTGCGGACTTTTCAGAGAGTGATTATCTCATATGTTGTACTTGTTGTCAGAGTAAATCTGAATTAATCTAGGACTTCTATTTTTTGGATGGTTGCTTTACGGTGTATAATAAAACAGCATGGCTCTGTTACCTAATTTTTCTTAATGGCCAATTATTTTGAAAGGCACTACAAAAAATAATTATTTGAAAACCAAATTTTCCTTCTGATTTAGTGTAGAATTAGTCCCCTTCACCATCACATTCTCAGCATTTTGTTTCTCCCTGCACTTTTCTCCCTGCAGCTCACAGCCTTTTTATTAACCATTTTGCTCCTAGATGTGATGACTGATGGGCTGCTAGTACTGTATTTAATGTGCTTCCAGTCCCTTCTCTGACTCTCTTTACTCTCTTCTCTGTCCCCCTCTTTCCTTTCTCCTTTCTCTACATTCTCTTCTCTCTCTGTCTACCCCTTCTCTCAATCTTACTCTTTACTCTATTTATTTTCTCCTTTCTCCTCTCTCACCCTTTAATCTCACCACTGATTATCATGCTCTCATCATCTCTATCTCCCCTCTATCCTTCCATGATCTCTCCACTCTGTTTCTTCTCCTCTCTCACCTTCTCTTTGGCTCCCACTTCTTTCTTCTCTATCACTCCACACCACTCGTATTCCCTTTATTGCCCATTCTCTATCTCCCTTGCTCATTTCTGCCCCCTCAATCTTTCCTCTCTCTTTCTTTTTTCTTCTCTCCTTCTGTCTCTTATTACTGAAAAATTTGTACTGTGTATGTGTGTACTGCGCATGTGTGTATAATGTGCGTGTGTGTGTACTGTGTGTGTGTACTGTGCTTGTGTGTGTACTGTGCTTGTGTGTGTGTAGTGTGTGTGTACTGTGCTTGTGTAATGTGTGCGGTCTGTGTTGTCTGTGTGGGCTGTCTGTGTGTGTGTCAGATTCTTTACCACATTTACCACATTTACCATTCTTTACCACATTTAGATAGTGCTATTATGAGTGTAACTAGTAATGTAATGTTTATGTGTTTTGCGACACTTTTTAGTTTTGTGAAACAGGTAACTAGAGCTCTGAAGTCGTGGTAATCCTTTTAGTGTAAATCTCGATTACGCTCAAGTGATCCCATCTACTTTTATATGAGCGGTAAGCTTGATGAGCGCAAACCCCCACGATAAACCCCTTACTGCTCGAGCGTAAACATTTGCGTTCTAATTGTAATCCAGCCCTTAATCTGTCTCTAGTTGCCCTTATCTCGACCCTTCTTCTTAGAGCCTTGGGCTGCTCTAATAGGAGGGTTAGCGTGGTGGATCCTAGAGCCTGCTCTAAAGGACCTTCTCCTTTAATGCAGGCCCTGGTATCCACTGCGCCAAACCTCCTATTAGCACAGCCCAAGGCCCTATGAAGAAGGGAGGGGATTGGTGTGGCTCTCCTACACAGTAGAGGTAAGTATTTTAACCCATAAAGGTAATTTAAAGAAAACAAATGAATATTGATTAATTTCAACAGTATTTGTTCTTTTTCTTTAAATTTAGTTGGTGCGTTAACTTAAAAAATTATTTTGTGTAATGTTTCTTTACATGCTAAAAATTATTAGCTTCCAAGCTATTAACTTGTTTGTAAATATATTTTTGTGTCCCTGGAAGTTTTGCTCTAAACACAACCAGCAAATCTGGATTTTATTGAAGCTTCAGTTAAGAACTAAGCTGCCCTTTTAAAGGAGATCTGGTCATTTAAAAAAATAACACTTTGATTTACTTTGAAGTCATGCAGTTTAGCACATAACAAATCCCATATTTAGTAAAGTTCAGAAACCTGTGCCCAAACATCTTGAGGAATAGCGGACTTTGTCTTGTTGACCAGAAGCTTGCCAGTACTCACAGAAAGAATGAGAAATATATAATGTGCTTTTTAAAACATAACTATAATTGAGCTAAGAAAATACTAGGTACAAGAAATGCACAGAGCTGTCACATTGCTTGGATCTCTATTTCTTATTGATGATTTGTGCTTGGTGATGTAATCTTTTACTGGTTGCACAAAAGGCCACTCACATTTTATGGCATGCCTTTCAAAATTCTAGGAATCCTGAGGGGTCGATGATGAAAAAGAAAACTTTCAATCATAGACGTCTCCAGTGGAAAAATAAAATAAACATCTGCAAGAAGCCTTTAACCTATTACTAATTTAAGTCAATTCATCAAAACAATGATTACAACTAAAAAATGTTAGTTCCAAAAAAACATTTTTCAACTTTTGTCCAAGAACTAAACAAGTACTGTAAAGCCATTAGATAAAGGAGTTGGGAGGTTTACAGGAGAAATAACGTTTTTTGTTTAGTATATGAAACTGCAAACATGAATGTCTCAAGCAATTATTTTTACAAGCACTTTTTTTAAAGAGATCCAGAAGGGCTTACTATGTGTACTATTTATTTTCTTAATATAAGATTGACTACTGATTTAGAGTTACTGAACTTTGGACTTATTAATGACCCTCATTATGTGAACATAAGTTGTACAATGTCATATGATAGTTTTTGAAGGCATGGCTCCCATGATAACCATGAGAGTTTACAACAATTTTATCAGGTAAGTCATAAGGTTAAAGGTCAATACCATTAAAGTCCATCCATATTAATTTTACTTTATATTTTCTAATGTATATAGTAGAAAATGAACATTTTAGCAGTTCTGAGCATTAAGCATACAAAAAAGTCTATTTATATTCACATAACAATTGATTTTACTTGAAATATTGTAATATATAAGGGGATAAATTAATGTTTTAGCAAGCACACAAAAAAGCATAGCATTATGCTCAAAAACATTAAAATGTATATACTGAGTTAATTAAATATTAACACAAACACAAATTACAATAAATATATTAGATTATACTGCATAAAACAATATGAATACAATGGCCCCTATTTATGAAAGTCTGGCGGACCTGATCCGACAGTGCGGATCAGGTCCGCCAGACCTCGCTGAATACGGTGAGCAATACGCTCTCCGTATTCAGCATTGCACCAGCAGCTCACAAGAGCTGCTGGTGCAACTCCGCCCCCTTCATATTCGCGGCCAATGGGCCGCCAGCAGGGGGGTGTCAATTACAAGTGCTCCACTTGTAATCTAGCCCTAAGTAAGACAATAGATGGGATTGGGAAAGCACCTTTCATATTCTCAACTGCGGAGACTGAGGCTAGATGTGGATACAGAGGGAGCTCATCTCATTTAAACATTATTATTATTATTATTATCATTATTATTATTATATATTCATTATTAATATTATCATGTATTTGTAAAGTGCTGGAAAAATCCATTGCTCTGGCAATATTACTAGAGGTACATAATTACTCACATTCATGGTAAAAATAAAAATTTGGATACATCAAATAGACTAATTAAAAGAGAGATAGAAAGAGAGGGACAGAGAGATTAAGAGAGAGAGAGAGAGAGAGAGAGAGAGGAGAGAGAGAGAGGAAAGAGAGAGAGAGAGAGAAGAGGAGAGGAAAGAGAGGAGAGAGAGAGAGAGAGAGAGAAAGAGAAGAGGAGAGGAAAGAGAGGAGAGAGAGAGTGTGTGTGTGAGAGAGAGAGAAATAATGTATCTGAGTATAAAGAACAAAGGAGCTAAAAGTGAAATTTTGATTGCAGGACTTTTAATGTTATGCTGAAAACTCTTGAGATGAAAGCCAGGTAATACCTTATTATTCTTTATATTGCGAAATAGCACAATTTATAAATGTTCAATAATGCCTGAAGAATTCACACTGACTATGTTTAGGGGTTAATTAAGGTTTGCTATTTAATTGAGAGTAAACAAGGTGCCAGCTGGTAACATCTAACAAATTTGCAGACTGTAATATTATAAAAGTAGGAAAGACAATATTTACAAGATCTATATAACAGTTGTAGGAAAGATTATAATTATTTGAGGAGTTTAAGTATCATTTGGAACCAAGCATGAAATGTTGAGCAGATGTCTACAGAAGGAAAGAACAACATATGAACTGTTATTGATGCACAGATTAATCTGAAACACAGGAAGAAAGAAAGAAGAGAAAGAAAGAGAGAGAGAAAGAAGGAAAGAGAGAGAGAGAGAGATTAAGAAAGAAAGATTAAAATTGTATTGTGCCATTCCATCCTTTTGCAAATGTAATTATAAATGAAATGAAGAAAACCTCATGGTTATACTGGTGTTGTTGCTGAAAGAGCTCAGACATTTTAAAAAGCTTCTAATTACCTTTTGCAGGGGTTGATCTAGTAACATTTAGTAACATTTAGTGTAGAAATGATTGTTCTATTACCTCTGCTCTTGCTTTATTCTATTTTTATTTAATTACTTCCAGGATCTGCTTATTGCTTTAGTACCTATCACCCCTGCAGGAAATTATTTCCCATTTATCCAACTCTTTCAGTATATTTATTTAAAAAAAAAAACATCTGAGCACCCGCACCCTTATGTGTTATGTATTTGCCAGATATTACTAGCATCAGTTCCTGCTATCCTTGTTGAAAGACTCACTCATTAAGTCGTGCATATAAAAAAACATTTGTTTGAAAGTAATTAATTCTTTTTTGCTCCTTACATCCTCAATTTCATATCTGGTTGTACCCTTCTAACTCTGTTCTTGAAAAAAATCTCCTCTCAAACTTGCAGAGCTTCGCCAGGGCTAAATTGATTTCAGCTTATAACCCACATTTCTAAAAATATGTTTATTTGGAGTGTTTACCAAGCTTCATGGTTAATAACCTTTATGTATCTTCTCTAAAATTGCCCCCTTAATGAGGTATTCAACCTTTGGGGCATATTTATCAAGCTCCATATGGATCTTGACGCCCCGTGTTTCTGGCGAGCCTTAAGACTCGCCGGAAACAGAAGTTATGAAGCAGCGGTCTAAAGACCGCTGCTCCATAACCTGTCCGTCTGAGGCAGCGGACAGATATCAACAGAAATCAACCCGATCGAATATGATCGGGTGGATTGACACCCCCTGCTAGCGAATCTGCAGGGGGTGGTATTGCACCAGCAGTTCACAAGAACATTCTTTAATTATCTTTGTTACTGAATTCAGCAACATAGATTATGTTTTCTTTTTAATATGAAGACATTATTTTGTAAGCAAAATATGAGGAACACATTATTTTGTAAGCAAAATATGAGGAACACATTTTTTTCCCTCTAGTTCATCAATATGTTTTTTTTTATTGAATGCAATTTTGGCTTTGATTACAAAATTTATGATATTCAATTATAAATAAAATCATAATAATCTGTGTTACATAAACTACTAATTTATGAGCTAAATATTTATTTTGATTCTAACTGCATTGATTTTCAGAGTTTACGCTATGCTCAAGAAATCATTTTCAAGTGTATAAGATCAAAACATGTCCTTTTAAACAGTCACATTTAATTTACATCTTACTGTACTATGTTGAAATTATGGCATGAAGGGTTCACGGTGGTGAAACAGAAACCTAGAGAGTCTTTCATTGCTGGAAAATAAATGAAGGAGAAGTACTATAATAATATGGAAAGATAGAGAAGTGCCAAAAAGAAATATAAACACACTATTTAATTTTACAAATGTTTATTGATGTTACCATGGTAACATTTACATTAAAGGTTACCAAACAAATACATGGCTACTTATATGTTTATGAAGCCCTACATTTTTCTTTCATGATTCAGATAGAGCATACATTTTTAAGCATATTTTCATTTTCTTTCTATAATAAATTTGTTTTATTCTCTTGGTATCCTTTATTGAAGGAGCAGCAATACACTACTAAGAGCTACATTAACACAATCGTTAAGCCAATGACAAGAGTCATATATATGCAGCCACCAATTAGCAGCTAAATCCCAGCTCCTGAGCCTACCTAGGTATAAAATTGTAAATCAAATAAATGCTTGAAATTGACAGAAGTTCTTGCTAATGATCTGCTGAACAATCTGCTTATGGAAATTAAAGCTAAAGTTTAACTTTTTATAATTTATTTGAACAATTCAGTTTAATTCATCTGTAAATTGAGTTATTATTTCCAGGCATTTTTAGGGTTAATATTTAACCTATAATCCAAAATTATTGTTACTTGTTATATAAAATATAATTAATTGTAGACTAATATAGTCATATGAAAACTTTTAAATGGTTCACTAATGTCATAACATACCCACATTGTAAAAGAGTAACATAAACACAACTGCACAGATTTAGATATGAATAACCCAAATTAATAAACATATAAAGTAGATTCAAGTTGAAATGCTGTAATAAGCTTTTACCAATGTAAATATTATTAAATTCTAAGCTAAGTATACAAGCTAAATTATACACTTAAAGTCTCAAGTCAGCTTCAGATTTAAAATTCAACTTTCCTCATAGCTTGCAAATCTTGTATTATAAATGCATATAAATCAGTGTTTAACATTAAAGGGACACTGAACCCCATTTTTTTCTTTCATGATTCAGATAGAGCATGAAATTTAAAGCAACTTTAACTTTAAAGCAAAAAAGTGCTGTCCGGAGGGCTGAAACAAAAAAAAAAAGCTTAAATGCCTTCTTTTTCAAATAAAGATAGCAAGAAAACGAAGAAAAATTGATAATAGGAGTAAAACAGAAAGTTGCTTAAAATTGCATGCTCTATCTGAATCACGAAAAAGAAAAAAATTGGGTTCAGTGTCCCTTTAAGAAAAACAATGCTTGGCTATCTAATGTATCTATCTATCTATCTCTCTATCTATCTGTCTATCTATCTATCTATCTATCTATCATCTATCTATCTATCTATCTATCTATCTATCGATCGACTGATCAATCAATCTATCTATTTATCTATCTATTAGACCTGTGCATTTATTTTATTATGAATGCAAATTCGTTAATGCAATACGGCTATTAGTGTTGTCTTCACAGAACAAATATCCAAATTAATACACAATGAAAATTAAAAAATAAAAAAAATGACGGAATTCAGCAGTATTCATTAGTTTTCTTTAAATTACCTTAGGGGGTTAAAATACTTAGCTGTAAAGCTCTAGAGGTGCGGTAATCCTGATTGTTCTTCACAGAGACCCAGGTCTTACTAATAGGAGACTTAGCGCAGTGGATCCAAGGACCTGCACTAAAGGCGAAGCACTTTTAGTGCACGCCTTTGGATCCACCGCATTAAACCTTCTATTAGTGCACCCCAGTCTCTGTGAAGAAGGATTTGGATTAGCGTGATTCACCAGCGCACTAAAGGTGAACTTTTTTTACCTGTGGAAAAGGAACATTTATATATTTTTAAGGGATATGGTAAATGACAAGGGCTCAAAGGTATATATATATATGTATATATATATATATATATATATATATATATACAGTATATATAAATATATATGTTGGTATGCATATATGTGTATGTGAGTGTAAATATGTGTGTACACATACATACATACATACATACACAAGTACACCTGCCCTATCCAACACCTTGTCATATGCCATACCCCTTTAACACACTGTTATCACACTTCTATTATATATATATATATATATATATATATATATATATATATATATATATATATATATATATATACATACATACATACATATTATATATAGAGTGAAAAACCAAACTATTTATACTTTTAACGCACCTTCTGCATAGCCCAGCTTTGAGTTAGCTCTCAAATGAAAGACAGGACCTAAGCTTTGTAGTGCACCCCTTAGAGGTGAGGGATTCAGTTATAAGCACCTGAGGCTTTTGCTCAATCTCTAACATTTTACTTTGAACTTGTAATATGAAGGCAATAATAAGACTGTTATTGATTTAACTTGAGAGGTGTTAGCGCACAAGAGCACTAATATTTTTGAGCTCCACTTGTAATTTAAGCCTGTATGTGGTATTTTGCATTTCAATGTTGGATATGGTTTTTATGTGTGTGTAGTACTTGTAAAAAAGTATACATCAAATACTACTACAACTACTACTATTACTTAATAATATTAATGTGTATTTGTAGAAAAACATACTGATTTCTTCTCACAAGTTGTTTAATATGCGTGTATTTGCTTTTGTGTAAATATACATATTATCTTTGTTAATGGTTTGCTTGAAATGAGTGGTTTACCGTAACACTGTTCATCATTGTTTGCTTTTTTATTTTGAGTGTCTTTTATCAGCATTTATTGCAAAGTCTTTAGTTTGAATTTATGCAACTGTTTAGCACAGCTCACTGATTGGTTATGCACTTTGGGTGGGGGTATATATCCGCCACTTGTGTACTTATTTATTTTTGTCTGTAAAAGGGGTTTTTGCCTTTGAAACTACAACACTATAATAAAATAATTAGTGTTGAAGTCGAATTGGTGGATGACGACTGGTCCGCTACCCTGTCAAGTTGTGATATAGTATGTATATATTTTAAAGCTATGTACAAAAACTGTCCGTACTACGTTTTTGTGTTATATTTCTGGTTGTTAGTAAGCTAGAACTCTTACTGTGATAAAGAGGCTGGTAAAGTAATCATGCTAACAGTGTTATGAGCACACTCTTTAGATCTTTTAATCTTTGAGTTCATATGGAATATTAACAAATTTGCTTTTATATTTGAGAGTCCCAGTAGGGCTTATTCATTTGTATATATCCTCATGTCTACTGTCTTGCTATTTATATCACATTTATCATAGTTGTGGTCTTTTCATGTTCTACTGCATAATACACGCGGTTTATTAACCACTAGGCAGGAATTGATTTTTCTGTATTTATTCTATTTTGAACTTCTGCCCATGAATTGTAAAATTCAACAAATGAGTCAACAAATCCTTAATCTGGATATGAAGTACTATGCAAGCTCCACAACACAGAGCTGCCCATAGGATTTAGGAAGCAGTACATTTTGAGCTGTAGTTCTATAGTATTATGCTTTGCCACTATGCTTCCAAATTACATTTTATTACAAATCAATGGTTCCTAGTTCTTTAATTATGTTCCATAACCCCTCTGTGTGCTCCTTGCCTCTGGTTGTGAAAAATATATTATGCAAAAATCATTTAAAGTTGTGTGGAATGAGGGGTACAGAGAGCAGCAGATTTCCTAGTGACTAGGGCAGCATAAAAAACAAACATAGCATTACAGTGTTTATAAAGTAGTTGAATCTAAAATGTATATTTAATGTGTTAGAATCAAATATTAAATGTGATGTTAAAATGACTATTAAATACAGTATAATTGCAAAATGAACAGATGACTAATAAAAAGACAATGTAATATCACTTGCTCTGATTCTAAAATAAGCAGTAGATTTTTTTCTGGCAAATTTACCCCCCCCCCCCCCCATTCGCTAGCTTTCTGTATCATGTTTTGTTCTCTTGGTATCTTTTGTTGAAAAGCATATCTAGGTAGACTAAGGAGCAGCTGATTGGTAGTTGCACATATATGTGTCATGTTTTTGGCTAACCTGGTGTTCAGCTAGCTCCCAGTAGAGCATTGTTGCATCTTCAAAAAAGTATACCAAGAGAACTAAGCAAATTAGATAATACAAGTAAATTGAAAAGTAGTTTAAAATAGTCATCTCTATCTAAATCATAAAAGAAAATGTGTCTTTCATGTCCCTTCAATTTTGATTTTAGTGTCCCTTTAATGTAACACAGTTGTACATAGGGTTACCATCTCAGCCACGGTTTCCTGGACAGTTATGAGTTATACATGTTGCAGGGTTTGTGGGGAGGAACATGTATTTTGCCTCTAGACATCACATGAAAAGTACTGCTATATGTTTCTCCCTGCACACACTGCCGCATGTATAACTCATAACTGTCCAGAAAAAGATGGCTCTAGATGACAACCTTAGTTGAAGACACTGAAAATGTACTTATAGATTTTTTTGTCATGATGTGGGTAAAATAAATATTTAAAAAGTTCACAATGTTGTTCTGGGGGGGGGGGGGGTAAAGTCCTCTAGATATTTTGGGAAATATAAATGTTTTTCACATATAAAACAGAATTATTTTGTGTTTGTTGGGCAGGTAGATATCCTACTTGCACCTCTGTGTAGTTAGTTGAAGTTTAGATAAATATGCGCTAGTCTTCCCTACTACACTGAAAACATTAGAATAATTATTAATTCAGCATGGCACCTAAATGATAGAATAGGCTCCAATTTACTAAAGTGATCCTTACATTTTTGAATATAACTGCAAACGCAAAAGTAATTCCTAAATAACGGTTTTGATTGCACAAGTCTGTATTGTATAAATGATGCAGTATGATTTGTAATTCTATTACAATTCATTGTTTAATCATGTTTATGCTACACATGCAATTTTGCAGACATTCATTTGGGTTTGTTTATAATGACATTTGGGGAAAATAATACACTTTTTACTGTATTTACTCTTTGTCTCACACTAGTGGAAAACAGAGACCCCCCCTCCACCCCCAGCAACTTCTGCTTTAGGTCAAATTTTATTAGGGGTTGAAATTTCACAAGTTTTTCTTTCTAAAAATTAGGTTTCATGTGGCGACTCTTTTCTTTACAGATTTAATTTTAAATCTATTTTCCAGTGACTTAAAAATTGCTGCTCAAGTATTAAGTTTCCTTTCTTTAGAAAAAAAAACATAGGTCATTCCTGAATTTTCAGCACTATTTCCTGTAGAAATCCTATTTTTATATCCCTTTTCATTATCTGACACTGAAGTAACCACAAAAGCATTCCAGGAAATGCCCCAAATGAGCACATGTATAATTTTCTCTCATCCAAAGAGAGACATTTGTGTTAAGAAAAAGTTCAAGTTGTAATGTTTACATTATTTACACAATAAATGCTGTGGTAATATTATCTAGAAAAAATGATGCTACTCTGAATGATGTCATTGAATGATACTACTGAATGATGTCAATGATAGTACATTAAAATTATACAAAAAGTTATGTGAAAGGCTTTTGTTTTTTAATTATAAATGTAAATTTACAGCACTTCAAAATTTCTATCTATGTCACTACTTATAATGCTATAGCTCATGACTACATCATCTTGTTTGCGGCAGCATGAAATTCTCACACTTACGCCACTTACAAGTGGCACATTAATGGTACATGTGTCACTGTGCCTATAGCCTGAAGTGTTCTCGTTCTGGTTTTATTTAAGGTCACAGAACTGTTTAACCAACTTTACCTTACAGCATATTTCATTTTACTATTGTGTTGGTGATTAAATATTATATATTGTGTTAGACCTTCTTTATAATTTGCCTATAGGCAAATTGTAATTTGAATTAAGTTGTTTCCACATATTTTCAAAAGTCCATTTAAATGCTGCTGCTGCTTGGAAAGATATTTTAGGATCTATAGGAGTCATTTGAAAATTAAATTATATATACATTCAATTCAACTATATTGAAAGCACACTATTAACACTTAAATAATATAAACTCTTTAAATCTGATGATAGCAACACGTTCCAAAAAAGTTGGCACAGTCGGCTGTTTACCACTGTGTAGCATCACCTTTTCTTTTAATAACACTTATTAAGTGTTTGGGCACAGAGACAGGTCAGGACTGCAGAAAGGCCATGCTAGCACCCACAATCTCTGCTTATGCAACCATGCGCTTGTAATCCAGGCAGAATGTGGTTTGGCATTGTCCTGCTGGAAAATGCATGATGTCCCGGAATAAGACAACATCTACGTAGATGGTAGCATGTGTTGCTCCAAAATGTATAAATATCTTTCTGAATTAATGGTGCCATCACAGATATGCAAGTTTTCCATGCCATGGGCACTGACACACCCCCATACCACCAGACGCTGGTTTTTGGACCTGACACTGATAACAGCTTGGATGGTTCTTTTCCACTTTGGCCCAGAGAAAAAGATGTCTAATTTTTCAATCTCAGATGAGAGCGAGCCCAGAAAAAGGCGGTGACGCTTCTGGACAGCGTTGATGTATGGCGCCTGCTTTTCATAGTAAAGCCTTAACTTAGAGCCCTTTCTAGTCAAACACCTTGTCACTTACCATATCCCTTTTTAAGCCTTTTAATTTTTTTTAATCAATATTAAAATTAATTGTTAATTAAAATTGTATATATAATTGTTCAAAAAGCAAAAATATAATTCAAATATAATTAAAAGATTCAAGGAAGGCCAAAAACCTTCAGGAATGCCAATAACACAAAGAAAGAAACAATGAAACCCCTTCATTTCCTAAAAAAACATATGTAACAGTAAGGTAAAGGGATATAAAATAGTAAATACACAGTAGATATAATGATGTATTCTAAGCAAAGATTAGGCTATGAATAATATGTAGATATTTTTTCACAATAACATTAGTTGGTTAAATATTGAAAATATGTGTTAAAGGTTTAGTTTCTATAATTTGCTTTAGATTTTATAAAGCAATGGGCCCCACCATGCTTGAACTTATGTCATACGAGTCTGCATTAATTTTTGATACAAAAATCATTCTAATGCTAAAAATAGAAATTTAAAGGGACACTAAAGCCATTTTTTTCATGATTCAGCTAGAGCATGCAATTTCAAGCAACTTTCTAATGTACTCCTATTATCAAAATGTCTTCGTTCTCTTGCTATCTTTATTTGAAAATCAGGAATGTAAAGCTTAGGAGCTAGCCCATTTTAGGTTCAGCACCATGGATAGTGCTTGCTTATTGGTGATTACATTTAGTCACCAATCAACAAGCGCAATCCAGGTGCTTAACCATTGATGGGCTAGCTCCTAAGCTTTACATTCCTGGTTTTTAAATAAAGATAGCAAAAAAACTAAGAAAAATTGATAATAGGAGTAAATTCGAAAGTTGCTTAAAATTGCATGCTCTATCTGAATCATTAAAGAAAAAAACTGGGTTTAGTGTCCCTTTAAGGTAGCACTTAACACTGTAGAGATACTCTAGGAGAAAGTAAAAAAAAAGCAAATAATGGAAAAAGCATTTATGCGTATAATTATTTTCTTTTAAGGCAGCCATGACAAAATCAATTAAGATAATGCAGATAAAATGTAACAGCTATCTGGGTACAACAATTATAGAATGAAACCATGAATAATTTGACTTTTATATAAATATCAAAATGACAGCCTGAAACATTTTTGATGGCAACAAATATAGCAGCTTATACATGACAATATGATCAGTATGAAGAGGCAATCACATTATTATCACAGTGTGTATATGTCTAATTGACAATAATCATACAGATACTTTAAAATCAATGATAATGATTGGGTACTTGACACTATGTTATCATAAAAATTATTATGATGCTACCATCCCAAATTTGTATAAAAAATATAAATAAAAAAGACGAAAGGAAAAGGATTTTTGTATTTTGAATTGTTTACCCTGATGTGATCCTGGAATTTTAATTTCCAAAAAGTGGACATAGTACTGTTCTCTGTATTAGTAGAAAAAAAACAAAAAACTGGACACTGCAGTGACAGGTGTGGCAACACTTTGGAGGCTGTGCAGATAGCCAATAAATAGTCTACTTGACAGATCACTGATTGGTGGACCACATGGCCGCTACAAGTGAAAGGAGCCAATAACAGTCAGTTTGGCAAGAACGCTAAAGCGGAATACCAGCAAACTTAGCTCATTTAAGGTCACTGGCACCAATCAATATATGCAGTAAATAATAAGGGTAAAGAGTGGGAAGGTGGTCCAGAATAACGTTTGTATCCATAATAGAGATCACAAAAAATATTGTCTGTAGTTACTTACAAATGTAAATGAGAACTGGAAACTGTTCACTCTCAATTATTATTAAAGCACCAGTTACACATAAAGGACATTTGTGCACTGAAAAGTAAAAATACTTTGGCTAAATATTACCTTAAGAGATTTAGTGTGATACAAGCAGCATAGCGCACTTGATTTGTTTATTGGTGACAGGCCATATGATTGTTAAAAGAATACAGAAATAACCACAAAAAAAGGCAAATTATTACTACCTTTAAATAAGGCTGTTGCAAGCCAAAAAGTGAAACAATACAATTAAGCTGGCTCTCGAAATATGTATATATGTATGTGTGTATGTATATATATATATATATATATATATATATATATATATATATATATATAATCCCTAATAAGTCCTTAAAATATTGTGAATTCATATCAACAAATTTGTTCCAGTAATACACATTTACATCAATAGTATTTTTTATCTAATAATTTATATAGAGACCATCTTACCTCAATACCTTTACGAAATTATCTACATGGACACACAGGACTTAGTTTTTTGGTATAATGACTTTTAGGGGCCAATTTAACAAGCTGTCAATTGGCCCCAATTCAGCTGTTTCAGTGCGAGCCTTCAGGCTCGCTGAAAACAGCAGTTAAGAAGCAGCGGTCTTAAGACCACTGCTCCTTAACTCATACCCCTCCTCTGAGGCTGTGGACATCAATCCACCAGATCGTATACGATCGGGTTGATTGACACCCCCTGCTAGCAGCCTGATAGGGGTAGCAATGCACAAGCACAATGCTGTCGGCATTCAGCGATGTCTGTCGTACATGATCCGCTGAGCGGATCATGCCTGACAGACACTTGATAAATTGGCCCCATATAATTATTCAAAATGTCAACCTTTGTTAAGGGATCTCTAGTGCATGTAGAATTGTTAGTCCAAAAACATAATTTACTGCCTTAATTGTAGTTGTGATATGTAGTATGTAGACTTTTAGGGAGTTATTGAACTTGTATGCAACCTAAAAATGCCAGAAAAGATCCTAAAAGAAAATACAGAATTAATGATGTATTGTGTTCGTTGTTTATTTCTTTATTACCTTAATGAGGAATTTTAATGATGTATTCTGCTTTATTACAGTACTATAGTATACTTAGTACTACTAAGGTATGTTGAAAATGCTGCTTAGTTAATCATTTCAAGTAACTTTATGGTGGCGCTGAATGTTAAAACTATTTCTTAGAATATTTTTATTTTTCTGTTTTTACTATATCATTTTTATAAAAACAAATCTACATAATTCTTTATAATACAATTTGTATTATTTATCCATCTCTGAATATCTGACAAAACCTAAGAATTATAGACAAAAAATAAATCTTCTAAGGTGATGATTTTAGGAATAGGATCACTTTGGTTTTGTGATGCTACAAAGATTGTTTCATAGCTAGTTATTGTAACTTAGCTTTACTTTGGTTGAAAATTACATATTACCAGGTTTTAGTGACTGTTATTGGTTTTCATGATAACTACTTTGATGTTTATCTAACACTGTGGGGCTGATTTAACAAAGCCCAGATGGACAGGGTTCGCTTCTGCGAACTTGTCCGCCTGGGATCACAGAAAGCGGGTACCAATACATTGCCTGCATTTATCATTGTACAAGCGTCTGCTTTTGCAATGCCGCCCCCATCTCATATTAGCTATATAGTGCGCCAGTAGTGGCTGTCAATCTCCTCAGCAAAGTGTCATGGGATATTTTAATCTGCCAGCTAAGAGCTAGCGTAAAGGTTCACAAGCAGTGGTCTGGTGACCGCTGCTTCTTAATTATTGGCTGAAGGCTCTCTCATGCGAGCCTGTAGTGAAGGTTGTCCAAAGATGCACACGCAGCTTGATAAATTAGCCCTATATGTTGATTGAAAATTTGATCATGATTAGTCATTGTCACCCAGTAATCTTTTGGAGGTGTGCTCATTACATGTGATAGCCATTATTCTACATATGAGGCTGTGGCAGATGTTTTACCTGTTTTTTGTCACTGTGACTAATACATATCTGTCTTACACTATGCTTCTATCCGGATGCTTGTTTGTGTTGTTATAGCTGTACATATACATCCACCAATGATATACTTCTTTGTTTACATATTTGCTTGTCATTGACTAATAGTATGCTTAAATAGCTATCTTGGATTTTAATATATTCACTGACATTTTGACCTTGAAAATTGCTAAAGAATTTTTTGTTTAATTCTGTTTTTTTTTATACCTTTGTTCACCATCATAAAACACCTTCACCTGACACAAGGGTATCCAATCACTGTCTTTTAAACTAGACTAGGATTTCTTTGTGAGTTTTTTTTATGCTAATAGTGAAAACAGTACCTTGCCACTTGTACCTTGAGAGCACCAAAATTCCCTTTTTTTTCACTTTTTTCTCTTTATATTTTTTTCTAATAATTACCTTGCCATAGCTGATTAAAGGGTACCTGCCAGAATAACATGGATCTTAAAAATGCAAACATTTTCTTCTGTAAAATTGTCCTTCATCGGGATAAAAATTATTGCAAGCAGTTTTTTTTATAGAAAATATAAACTTTATATTTTCATGTATGTGAGATATTTGACTAGAATAATTGAGAGTAGCTTATGTATATCAAACAGTAGCTTTCTTTAATGACTCACATATTTCTAATAAAACTTTTAAAATGTTTCCAAGACAAGCATCTTGTAAATATGAAAAAGCCCACATGGACTTAAAAATAACATATATAACATATTCAAATCATGTTTAGATGTGTTTACAGACATAATCATTTCTGCCAAAATCTCACAACCTGCTGTGAGGGCTGTGTGTGATTCCATTTTTTATATTTATATTTCCAAAGCAAATATAATTGTCAGTTATTTTTTTATATTAATTGACCGTTTCTATGAATTATCATGGAATGCAATTGTAGAATACACACGGGGGCCTATTTATCAAATGTCTGTCTGACATGATCCGATCAGCGGATCATGCCCGACAGACATCGCTGAATGTGTCTGTCGGGCATGATCAGGCGGACAGGTTATGAAGCAATGGTCTTTAGACCACTGCTTCATAATGTGTTTTCTGGCGAGCCTGAAGGCTCGCCAGAAACACAGGGTCTCAAGCTCCATATCGAGCTTGATAAATAGGCCCCACAGTAATATAATATAAATATAAAAGTAAGAACATTTATGCACTTTCTATGCAACAAACATTTCTATTTAAAGAGATCTGTGTATCATAGTGTCCCAGAATGTCAGTGTAATGTTTGTGTGCACTCTTATGGGGCCAGATTACAAGTGGTGTGCTAAATTACTTTTTCATTTCGCACTAACTGGGCTCAAAGTAAAAATGTATTGTTATTGTGTGTATTACAAGTTGAAAGTAACAGGTTAGTGTGTAAGTAAAAGACTGATGCCCGCTAAGTTCAGAACTTCAGATACTGCAACCTTGCTAACTTCTCATATATTGTGCGTACTATAAACACACTAACAATTATCGATTGTGCGCTAACCTGACACCGCGTTAGACCAGCTATGCTAAACCCGTTGGTGCCACTTGTACTCTGACCCATATTTGGAAAGTTCTTGAGTATCCTTAACACACTGACGGCAACATAGCTTTGCAATGCAGTGCAGCCGGATTTAATAACATGTATATATATATATATATATATATATATATATATATATATATATATATATATATATATATATATATATATAGGGCATAAAATCTTGAATTTTGACTCTTTACTATCTTTAACATTGAGTGTACTAATCTGATCTGGTAACTTTTAATACCTGACAAGTAAACTATAGTTATATTTTCCATCCCTATATATAGCAGGAACATTATATGATAAAAAAAAATATTTTACTTACTTTTATGACAATGTTTAATATTTATTTTAAGTAGAAATAAAATAAAAGAAAAATCATGGAAATTCAATAGAAATTCTGAACTCACTGATCTCTCACAAAAAAAAACAACAACAAAAAAACATTGAACCTTGGGGGTTGAACAATGGGAGTTGTGGCAGTTTAGAAGTTAATAGCTTAGGGGGTTTATTAGGATCATGGTTTTTATGGTTTAGGAATTAGTAGCATAGGAGTTTATTGTGATATGGGTCGTAACAGCTTAGATATTAACAGTGTAGGTTTTTGTTTGTCTATGAAGCTTAAGCATTTTAAAAATTGTATTTGCTGCAGTGCATTGCATACCAAAATACTAAAGATATTATTATCAAATGTCTTTAAAAAGTTGGAAAATTAAATGGAAAGAAATCATGTTATTTCAGAGTTTTCATTTAAATGTGAAAATGTAAATCTTTTTGTTGTTAAATAAAGAGCTTCACAATAGTAACAATTCAATTTTGCGTATGGTACTTTATTTGAAAATAATGCTATGATGCTAAGGGTTTATAGACCAGGTTGTGAGGATCTAAGGTTACAAGGTGGTAAAAAATACTTTGGACTAGATTACAAGTGGAGTGCTAAATATTGCTTAAGGAAAGCAATATTAGCGCTCCACTGAGTAATACCAGTGCACTCTATTACAAGTAAAGCACAATGTGAACGCAAGCTCACGTTTGCATTGCTTGGAAGCATTGCACTCATAAAAGCGCTTCCATAGACTCCAATTGGAGCTTCATTCTGACGCCATCAGAGACGGCACAAGAACCTTGCGCAGCGAAGGGGTAAGTTGTGCAGCGATGGCAGTATATTTTTAAATATAAATGTATACACATATTAACACATAAAAATAGTCATATACATATATATTTGATGACGAAGCCCGTTAAGCAACTTGGACGCACGGGTGAAACGCGCGTCGGCATAGGTCCAGCCGACCGGATCACGTGATGTGCGTGTGAAGATCATTAAGCAAAGAATCTGCAAACAAGCCCTGCGGTTTACTACCAGGCACTCTTAAAGCAAAGTCAGAATCAAAACTCGGCATATTTTGGCATACATGTCATGGACTCACAGCTACTCGGCACGGCCGACTTGTCATTGCAGCTATCAGGTCGTATGGTTCCATTACATTCCTTGCCGCTAACTGCATGAATCAGCTTTGGCTTATGTGCATGAATTTCGCACCTGGCAAACGCCACTCTGTCGAGAGGGGGCACAGCTTTTTCTAGGAACTTAAAATGGACAGACATATGCTGAATACTAACACACCAAATTGCTTTTCTGCATGGCATGCAATAACGCTGTTTTCTTGAATGTACTTACTTATACCTTGTCTGCAATACATGTCATCCATACATGAAGATTTAAATGTCTGGTCTATCTACTTATGTACATATCCTGAGGGCGTGTTTCCATTAGATCACTTAGATCCCATTTTTCTACCTGCCCGACCGCTATACCTCCTGAGTGAGGCGTCGGCTGCAGCAGGGTGTAGTTGATCCCAGGAATACACTTCCCCTCTGAATATAAATTCTTCAATGTACAGTTTGCAAGGTATATCTGACTAGCTTATCCCGCCTGTTATAAAGCTGTCATCACTTTCTTAGATCCCTTACTACGTTTTACCTGCCCAGCAATTACCTCTTCACAGAGGTGCTGTGTGCAGCTGGGTGTAGGAAGTGTGACAGGCTTTACTTAAGTCAGCTTTGTATTGTGCTGCATTTACATATTGCGCAACTTGTTCTGCACATCCCCTGACCGGTCAGGTTTTGTATATTGGACTCGGAAGGTCCCATAATAAATATTTGTTTTTTTGATAAATATTGTTGTTGCAAACTATTTTGTACCTTACACACACTGTACTTTGCCTATCCTTGCGGTTCAAGGGTGGAGGCAGGACTCCCGATTGCCATCCCCTTTACCACTTATGTATATAAATCGTGCTAGTAAAAATATTGTTTTTTCAAAAGAGTGCTGTTTCCCTGTCTTTTTTCAACCTGGCTATTTTCCAGGATGAGTTCTTCTGTTATATTACACATTATAATACATATATATTTACTGGGAGCACACCGTAATGTAAAGTCACTTTTCAGTGCTGTTTTTTTTTTTTCTAACACCCCACCAACTTTAGACCACAAAAATTTGCCTAGTGCAGTTGTTTTTTTTTATTTTTTAAAATAAGCTAAATTTAAAAAATATATATATATAAATGCCCTCTATTTTAGGGCATTTTGGACACTTTTAGAAAATTAACCAGAGATTGTAATGGCCAGTTAATTATATACACATATTAACACATAAATATATATGTATATAATCATATACATATATATTTAAATTTGCTGCCCATTGCTGTGGGACTTAACCCTTTTTGCTGTGCTATTTCTCATGTCATGTGTCACGGCATGAGAATGGGGGGCTCCCTTTGGAGCCTATGGAAGCACGCTCTCGTGAGCGCAATGCGAACATTTGCATTGCACCTCACTTGTTATAACAGCGCACATTAGCGAAAATATCACTTAAGCATAAGCAATTTTTAGTGCTCAACCTGTAATCTAGCCCAAAATATGTTAGAAATTTATTTTTACCATTTTCACTCCACAAATGAGGCTAGAAAAAACTATGTCACAGTATTATCATCGATACATATACTAAAAGATTTTGTGTAAAACACACATAAGCTATGAAGTTCTGAACATAACCTTCCGGCTCCTGGTAGACAGTTTTTGTTACATCATCAAGTACATAACTTATTAATATTAAATTACTGATCATGATTAATGAAATACATGACGTCACCTAAATTTTGTTGTTGACATGACACATTATCTTATTCAACATTAATCACATAACACAAAAGAACTATAAAAAATATTTATTGTATTTTTCTAGTACCAATGTATATATATATGTACAATCTAATACTGTAAAAAAAATAGACATATCATCTTCAATTATTTATCATACATTGAGAGGGCTTGTATGAATGTAATTGGTTTTATTCAACATTTTACATTAACCCCTTATTGGCACTGATGTACCAAGGGTTTTTGGCCTTGCAGTAGCCCGGATCTCGCTGTAAGTGGCAAAACGCGCTATTACTACTAGGGATGGGCAAATGTGTTTATATTCAAATATGAATGTTAAAACAAATGTTATTTTAGAAATTTAATTTACATAATCAAATGTTGATAAGAATGAATATTCTTAAATATTCTATAATCAGACTGTGCCAGGAATCAGACTGAGGCGAGAAGTGCAAAAATAATCACACCTTTATTAATAGCAAAAAATAATAAAAAAAATTCCACAAGTCAAATAACAAGCCAGGAGTCAAACCAGAGCTGGTAGTTAGACGAGCCGAGTCAGGAGCCAAAGCGAATAGTCAGACGAACCGGAATCAGGAACAATGAAAACAGCAGAGTCAGGAACAAGCCAGGGATCAGGAACCAGGAAGGACGTCAGGCAGCCAGGTAATACACAGGAACTCTCAAAAACAGGTCTGAGACAACACAAAGGCAAAGCAAATTGAACAGAGGCCCTTTAAATAATAAGTGATGACATCACAATTCTGAGACTGCATCCTGTCTCACATGGATGATATACACCAGTCTGGCCATAAAAGGAAGTGCAGGAAATGAGCAGCATCCCCCACAATGCACCATAGTCAGGAAGAGAGGTGAGTAAAATGGCTGCCAGCAGCACATGGCAAACACAACAGGGAAAAAACCCTGACAGTACCCTCCCCTCAATGACAAAAGGCTTATTGGGGAAACGGGCATGGAAGGCACAGAGGAGGGCGGGAGCATGAACATCAGAGGAGGGAACACAAGGACGCTCCTCCGGACCATAGCCCCTCCAGAGAACCAAATACTGTACACGTCCCCTGGACATACGAGAGTCAGTAATGCTGCTGACCTCATACTCCTCATGGTTGTCAACAAAGATAGGATGGGGACAAGGCAACACAGTGGTAAACTGATTACAAACCAATGGTTTCAAGAGGGAGACATGAAAAACATTGGAGATGCGCATAGCAGGAGGAAGGTCAAGAGCGTAGGCCACAGGATTAACCCATCGGAGTATTCAAAAGGACCAACATAACAGGGAGCCAATTTATTGGAAGGCACATGAAGGTTCAAGTTGCGGGAGGACAGCCAAACTCTCTCACCAACCTGGTAGGAAGGTGCGGGCAGACGCCTACGATCAGCCTTTTGGCGCTGCATAGAATGATGAAGGCAATCCTGAATCTGCACCAACGTGGAACAGAGTTGACGGAGATGCTCCTCCAAAGCTGGAATACCCTGAGACATGAATGAATCAGGCAACAAGGATGGTTGAAACCCATAATTCGCCATGAACGGGGATAACTTGGAGGAAGCATTAATAGCACTATTACGAGCAAACTCTGCCCAAGGTAACAGTTCAGACCAATAATTGTGGTGATCTGAGACATAGCAACGGAGGAACTGTTCCAGAGCTTGATTAGACCGTTCCGCAGCCCCATTGGATTGAGGGTGATATGCCGAGGAGAAGGAAAGCTGGATCTCCATTTGACCACAAAAGGAATGCCAAAATCTGGAGACAAACTGGCTACCCCGGTCCGACACTATCTCCTTTTGTAACCCATGTAAATGGAAGATCTCCCGGGCAAAAATTGAAACAAGCTCCTGAGCGGTAGGCAGCTTCATCAAGGGAATGCAAAGTGACATATTAGAAAAACGGTCAACCACCATAAGGATAACAGTTTTGCCATTGGAAACAGGGAGCTCGACAATGAAGTCCAAGGAAAGATGTGTCCAAGGACGCTCACCAATAGCAATAGGTTGAAGAAGACCCACAGGAAGACGTTGAGGAGTCTTATTCTGTGCGCAAACTGAGCAGGAGGCAACATACGCAGCAACATCAGAATGAAGACCTGGCCACCAGAATTGTCGAGTGACAGACCAAATCATTTGGTTCTTGCCTGGGTGACCTGCGGCTGTAGGATAGTGGTAAGTGTGCAAAAGTTTAGTTTGAAGATTCTCAGGAACAAAACACTTACCACTAGGTTTCTCAGGAGGTGCATTGGTTTGTGCAGCCAGGATCTCCTCCCCAAAGGGAGAAGTCAAATTAGTACGTATGGTATCAAAAATATGGTCAGGAGGTATAACAGGAGTAGGTACAGACTTCTCCTTGGACAGAGGTGAAAATTGTCGAGAGAGGGCATCAGCCCTAACATTCTTACTACCAGGCAGGTAGCAGGAGAACCATGGAGAACCCTGCAACGGAGATAACATATCCTAGGAAGGTTACTTGAGTCTGATGGAACTCACATTTCTTGAGTTTACAAAACAGGCCGTTCTCACGTAGTCTCTGAAGAACCTGTGTAACATCAGAACGATGAGCCTCAAGTGTGGGTGAGTGTATGAGGATGTCGTCTAAGTACACCACAACACACTGTTGCAACATATCTCGTAGGACATCATTAATAAATTCCTGAAAAACAGCAGGAGCATTACATAGGCCAAAGGGCATTACAAGATACTCATAATGCCCGCTCCTGGTGTTAAATGCTGTTTTCCATTTGTGGCCCTCCTTAATCCTAACGAGATTGTACGCTCCTCTCAAATCAAGTTTAGTAAAGACCGTAGCTCCCTTGAGGCGGTCAAAGAGCTCCGTAATGAGCGGAATAGGGTAAGCATTCTTAATGGTAAGATTAAGACCCCTATAATCGATACATGGTCTTAACTCGCCACCCTTTTTCTTCACAAAGAAGAAGCCAGCCCCTGCAGGAGAGCAGGATTTGCGGATGATTCCCTGTGACAGAGCATCGGCAACATACTCCTCCATAACACAATTCTCTGCAACAGACAGAGGGTACACCCGGCCCTGAGGAGGAATGGCTCCGGGTTGCAGGTCTATGGCACAATCATAAGACCGGTGAGGAGGCAACGTACCGGCACGCACCTTGTCAAACACGTCCAGGAACTCTCGGTACTCCTCTGGCAATTGAGATACCAATGAAGTGCACAAGACTTAAACTGATTTCCGAAGAAAAGTGGAAATACATAGCGGGGACCACGACAAAATTTCAGACCTGCGCCAGTCAAAACTGGGATTGTGCTTTTGGAGCCAGGGATAACCCAGAACAACCGGAAAATGCGGAGAGTTTATCACCTGGAACTGGAGGGTTTCAAAATGGAGAGCCCCAACAGCCATGGATAACGGAGCAGTTTCATGAGTAACAAGTGCGGGCTGAAGGGGCCTGCCATCAATGGCCTCAATAGCAAGCGGAACGGACTGAGGCAAAACAGGAATGGAGTGCTTTGATACAAAAGCACTGTCAATTAAATAGCCCACAGCACCGGAGTCAACAAGAGCCTGAGTGACTATGGAGGAGTCCACCCAGCAAAGGACAACTGTGACCAAAGGTTTCTCCTTAAGCGATTCCGGGGACAAGGATAATCCACCCATGGTCTGCCCCCAACAGGCCCTTAGGTGTGAGTGTTTCCCGGCCGTGTAGGACAAGACTTCAAAAAGTGGCCCTGTAACCCAAAATAGAGGCAGAGCCCCTCCCTCCTCAACACGTCTCTCAAATTGAGTTCCGTACGCGGCAAGCGTACGGAACTCAATAGCATACTGAGCAACAGATCTTGTACCTTGCTGAATGGACAGTAGTCATTTAGCAGCAGAGGAGGAGCGAGCCGGAACATCAAATACCCTTCGAAAGGAGGCCACAAATTCAGGGTAATTTGAAATCACAGGTTTATTAGTCTCCCACAAGGGATTAGCCCAGGCAAGAGCTGTGAGATAGGGGGTGATAGTAAGCACTAAAATAGCTTAAAAGGCTAAAAACTCAAGGAGGTATATACAGCTTTAATACATTAATAATCATATAAAATACAATCACAAATAAAATATTAAATAAAAATGCAAGGATCCATGACTAGCAATATCTGAGATATACAAGAGTTAGAACATATCTGACTTTCCAATGGGTGATATGAAAACACAAGTTACAGCTGCATCAAAAACAATAGTGTAAACCAACATGTTGAAGTACACAGTAGGTGGACTCTGATGTGATATCAATCTATAGGTGAAATAAAGTGAATCAAATACCTGGTGTGTGAGAAATAAAATGCTAAAACTGGAAGTTGATGTGAAATGTGTTAAAATAAATCAACAATTCAAAAGACAATACAAAATAACAAAACAGGTGTAAAAATCTTTACAAGTGAACCTCAAAAAAAAAAAAAAAAGAGGTAGGTAAAAAGGGACTAGAATGGAAACCACTCAGAACTGGAAGTGAGGAGTTACCAAACTAGCGCTAGTGATGCTGTACAGTCACAATATTAGTTCCATATGTGTCTGTCAGGATGTCCTCCAGGTGTCGTGAAGATGTGATGATGGGGAAAAAAATGTGTTTTAAAAATGCCATTCCAAAAGTCAAATAATCAAATCCAGTGAAATGATTAAATCCAAACAATGTGAAAAATGCCACAAATATAGAAGAGCAGAAAAAAGTCCACCAAAACAGAACTACTTCAGCACACTTAGTGCCAAGGAATCAAAGATTGTGATTACCAAATTCACATATGCATACTAAAAAGTTAAAAGTCCAAAGTCACATATGCATAGAGAAACAAAAACAAAAAAATAATAATAAAAAATAAAAATAAAAACGCGTGTCGGCCAGGATTAGGCCTTTCTCAAGAGCTGTGTCAGAGAGTAACGAGATGAGAAATCCCACCTCTGTCAGAGGGAAACGCCTGAGGTAACATCTCAAAGTAAATGCCCACCTGGTTCAAAAACCCTCTGCACTGAATAGGATTGCCTCCATATCGCTGAGGTAGAGGTGCAGAACCGGACATGCTCCTGGTAGGAATAGGTGCAGCAGCGGAAACAGGATCAGCCATAACTTGTGGGACACTTTGGTCCAAATGTGCAGTGCGAGTCAGCAGGGTTTGCAGGGCTAGTGCAAATTGATCCAAGCAGTGATCCTGTACATCCATCCTGGAAATGATGGCAGGTAAAGGTGGATAATTAGCAGCATCAGGATTCATGGCCTTTGCGTAATGTCAGGGTGCCAGGTATCAGACTGAGATGAGAAGTGCAAAAATAATCACACCTTTATTAATAGCAAAAAATAATAAAAAAGTCCACAAGTCAAATAACAAGCCAGGAGTCAAAACCAGAGCTGGCAGTCAGACGAGCCGAGTCAGGAGCCAAAGCGAATAGTCAGACGAGCCAGAATCAGGAACAAGGAAAACAGCAGAGTCAAGAACAAGCCAGGGATCAGGAATCAGGAAGGACGTCAGGCAGCCAGGTAATACACAGGAACTCTCACAAACAGGTCTGAGACAACGCAAAGGCAAAGCATACTGAACAGAGGCCCTTTAAATAATAAGTGATGACATCACAATTCTGAGACTGCATCCTTTCTCACATGGATGATGCACACCAGTCTGGCCATAAAAGGAAGTGCAGGAAATGAGCAGCATCCCCCAAAATGCACCATAGTCAGGAAGAGAGGTGAGTAAAATGGCTGCCAGCAGCACATGGCAAACACAACAGGGAAAAAACCCTGACAGTCACTTTCGATTTCAAATGTTCATAATTAGATTGAATGTCCACATTCAAAATTTTGAATGTAACATTCAAATTTTTTAATGTAACATTCGATTTAACAAATACTGTTCAGAAGTTCAATAGTTCAGCTGGTAGGGAATTTAGTAAATTGATACATAATAGATACAAATATATCAATTCAAATGTTTCTTTTTCGAATATTGCATAATTCGGATATTACGTTTAAAGAAAGCATTAGAAATACTATTACAATTATATAAATTCGAAAAGAAAACATTTAAAATACTATTACATTAAACCAATGATAGAATTTTTTACTAATATTCGAAATTCCAAACGAATGTGTTAAAATTCATTTCATTTTTTGAATGTTGCAACACGTTCGTCCATCCCTAATTACTACATGCCTGAGTCCAGGAGGTATTTGACATTAATGTAGATTTAGCACTGTTGGTGAGGGCTGCTATATTTAACCCCTTACAGTGAATAAAACAGGCGATGTACAGGGCATTTTGACTGTAGTAAAGGGGTTAATAACTAATACATGGGGTCGATCACAATACTTTAGAAAAACATATCTATTATTTTTTTCTTTTAAAAGAAAACCACCTATGGGGATTTTGGTAAATACATTTCACAAGTTTTTTCTAGAGTATTGTAATTGGCCACACAATTGGATAGCAATATTTTTTAGTTGAAATACCAATGTGAAATTATTAAACTTATTAAAAATCATAAGCATTTAAAAAATAATAATAATAAGACTTATAATGCGTGATCAGTTTAACTAAGTGGTGGCCTGCCAAGGCTATAATATAACAGAGCTAGTAACGTACCACAGGGAATCTAACTTTGCTCTACCCCTTAAACACTTGAGAAGTTTATATATTATTAAAACTTACATTTGAATACCAGCCAATGTCTGAAACATTTAAATGGGTGGTCCAATTTTGTCTTGCTGTAAATCATTATGAATGTCATGTATAACAGTGTTAAGATTTTCACAAAATGCATAATTTAAGATTTGATTAATTTTTCTAAATTGTGAGGCTTAAAATTCTGTCTAGGAAAATAGAATTCAGCCACAAATATAACATACGTTTCATCCAACACATTTCAGTTCTTTGCAAAACTTTCCCATCATTACTCTTTAAATATGCACAAATATTTAGTACTGAATTGCCACCCACTTTTTGTGTTGTACTGTAATACAATATATTAAATGAGTCTAAACAGTGAACATGTACACAAGTATGTCCATCAACAATTGCAATTTGGATACAGCAAATGTAATTATTTATACCTCTTGTAGAAAACTGCTGATTAACATACACAAAATTGTATTATCCTCAACTAACCCAAATAGTATTTTCTCAGCACTTTGACAATTTTTAAAACAGCACCTTATTACAAAGCCCAGAGCTAAGCCAGATGTGATCAATATTGACATTTCTTAGAGTAAAATGTATCAGTCAGTAGTGTATTACACTGAGCATTATTTTATATAAATGAGCAGACACAACATTAAAGTTGAGAAAATCACTATATTAGTTTAGAAAACTTTGTTAATTAACATTACAATTCCTTAAAACAAAAAGGACAATAAGAATCTCATGAACACTGAACACTGAGCGCCAACAGATTCCACTGTACTATAAACATAGGTATGATATGTAAGGTAGTATTAATAGATGGCAAATGCATAAAGGTCCCTGCCAAGAGTTGCACTGTTGTAAATCAGCTCTCATGTGACGATATATTGTATGCATCTCTTAACAAAAGAGTGTTTAAGGAGAGCTTGTAACTTTGAAAACTAGGGGACCATTCTAGAGAAATTGCAATAGTCAAGGTGGGAAATAATGAAAGAGTGTTTTTTAATGTGGAAATGGCAGACATTGGCCAAAGACTGGATGTGAAGAGGAAAATGTCTGCATAAAAAAAAAAGATTAAGGCAGCTTGTTTTCAGTCAATAAACCTTGCAAAATGTCTTATAAAAGTAGATCAGGTTTTTACCCTCATTTTACCACAAATGACTGCCAGCAAATCACACAGATAATATAATTATTGCTACTACAATGACTATTACTACTATTACTACTGTTAATATCAATTATTTATGAAGTGCCTATTTATTCTGTATTACTTTCACATAAGTGGCTAGATTTAGAGTTTTGTCAGTAAAGACCCGTGTAGCTAACGCTGCTTTTTTTCCAGCGCACCCTTAGGACAACGCTGGTATTTAGAGTTGTCTGAGTGGCTGCGTTAGGCTCAGAAAAGGGAGCGTTGAGCATAATTTAGCTCCACTTCAACTCTCAATACCAGCGTTGCTTACGGTACCGGTAAGCTGGAAAAAAAAAGCAATGTTCAGCTCCTAACGCAGCCCCATTGTTTCCTATGGTGTAACACTCTCTAAGTCTGCACCTAACACCCTAACATGAACCCCGAGTCTAAACACCCCTAACCTTACACTTTTTAACCCCTAATCTGCTGCCCCCGCTATCGCTGACACCTGCATTATACTATTAACCCCTAATCTGCTGCTCCGGACACCGCTGCAACCTACATTATTGCTATGAAACCGTAATCTGCTGCACCTAACACCGCCGACATCTATATTATATTTATTAACCCCTAATCTGCCCCCCCAACGTCGCAGCTACCTAACTACAATTATTAACCCCTAATCTCCCGCCCGCAACGTCACCGCTACTATAATAAATGTATTAACCCCTAAACCTAAGTCTAACCCCAACCCTAACACCCCCTAACATAAATATAGTTTAAATAAAACAAAATAATATTCCTATAATTAAATAAATAATTCCTATTTAAAACTAAATACTTACCTGTAAAATAAACCGTAAGATAGCTACAATATAACTAATAGTTACATTGTAGCTATTTTAGGATTTATATTTATTTTACAGGCAACTTTGTATTTATTTTAACTAGGTACAATAGCTATTAAATAGTTATTAACTATTTAATAGCTACCTAGTTAAAATAATTACAAAATTACCTGTAAAATAAATCCTAACCTAAGTTACAATTAAACCTAACACTACACTATCATTAAATTAATTAAATAAATTAACTACAATTAAATACAATTACATTTAATTAAATAAACTAATCTATAATACAAAAAAAACAAACACTAAATTACAGAAAATAAAAAAATTATTACAAGAAGTTTAAACTAATTACACCTAATCTAAGCCCCCTAATAAAATAAAAAAAGCCCCCCAAACTAAAAAAATTCGCTACCCTATTCTAAATTACAAAGTAATCAGCTCTTTTACCAGCCCTTAAAAGGGCTTTTTGCGGGGCATTGCCCCCAAGTAATCAGCTCTTTTACTTGTAAAATAAAATACAACCCCCCCAACATTAAAACCCACCACCCACATACCCCTACTCTAACCCACCCAATCCCCCCTTAAAAAAACCTAACCCTAACCCCCTGAAGATCTCCCTACCTTGAGCCATCTTTATCCAGCCGAGCCGAATTCTTCATCCAATCCGGGCGATGTGGTCCTCCATCCGGGCGAAGTTTTGATCCAAGCGGCAAAGAAGAGGTCCTCCATCCGGGGGATGTCTTCCAACAAGCGGCATCTTCTATCTTCTTTCTTCCGGCTCCATCTTCAGACCGCCGACGCAGAACATCCACCTTGCCCGACAGACTAAAGACGGAGGATGGTTCCTTTAAGGGACGTCATCCAAGATGATTGGAACAGCCAATAGAATGCAAGCTCAATCCGATTGGCTGATTTAATCAGCCAATCAGATTTTTCCTACCTTAATTCCGATTGGCTGATAGAATCCTATCAGCCAATCGGAATTTGAGGGACGCCATCTTGGATGATGTCCCTTAAAGGAACCGTCATTCATCATTAGTCCATCGGGGAAGGTGGATGTTCCGCATCGGCGGTCTGAAGATGGAGCCGGAAGAAAGAAGATGGAAGATGCCGCTTGGAGGAAGACATCGCCCGGATGGAGGACCTCTTCTTTGCCGCTTTGATTAAGTCTTCGCCCGGATGGAGGACCACATCGCCCGGATTGGATGAAGAATTCGGCTCGGCTTGGTGAAGATGGCTCAAGGTAGGGAGATCTTCAGGGGGTTAGGGTTAGGTTTTTTAAAGGGGGGATTGGGTGGGTTAGAGTAGGGGTATGTGGGTGGTGGGTTTTAATGTTGGGGGGTTGTATTTTATTTTACAGGTAAAAGAGCTGATTACTTGGGGGCAATGCCCCGCAAAAAGCCCTTTTAAGGGCTGGTAAAAGAGCTGATTACTTTGTAATTTAGAATAGGGTAGCGCATTTTTTTATTTTGGGTTTTTTTTTATTTTATTAGGGGGCTTAGATTAGGTGTAATTAGTTTAAACTTCTTGTAATATTTTTTATTTTCTGTAATTTAGTGTTTGTTTTTTTGTATTATAGATTAGTTTATTTAATTAAATGTAATTGTATTTAATTGTAGTTAATTTATTTAATTAATTTAATGATAGTGTAGTGTTAGGTTTAATTGTAATTTAGGTTAGGATTTATTTTACAGGTAATTTTGTAATTATTTTAACTAGGTAATCATTAAATGGTTAATAACTATTTAATAGCTATTGTACCTAGTTAAAATAAATACAAAGTTGCCTGTAAAATAAATATAAATCCTAAAATAGCTACAATGTAACTATTAGTTGTATTGTAGCTATCTTATGGTTTATTTTACAGGTAAGTATTTAGTTTTAAATAGGAATTATTTATTTAATTATAGGAATATTATTTCATTTTATTTAAATTATATTTATGTTAGGGGGGTGTTAGGGTTAGGGTTAGACTTAGGTTTAGGGGTTTATACATTTATTATAGTAGTGGCGACGTTGTGGGCAGGAGATTAGGGGTTAATAATTGTAGGTAGGTGGCGGCGATGTTAGGGAGGGCAGATTAGGGGTTAATAAAATTTACTATAGTGTTTGTGAGGCAGGAGTGCGGCGGTTTAGGGGTTAATACATTTATTATAGTGTCGGCGAGCACCGGTCGGCAGATTAGGGGTTAATAATTGTAGTTAGGTAGCGGCGACGTTCGGGGGGGGCAGATTAGGGGGTTATAAGTATAATATAGGTGTCGGCGGTGTTAGGGGCAGCAGATTAGGGGTTCATAGCTATAATGTAGGTGGCGGCGGTGTCCGGTCGGCAGATTAGGGGTTAAAAAATTTTATTATAGTGTTTGCGATGTGGGGGGGCCTCGGTTTAGGGGTACATAGGTAGTTTATGGGTGTTAGTGTACTTTATAGCACAGTAGTTAAGAGCTTTATGTTCCCGCGTTAGCCCATAAAGCTCTTAACTACTGACTTTTTTTTGTGGCTGGAGTCTTGTCGGTAGAGGGTCTACCGCTCACTTGTTCCAAGACTCCAAATACCAGCGTTAGGCAAATCCTATAGAAAAGGTAGGATACGCAATTGACGTAAGGGGATCTGCTGTAGCCTCGAGTCGCGGAAAGAAAGTGAGCGGTAGACCCTTTCCTGCCTGACTCTAAATACCAGCAGGCGGTCAAAAGCAGCGTTAGGACCCCTTAACGCTGCTTTTGACGGCTAACTCAGAACTCTAAATCTGACCAAAGGTTTCTCGTTATACATTAACATTTGCTTAAAGGCAATAATCTTACAATATTGAGGTAGTGGTGGACTTGCAAATATAATTGTAAAAGAAAAGTCCTTGTGCTCGCTCTAAAACCAATTTAGAGGTAGTAATGGTGTACACTATTCTCTGTCTTTATTCTTCACTTCTTTGTATATATTCACATATATTTAAACTTTGCTGCCCAATGCTGCTCGATTTACCCCCTGCACTGCGCTAGGTTCTCTGCCGTGCCTCCAGGCAATGCAAATGCGAGGTCGTGTTCGCAGTGTGCTTAATTTGTGACTAAGTGGAGCGCAAATATCACGCTTGTGAAATCACAATTTTGCGTTCAACTCATAATCTAGCCCATTATTGGTAATTAACACTAGTCATGTTTTGTTTTCCTGTTTATTTTGGGTGAACATAAACCCTAGCTTCTTTGAATACATATAAATTGATGCTATCCAAAAATGTGTGGCTAATAAGTGGAGAAAGTGTAAAAACAGGTTATTTTAGGATTAAAGGGACAGTATACTCTCATTTTCATTTAACTGCATGTAATAGACACTACTATAAAGAATAAGATGCACAGATACTGATATAAAAATCCAGTATAAAACTGTTTAAAAACTTACTTAGAAGCTCTCAGTTTGGCTCTGTTGAAAAGGTAGCTGGAAAGCCCACTGCAAGTTGGAAATATCAGACACTCCCCCCTCCCCCTTCTGTTGCATATGAAAAGACCCTTTACACAAACAGGAGCAAGCTGGAGAAGGTAGCTGACGGTATTCACATAAAACTTTGGGGCTTGGTTAGGAGTCTGAAAATCAGAGCAATGTTATTTAAAAATAAGCAAAACTATACATTTATTTTTTAAAAAAAACTTTATGGGCTTTATAAATAGATCATCTACAAAATATTTATGCAAAGAAAAAAATGAGTGTATAATGTCCCTTTAACAAAATTGCTTGCAAAATATAAATGATTGGTTCTTTCAAAACTTGTTCAAACAGTTCTGAAATTGAGAGTGAAGCCACAGAACCTAACACTACATCACATTTGAAGGACAGGGGAGAGCATTTCCCACTAAAATAATGAGTGGATCAAGCAAGCAGGTGAAACTTTGTTCACTGATAAATGGCATAAAATATAAGATTCTCATAAGTAAACAAATGTAAAGGCATCAAGTCCAGTTAATTTAACTAAGCCTCTTGATGGAAAACAATTAAATACTTGCCCTCTTTTATAGGAACATTAAATGCAAAATGTATTTTTCCAGAAAATGTTTAATTATGTATAGTAGAAATAAAAACTGTAAAGCATTTTTATTATTTATTATGACAGATTTTTCACTGCATCGGTGAGGCTGATGTGAATTCTGAAGACAGTTAAAGATGGATTCCAGCCAATGTCTTAGATAGAGTAAACTTTTATTATCCCTACATGAGGGTCATGACCCTCAAGCAGGGATAATAAAAGTTTACTCTATCTGAGATATTGGCGGAAATCCATCTTCAAGTATCTACATTGAGAAACTGGCGAACTCCTGTACTCAGTGCCATAGATTGGTGCGTGCTGTTTTCCTATTCATAAATTATAGTGAATCCTGAAGACTTCATAGTCCTCATTTAGCAGCATGTTGCACAGTGATTACCTGTTCATTTCTAGAAATTATTTACAACTGTCCTTAACTGACCACAGCAAAGAAATAAGTTATTTATACTCAAGATCACAGGATATGCAAAAGGATCAGAAACATACTGGGCTAGATTACAAATTTATCGCGGGACCGCAAAAGGCAAATTTGCCACTTATAAGCTACCGTCAGCTTGCAGTAGCAATTAGTGCTCAGAGAATTAACCAGAAGTCAGACCTCTGGTTAATTTTCTAAATGTCCCCCAATTGCCCCCAATAGAAAGTGTTGTAATCTTTAATAAAAAATAAATTTTTTAGCATCTTTATTTTTATATAAAGTAACTGTGGGTGTGGTTTGCTGGTATAGGGTGTTTGAAAAAAAACAGCATTGAAAGTGCCTTTACATTGCGGTCTATGAGGCCTAGTTATCAAGCCGTCAACCTCAAATACACTGGAATTCCGCAGCGTATTTGTGGCAAGGCTGATTCGCCTAAGTTATCAAGCCTACACACTGGCAAAAGTAGAATTTAGTGACGTAAGCTTCAATCCGCCGGACTCAGTCCGACACAGATCGATTCTTACGTCACTCCAGATGTTCCGAACACAAGTTCGGCACAATTTGACTACTTTTGCTAGTTATCAAAAAACTAGCAGGTACGCTCGGCACTTTTCCTGCCCAGCGTACCTGGTTTTCAATCCGCCGCCCAGGAGGTGGCGGATCCCATAGGAATCAATGGGAGTCTGACCATAGCGAAAGTTCATGTTCGCTGCTGCCCGACATCCCATTGATTCCTATGGGAAGTGTGTACACCTAACACCCTAACATGTACCCCGAGTCTAAACAACCCCTAATCTGCCCCCCTACACTGCCGCCACCTATATTAAACATGCTAACCCCTAAACTGCCACTCCCGGACCCCGCCGCCACTTACATAATACCTATTAACCCCTATCCTGCCCCCCCTATATCGCCGCCACCTATATTAAATTTATTAACCTCTATCCTGTGGATCCCGGACCCCGCCGCAACTAAATAAATTGTTTAACCCCTAAACCGCCGCTCCCGGACCCCGCTGCCACCTATATTAAACTTATTAACCCCTAGTCTGCCCCTCCTACACCGCCGCAAACTATAATAAATTTATCAACCCCTATCCTGCCCCCCCTACGCCGCCGCAACCTATAATAAAATTATTAACCCCTAAACCCCTAAAAGTCTAATACTAACCCTAACACCCCCTATCTTAAATATTAATTAAATAAATCTAAATAAATATAACTCTTATTAAATTAATTATTCCTATTTAAAACTAAATACTTACCTATAAAATAAACCCTAATATAGCTACAATATTACTAATAATTATATTGTAGCTATTTTAGGATTTATTTTTATTTTACAGGCAAATTTAAATTTATTTTAACTAGGTACAATAGCTATTAAATAGTTATTAACTATTTAATAGCTACCTAGATAAAATAAAGACAAATTTACCTGTAAAATAAAAACTAACCTAAGTGTCAATTACACCTAACACTACACTATCAATAAATAAATTATTCCTATTTAAAACTAAATACTTACCTGTAAAATAAACCCTAAGATAGCTACAATGTAATTAATAATTACATTGTAGCTATCTTAGGATTTATATTTATTTTACAGGCAACTTTGTATTTATTTTAACTAGGTAGAATAGTTATTAAATAGTTATTAACTATTTAATAACTACCTAGCTAAAAGAAATACAAAATTACCTGTAAAATAAATCCTAACCTAAGTTAAAATTAAACCTAACACTACACTATCATTAAATAAATTAAATTAATTAACTACAAGTAGCTACAATTAAATACAATTAAATAAACTAACTAAAGTACAAAAAATAAAAAAAACTAAGTTACAAAAAATAAAAAAATATTACAAGATTTTTAATCTAATTACACCTAATCTAAGCCCCCTAATTAAATAACATAGCCCCCAAAATAAAAAAATGCCCTACCCTATTCTAAATTACAAAAGTTAACAGCTCTATTACCAGCACTTAAAAGGGCCTTTTGCGGGGCATGCCGCAAAGAAATCAGCTCTTTTGCATGTTAAAATAAACACAATACCACCCCCCAACATTACAACTTTCCACCCACATACCCCTACTCTAACCCAAACCCCCCTTAAATAAACCTAACACTACCCCCTGAAGATTTCCCTACCTTGAGTCGTTTTCACCCAACCGTGCACCGATGGACCAAAAGAGGGCATCCGGAGCGGCAGAAGTCTTCATCCTATCCGGGCAGAAGAGGACATCCGGACCGGCAGACATCTTCATCCAAGCGGCATCTTCTATCTTCATCCATCCAACGAGGAGCGGCTCCATCTTCAAGACCTCCGGCGCGGAACATCCTTCTTGACGGACGACTAGACGACGAATGAAGGTTCCTTTAAGTGACGTCATCCAAGATGGCGTCCCTCAAATTCTGATTGGCTGATAGGATTCTATCAGCCAATCGGAATTAAGGTAGGAAAAATCTGATTGGATGATCCAATCAGCCAATCAGATTCAAGTTCAATCGGATTGGCTGATCCAATCAGCCAATCACATTGAGCTTGCATTCTATTGGCTGCTCCGATCAGCCAATAGAATGCAAGCTCAATCTAATTGGCTGATTGGATCAGCCAATCCGATTGAACTTGAATATGATTGGCTGATTCAATCATCCATTCAGATTTTTCCTACCTTAATTCTGATTGGCTGATAGAATCCTAACAGCCAATCGGAATTCGAGGGACGCCATCTTGGATGACGTCACTTAAAGGAACCTTCATTCGTCATCTAGTCGTCAGTCAAGAAGGATGTTCCGCGCCGGAGGTCTTGAAGATGGAGCCGCTCCTCGTCGGATGGAGGAATTTAGAAGATGCCGCTTGGATGAAGATATCTGCCGGTCTGGATGTCCTCTTCTGCCCGGATAGGATGAAGACTTCTGCCGCTCCAGATGCCCTCTTTTGGTCCATCGGTGCCCAGTTGGGTGAAGACGACTCAAGGTAGGGAGATCTTCAGGGGGGTAGTGTTAGGTTTATTTAAGGGGGGTTTGGGTTAGAGTAGGGGTATATGGGTGGTGGGTTGTAATGTTGGGGGGTGGTATTGTGTTTTTTTAACATGCAAAAGAGCTGATTTCTTTGGGGCATGCCCCGCAAAAGGCCCTTTTAAGGGCTGGTAAGGTAATAGAGCTGTTAACTTTTGTAATTTAGAATAGGGTAGGGCATTTTTTTATTTTGGGGGCTTTGTTATTTTATTAGGGGGCTTAGATTAGGTGTAATTAGATATAAAGATATAAAGAAATCTTGTAATATTTTTTTATTTTTTGTAACTTAGTTTTTTTTATTTTTTGTAACTTAGTTTATTTAGTTGTATTTAATTGCAGGTATTTGTAGTTAATTAATTTAATTTATTTATTGATAGTGTAGTGTTAGGTTTAATTTTAACTTAGTTTAGGATTTATTTTACAGGTAATTTTGTATTTCTTTTAGCTAGGTAGTTATTAAATAGTTAATAACTATTTAATAACTATTCTACCTAGTTAAAATAAATACAAAGTTACCTGTAAAATAAAAATAAATCCTAAAATAGCTACAATATAATTATTAGTAATATTGTAGCTATCTTAGGGTTTATTTTATAGGTAAGTATTTAGTTTTAAAGAGGATTAATTTAGTTAATAAGAGTAATTTTTATTTAGAATTATTAAAATAATATTTAAGTTTGGAGGGTGTTAGGGTTAGTGTTAGACTTATGTTTAGGGGTTAATTAATTTAATATAGATGGCGGCAGTATAGGGGGGGCAGGATAGGGGTTAATAAATTTATTATAGGTGGCAATGGTGTAGGGGGGCAGATTAGGGGTTAATAAATTTAATATAGGTGGCGGCGGGGTCCGGGATTGGGTTTAGGATTAAACAATTTATTTAGTTGCGGCGGGGTACGGGATCGGCAGGATAGGGGTTAATACATTTATTATAGGTGGCGGCGGTATAGGGGGGGCAGGATAGGGGTTAATAGGTATTATGTAGGTGGCAGAGGGGTCCGGGAGCGGCGGTTTAGGGGTTAATCAGTTTATTAGAGTGGCGGTGGGCTCCGGGAGCGGCGGTTTAGGGGTTAATACATTTATTATAGTTGCGGCGGGTCTAGGAGCGGTGGTTTAGGGGTTAATAACTTTATTTAGTTGCGGGGGGTTCTGGGGGCCCCGGTATAGGGGGCAGAACAGTGTAGTTTAGTGTGGGTGCTTAGTGACAGCTTATCAATAAAGCTGGGAAAAAGCCGAAGAGCAGCGAGATCGGATGAGTGATAACTATCACAGTCCTCTGCTCATCGCCCCGTACTTGGTGCGTGACTTTTTGACAGCTTTTTTTATAACTTTGGCAAGCGTATTCAGGTCCACGGCGGCGATGTGAGGCGAGCTTAGGCGGGCGTATTGGGGCCTATGGGTACTATTTGTTCCCAGTAGGGATGGGCGAATGTGTAAATTTCCGAATTCGAATGTTAGAATGAATGTTATTACCAAAATTCGAATTACAAATCCGAATGTTGATACTAACGCATATTCTTAAAAATTCTATAATCAAATGCTATTTACAGTTTTCGAATGTCACTTTCAAATTCGAATGTTTAGAATTAGATCGAATGTCCACTTTTGAAATTTCGAATTTAACATTCTATTTAATAAATACTATTCAGAAGTTCAATAGTTTATGTGGTAGGGAATCTAGTAAATTGATACATAATAGATACAAATATATCAATTTGAATGTTTCTATTTCGATCGAATATTGCATAATTTGAATATTACATTGAAAGAAAGTCTTAGAAATACTATTACAAACATACAAATTTGAATTTTTAAAATTTGAATATTGCATAACTCGAATATTAAATTTAAATAAAGCATTATAGAAATACTATTACAAACATATAAATTCAAATTTTTCGAATTTGAATATTGCATAATTCCAATAATACATTTAAATAAAGCATTATAGAAATACTATTACAAATATATAAATTCTAATTTTTCGAATTCGAATATTGCATAATTCGAATATTACATTTAAAAAAAGCATTAGAAATACTATTACAAATATATAAATTCTAATTTTTCTAAACTAATATTTTCAAATGTACTCGTAAAAATTTGAAACTTAACATTTGAAAATCGAATGTTAGAATGTTATATAAACATTCGATTCGAACAAACGAACGAATGTGTTGAAATTAGTTTCATTTTTCGAATGTTGCGCAATATTCGCCCATCCCTAGTTCCCAGTTAATATATATGTAAATGCTTATATATATATATATATATATATATATATATATATATATTTGTGTGTTAATATGTGTTTATACACATATTAACACAGAAATATATATGTATATTTTCATTCTCGTGAGGGCAATGCTTCTGTTATATCTGACTACAAGGTCACCTTCGCATTGCACCTCACTTGTAATACAAGCGTGCATTTACGTTCGATGGTATTACTAAGTTGAGCGCAAATATTGCTTTCACAGAAGAGATATTTTGCGCTCAATTTGTAATCTGGCCCACTGAGTTTTAACTTAATTAACAAATAAAGGGCTAGATTATGAGTGGAGCCTTATTATCGCTCCCGCTCGCACGTTAACTCTGCTCGACTTCTGCTCTTTTCGTGCATTACAAGTTGAAAGTAAATATTTTTCGATTGCGATCTAACCCAACGTGCGCAAAGAGCAGAAGCTGGAATATTGCAATGGTATTGCATTAGGACACTCCCCCATAGGCTTCAATGGAGAGAGAAAGTGGAAAAAAAACTTGCACCCATAATCATCATGCACTAAGCCCTTAATCTAATAACCCCTAAACCGCCACATAGCCGACTGCAAAGTTCTGTCTACTCTATTAACCTCTAAGCTGCCTCAAAGCCAAACACAACAACCCCACTACACTATTAACATATAAATTGACACAACCCAACGACAGAAACTACCCCACTACTCTATTAACCCCATAAACTGCCACAACCCCATCCCAAAATACCCACTAACATCTAAACCCTCTAACCAGCTAAACCCCCTAACCTAACAGCCTCTAAGTCACACCAAAGAAAATTAACCTTAACGGAAAAAACCTTACAGTACTTTTATAAATAAAAAGCCTAACCTTACCTTAAAGAATCCCTTAGCCTTAACTTAAAAATGAAAGAACCTAACATTGTAGAAATGTAAGCTTCCATTACATTCCCAAATAGTTATGCCTATTCTAACCCCGCCCAAAAAACAAAATAAAAAGCCTATACTAACACTAAATGATTGCAAACACCCTTAAAAGGACTTTTTCTAGGGTATTGTCGTTATGTGACTGAGCTCTTTTTCAAACAAATGCCTAGATTACGAAAGCAAAGCAAATGAAGTATGTTTGTTTTTTTAGGCTCCCTCAAGCGTCTTCAGCCCCTCTAACCTCATCATTCCTTATGTTATTGAATATTATTTAATAACATAAGGACTTGTGAGGCTAGAGAAGCTGAAGACACTAGAGGGAGCCTAAAAAAAAAACATAACTCACTTATGCAGCAGTTAGGGCAACACTCGTAGTCTAGGTGAAAGAAAACTCCCAACACCATTCTACAGGGTGGGGGGGTGGTGCCCCCCAAAAAAAGGGTATTTAAAAAATATATATATTTTATAATAGGCTGGGCATTGCCTTTAGAAGGGAATTTAGCTCTTTGTTTCTGCCCAAAAACCACCCCCTACAAAAAATCTAAAAAAACACCCCTACAAAAAAGCCCATTTAAGTGCTATTGCTATAGTTTAGTGTTAGTGTAAGCTTTTATTTTGGGGTGTTTTTTTAAGTGAGGTTTTAGAATAGGCATAACTGTTTTTATTTTTGGTAAAAAAATAAAAATAAATCCGTAATAGTAGGTTATTTTATTTTTCAGGTAAGGTAAGCTTATTTTGATTTTTTAGGTAAGGTTAGTTTTTTTGGGTAACTTAGGGGGTGTTAGATTAGGGGGGTTAGCTGGTTAGGGGGTTTACATTTTAGTGGGTACTTTGCAGTGGAGGTTGTGGCTGTTTAGGGGTTAATAGTGTAGAGGGGTAGTTTGCAATGTGGGTTTGCGGTGGTTTAGGGATTAATAGAGTAGTTTAGTGCAATTGTTTCCTCTGGCCAAACTCTGAGATGAAAGGTTGCATAAGTTTGAGCTCGAATGTAATTGCATTTACTTTCAATTTGTAATATGAGCGGACATTGCCGATCAACACTGCCTAAAGAAAATTTGGAGAGCGTAAATTACCGTGAGTTCGAGCAAATTAATTTGTGATAGTTTTAACAGAACGCCACATGTAATATGGATTTGAGCGACAAGAACACTGCAATCTTGCAATCATGTTTATGCTCCTCGCTCAAAGGATAGTGCACCACTCTGAGGCATATCTTTGCCTAGGCAAACAATGCACTTGCCTAGGGTGGCAGATTGGGTGGGGGCAGCACTTTTTTGTGACTACATTTGTAAGAAGCTTACAGTTATTTTAGAAGTATTATACAGGTGTATAATAAGAGCTTTTGCTCAAAGAGCTTACATTATATGAGGGTATAATAAGAGACTGCTCATGGAGCTTACAGTTTAGTGGTAGTTCTGAACCTTTCTTCTATTCAGATAGCTATTGCCTTTAGTTCTGTTGGCTTTTATCACTTAGAATTGTATTTGGGGAAGTATTTTTTCAAGAAATATGTTTATTTTTATTTATATATATATTGCAGCAATAGATAGATGTGTGTGTGTATTTGTGTGTGAATGTGTATAACCCTGTGTGTATCTGTAACTGTGTGTATGTGTCTCTGTGTGTATTTATTTTGGAAATGCCATAAAACGATTCACATTACTCCCTGACCAAAAAATATTATGACCAAAAAAGGCCTAAAACTTGGGGGGGGGGGGGGGGGTTTGTAGGGGGATAGCAGAACTTTGAGTGCCTAGGACAGCACAAAACTTAAATACACTGGTGCTACCATTTGTAATCTGGCCCAAAGAGTTTTCCTTTCTTTCAACATCCTCACTTACTGGAATAATTTTCTAATTCTCCGACCCAGAAATGCACACTGCAGACTTCACAAATCTAACCCTGCTACAAATCTAACCCTGCTACATATCTTTTCCTAATTGACTTTAGCGTTTAACTTCTGCAAAACAATTCACTTTGTATTAATATAATGACCTTGACTAGCTTTGTCATCTATAGACTTAAGCCCACGTTAACACCTACAAATAAGACAGGTGGTAAGAAGAGTTTAGGCATTGAAAAACAATTGCAGAAAACAAGATGTTAATTTACAATGTTACAAAGTTTATACTTGGCTGATATGTTATTCTATGTAAAGGCAAAATAAATGTCTTGTATTTAAAAGATGTTTTTAGTGTAGGTGGTGGTTTATATAGGCAAACTATACAATTTCAAGTAGCAAAATAAACTTAAAGGATAAAACATTAAATACACTCCAGTAGGTAAAATGGACTATTGGGAACACATTTAAGGGAGAATATTTTAGAGTATAGTGTCCCTTCAAGTAGATACATTATAAAGTTATCAACCCAGTAAGAGGCATTTTCTGTGAGGTTCTAACTTCAGAAATAATTCCAATGCGGATCTGTGTCCTTTTTTAAAATAAAAATTGTATGCTCTAATGAAAGTTTAATTTTGACCTCCATGTTGTGGTATTTAGATACGTATCTATCATGCAATACCACCAGGGAGGCATCTGATTTGCACCAAATGTATTTTACAGCATGACAACTTTCCCAAATATACAGCCAAAGTCATTAAGAACTATCTTCAGCATAAGAAATAAAAATGAGTCCTGGAAATGATGGTTTGACCCCCACAGACCCCTGATCTCAACATCATTGAATCTGTCTGAATTACATGAAGAGATAGAACTGAGGCTGCTTAAATCCACAAAAATGTGGGTAGTTCTACAAGATATTTGGAAAAAACTACCTGCCAAATTCTTTAAAAACTGTGTGCCAGTATACCTAGAAGAATTGATGTACCGGTATATATATGTACTGTATATATATATATATATATATATATAGTAGCAAGGAAAAACACTCTCACTCAATACAACAACTGTTAGGGTGCTAGTGCAGAGTAAATACAGCAGAAAAAAAAAAACTTGTACTCTGGTCTTTTTAAAAATAAACTTTACTGTGAAAAGTAGTGACGGGGACAAAGTATCTTCAAAGTTCGGTGATACTTTGTCCCCGAAAAATCACTACTTTTCACAGTAAAGGATTATTTTTTTAAAAAACAGAGAGAGCAAGTTTTTATGTTCTGTTATATATATATATATTATTATTTTTTTTACATGAGACTAAATAAATACCATTCTGTGAGTTTTTGAAACGTCTATAAATATTTTCACCCTAAAACACTAAATGAACCTTTAAGTTCACAAAACAAATAAAAAGAAGGAAAGACCTTGCAATTCCACTAATATATTGCACATGCTTTTTAATCAATGAAATAAGATGTTGAAGCCAAATAACCCTGTATAAAATAAGTGCACTTAAATATAGGGTCATAAGGGATCATAGTTTTGGTGTTCTATTATATTGTGGTTGATGGTAACATAATATTTTGAATATTTATTGTTAATTATTAAGTGATCATTTACCTGAACAATATATATATATATATATATATATATATATATATATATATATATATATATATAGGCAAAAAGAGTCAGTTGCACTCTCACAAACAGTTCTCCAAGGGCCAGGGTGCTAGAGTAGTTGAAATGTAGCAAAACAGGAAACAGCACTCTCTGGACTTAAGTAAAAAACAAGTAGTTTATTCAGTAACGTTTCGGGGAATGCGCGGTCTGATGAAGGGGAGCATTCCCCGAAACGTTACTGAATAAACTACTTGTTTTTTACTTAAGTCCAGAGAGTGCTGTTTCCTGTTTTGCTATATATATATATATATATATATATATATATATATATATATATATATATATATATATATATATATATATATAAATACAGTATATATACACACACACACACACCTATATATATATAGCTATCATTAATTAGAAAAAAAAATACATAAATGAAGAGTGTGTAAATTTGTATTTTTTTCCTGAAGCATTGGCATTAAAAACTGGCAAATGTTACAGGTGTTCTGAGCTGTACTTCTTATAAAAAGTTTATTGTTCCTTTCTCTAGAAAAGTATTTGACTCCAATAATTTTTGTGATTTAAACAATAAAGTTAGTTAACGTAACCTCATTAAGTAAAACTTGTTTCAAGGCCAATTTCTAAAAATTTAAGAGGCACTGCAGGAATTAATTTGAAATTATTATTTTTTTTTTGCCAAGAATAAGGTCCAAATAATTATATATCATTATATTAGCTCTTAGAATGCAATATGAAAATATTGTATTAAATAAAATACTATGATTTAAAATGAATAAGGAATATTGCAGGCATTGCAAAAAAGATATATACCCAGGTATAGCACACAGAATAATTTAATAACACTTTAAAAAAATATTAATTCTGAAAAAGACAGTAGAATTTAGGTACAACATTAACTATTAATTTTGCATGATATAGAGAAAAGCAAACTCATTCTGTCTAGATTGTCAGTACATCATTTTCTTCCTAAAACTACCCTATAATGACCCTCAGGAGTATAACTCTTTTCCTTCTTTTATTATGTGGTTAGCTTCTGTTGTATTTTTTAAAAGAAATATGGAAATATGTCACTCATAAATATGCTTAGGAAACAGCTAGAATTTTTGTTATATATGCATGTATATTTGCATGCAAAATAATTCTTTTAAAAACATTTTAAGCTTTTATATAATTAGCTTAATTTGTTTTGCAGTTCAGGACAAAAGCCCTTATGAAGTCTTGTGAATATGTTAAAGTTGTCTGTTTTGCTGTGATCATCTAGGACAGATATAATAGAGATCCTGTATGTTTCAAGCAATCACTGTGTAGTATGTTGTAGGTTTAATGGATCCTGTAGGATACACTTCAAACTCTACCAGGAGAGTGGAAGAAAACAGCTTTTAAAGCAAAATTACAGGTAAAGAGATCAAAATAAATAATGACACAGTTGTTGTTTTTTTTTCAAAGTTATAAAATAATTTGAACATATAATTAAATATTAATGGTGAATTAGAGTGTGAATTTAATTTTCCATTGTCTTTGACAACCCCTTGTCACATCCACTAGATGTGAGTCATTCCCATAATCAATGAATCAGCATCTATATATAAATTGTTCACCTCTTGGCACAGAGAACAAGGCCCACTGAATGATCCTGGAATCACAAAAATGCTTCAATACCTTACAGACAAAACAAAAACAAATACACTGTAATCCAATCCACTTTAAGGGCTAGATTACAAGTGGAGTGCTAATGATAGCACACAATCACCAATATTGCTGGTCCTCAATACCATAAGCGCACAACTTTGATATTACAAGTCCGTGGTCAAGCACGGGTTAGAGGGGACATATTCACTCGAGCGCCAATGTCCGCTCGTATTATAAGTTGAAAGTAAATGCGATTGCTCTAATGCAATCACAGTTAATGCCCAAACTTCATACATGACCTGAAAGGTTGCATAAAGAGTGTGGCCAGAGGAAACAGTTGCACTAAGCTACTATATTAATGCAAGAATGAAAAACTTTAATTTGCTAATAAAACTTTTATTGGAAGGCTATATGAACAGGCAAAACTCAAGAAGGCAATCATAGTAATTAAAATTTGCATTGGCAGTACTGGACAAAAAAATACCCTGCTTGAAGGGTGACTTTAAAAATAATTGGTGTTAGATATGACTGTATAAACTGGAAAAACAATGGAGCTCTCAAGAAATTCCAAAGATGACATCTGTAAGTAGCTTTACATGAACACATCTGATGTAGCTCAGCGCAAAACAATAGTACATAAAACGGTTGTGGATTCACGTCAAGGTTTTGCTTGATCTAAAAACAAAAAATATGGCTAATTGCTATATGAAAATAGGGAGCTATTATGCCACAAGTGCCATATTGTAAAGAGATAACTTGGTTTGTCACAAATTTCTGATGATTGGCTGTGCTGGAACAGGATGATGAGAATTGCTGCTAACACAAGATGCCTCACATAGAATATATTGCAGCACACAGATATTGTCAGTTTTACCAGTTTCCATTTGTGAAAGCCCAATAAATTCATAATCGTTTAACAAGTTATAATGACTTACAAAATAATATTTGGTAGAAGAGATTATAAGCTTTTTGCAGCTACAGTAATGCGTATTCACTAATCTAGCTGTTTATAATATTCTTCGCTAAATAATACAAGTTCTTTGAATAGCTTAAATTTCATATTAACAACAATGTCAAACATTGATTCAGTGTTTGGAAAAAGACAAAAATCATGGCATAAAAACACACTGTAGTTTAACTTGTCTATATTTGCCTGTGCACAGCTAAATAAACAAGATAATGCTAGAGAAATAGTATAGGGATATGAATATCAAATATTAGTAATAAAATAATTATACATAGTGTAAAAAAATATATATATATATTCTATGGATTATTTAGATTTTTTTGCAGTATGTATAATAATTTTTGATAATTTTTATTAAAAATGTTTAATATGTTATTCTTCATGTGTTGCTGACCCAACATTTTTTTGGAACTATATCACAAAACGCAAAACATTATATGTATATTATACATTCCTATGTTCTTCCGTTAAAATATGTAATTTTATTAAATATATATTTCTATACATATTTGATAATGTAAATGTAAAACGGATATAGAATTAGATATTCAATATCAGTGTGTGTATGTATATATATATATATATATATATAGAGAGAGAGAGAGAGAGAGAGAGAGAGAGAGAGCGAGAGAGAGAGAGAGAGTGAGAAAAGAGAAGAGGGCGCCTCATAGTGTATTACAGATTGCTGAATTTTTCAACAAACAGGTAGAAATATGCTCACCAGATGCCGTTGCACCGTACTATAACCAGTGCTTGAATGCAGGCTAGCACCTTATACAGCAGCTAGTACACTGTCAGCTGTTCCTTAGCTGAAGGCTGATAGAGATTTCGGAACTCCCAAGAGTTTTTCGCCAGTCAGGACTATGATTTATTACACCAATTGGAGATAAAATAAGCTGAAACTGAGACAACTTCCCAAGTATAGTATAAAACAAAGCTTTAATCCTTTTTTGCATTTGCCTGATAAATCGACCATTGAGTGGTCGAGAAACGTGTTGCAGCAAAGAGATAGGTTTTGCTGATGCGCAAACCTTTTATTATCAACTTGTAACATGCACACAACCCGACGTGCACAAAAATCTCACTTAAAGCGAAATTTACTCTCAAGTGGAAGCACTAAATAGCTTGTCACCTGTAATCAGACCCTAAATAGATATTTGTAGTGTGCAAATGCTACTCAAATCAGGCAAAAAAAAACCCAATTTTTTCAAGGATTCAAGTCTGTTGAAGAAATATTAAATGAGAATATTCTAATGGATTGCTATACTGGTGCTGAATTGTTTCAATCTAAGTAATGAAAAAGTTAACACATTCAAAATCAACTGGAAGATTTAATAATAACTGGGTTTACTAACTATTTTCAAATGGATCGGAATGACCTCAAATCTGAAAACAAATAAAAAGCATGATAGTTTTTTTAAGATGCCTTCATATGTCCACATACCTCTTCTTGTATTTGTAATATTTGTGTGCATTTTTGCCTTTTTTCATTTAAGTATTTTTGGGAGATTTAGATTTTATTTTTAAATGACAACAATTTCATCTAAAAAATTGCATAATGTAACAAAATGAAAATAAAGGTAGATAAAACACATGGTCCAGATGTCATGAATCAAAAGGTTCTAAGTAAACTTAGCCTGGTCATTATTTATAAATCTATAGAATCCCTTACATCATGCTGGGTATATAATGAGATTGGCAGAAAACAGATGTAGTATTATTTAAAGAAAAAAATAGAGCTCAACCATGAAATTAAAATCCAGTAAGCCTAACATCAATAGTGGAGAGGATCCTTGTAGGATTACTGAAATTTATAGTAATCAGGAATACATGCCGGAAAACAGGATTATAGAAAGGGCCACTATTTTTTGTTTGAGATAGCTCATGTCAAAATTAATTATTTAATTTCTTTCAAGAACAAGGTAGAGCAAATTAGAACCTAGAAGAAATAATTGTTGCACAACAGTATGTTTTGGATTCATTTCAATATTTTGTCATAACATTCTCTAAAATAGAGTCCAATGCTTTTTACTAGACTGTGGGCTGCTAATCAAACAAATGGAAGAGTGATATAAAATTTATTTTATTCTAACATTAGTGTGTGATAATGCTATTTCCTCTGATAGCGGACTTGCTGCAAAGTTTATAAAGGTATTTCTTAAAATAAATAAACACAACGTTATACAAATAGTATCTTTCTAATGGATTTTTTTTTACATAGATCCCAATGGCTGTCATACAAAGAAATGATGAATATGTGAAATCAAATCTACCTATACATAATTCATCTGGGATGAAAAACGTATATCCTCCTTTGTGTTCCGGTACCATTTATATGCTGATGATACCCAAATCTATCTTTCCTCTACTGGTATCTCTCCCCTTTACAGTGAATGGATAAAATAGGAACTAATAAGCGCAGAGTGTAATCGCTAAACTCCTGAATTACCTATGGGTCCCTTTCAAAGGTGTAGAAAATCAACATAAAATAGTTAAAAATAATCAGGAGCGCTAAAAAAGCTAAAAACGATTGTATAAATATATTAAAGTGCTAAGTGGCGGCCCCTATGTGCCAAAAATATTAATAAAGTGCAAAAAATCACTTATAGAATGAGTGTATCTAATTTGATTAATAATTTATCATAAAGTGCATTCATGTAAAGGTTTATCCAAACAGGTGTATGTCTATTATTACATATGCCTATAGGATTTCTATGTATCTAAGAACATATAGAAAGAACATATAGAAAAAATGTAGAGAGAAAATGTCCTCTAGTGCAATATATTAAAAGCACAAGCTGTGATATGTGAATCTGTGTCTAGTATAACCAAAGTGCTATACCTACAATCAAGTGAAAAGAAAGTACAAGCTGTGATTCCCAGAGCTAATTTATAAATATGTGTATAGTGTAACAAAGTGCTATAACTAAATCCGGTAAAAGAAACAGTATCTACAATCGTTATTTTATAAATTAAAATCTACAAATAAGATAGTAGGAAATTATAAACATAATATGCTTAAAATCAATAAATGTGTCAAAACACTAGAATTGAATGTGATAATTAAAATACAACAAATAGAGTTTTAAGGCTCTGCCTAAAATTTAATCAGTAGTCAACATGTGCAAACAAAATAAGAATAAAAACGGACGTCTCCGTATAACACTAAAAAAGGTTGCCACAATATATAGATGAGAAAGGAATTGGCATTTCAAATATAAAAATCCGGATAGCCAAATAAGCAGTTCTTATTGTAAACGGGAATACTTATCTTACCCGTAACCAGTTCACAAAGTTAGTTGGAGGGGAAATGTCCTAACTTGCCTCCAAACAATTCAGCGGTCAGTCCCGTAAATGAAAAATTACCGCCGTAGCGGAGTGACGTCACTTTTTGTAGGCGCTGTTCACAGGGCGCAATCTGATTGGTCCTTAGGTGGGCAGTGTCAAATTTTTCTTCTGCCGTAGTCCTTAGAATGAGGTATCCGCTCTTAAGTGCCAACGAGCACGCAGGATACTAGTTAGAACATCCGTTGTAAGGGGACAAATGCTCCGATCAGTTTATGGCAATATAGTCTCACCTTACTTTAAAATAAAGCCAGTCCAGTGCGCACAATCCTCCAAGTGTGCAGTGAATGTGGAATCTTCTATTTCAAAAGTGCTGGTGCCAGTGTGGAAAGTGCTTGTGCTGTTCCAAGGGTTGTGTTAGCTTGTTCTTAACCCAGGCAATTTTAATGAAATAGACAGGATTCTTTAGCAGATTTATAGTTCAAACTGCAAATATAGTAACAAAGTCCAAAGGCAACTTAACATCAACGTGTTCCTCCCTATACAGGGATTTTTCAAGATGAAGATGTTGCCGACAGTTGCACCTTTTTAAAGGTGTTCCCAATTTTTCATTGGTCCAAAGTAATTAGTTAAGGTGGTAGAAATAGTTACATAAGGTGGTATTGGCAGACCTCTATTTTTGGCAACCTTATAATTTATATGAAAATACATATAATTTATATGACACTTTAAAAAAATAAGAACTTAATGAAATATTTGACAGTATAATCAGTAAAACCTTGATATAAGAGCCTATAAACAATTTTAAGAAAAATACATGAGTGTAAAGAAATATATCTGAATATCTAAATATATATATATATATTATATATATTAAACATAGGGTATTATATATAAAAATCGATTTTTAAAATATCAATTTATACATATAAATAAATAGACAATTTTATTGATATATAAAAATATACAATATAAATTATAAACTTAAAAATATAGTTAATACTCAGAACACTAATAGGTACAGAAAATATTTTTTATATACAAGGGTGGGAGAATAGTTGGTTATTTGAGAATGATAAAAATCTAAAATGGGGTTAGTCCAATAAAAATGGTGAGATATCAAGTTCTGAGTTCAATCCAGTAGGGAATAGTGTCTCATATTTATAAATGAACTCTGCTTCTTTTAATTTAAGGAATTTTTCTATATTTCCCCCTCTCCAATTTTGTTTAACATGTAATATTCCCCAATATTTAAGATCTGAAGTTCTGCCTTTATGTTTTAGTTTAAAATGTTTGTACAAATTAGTATCATCAATTCCTTTTTCGATACAAAGAAGGTGCTCCCTTATTCTATCTTTGACCATTCGTTTTGTCTCACCAAAGTAAATCAAATCACATATACATTTAAGGGCATATATAACTCCCTTGGTGGTGCATCTGATGCATTCTTTAATTTTAATTTCATCTCCTGATTTTGGGACCTTTAATATTCTTCTTTTATCACTATGTTTGCAGGCCTTACAGTTGATGTTAAGTTGCCTTTGGACTTTGTTACTATATTTGCAGTTTGAACTATAAATCTGCTAAAGAATCCTGTCTATTTCATTAAAATTGCCTGGGTTAAGAACAAGCTAACACAACCCTTGGAACAGCACAAGCACTTTCCACACAGGCACCAGCACTTTTGAAATAGAAGATTCCACATTCACTGCACACTTGGAGGATTGTGCGCACTGGACTGGCTTTATTTTAAAGTAAGGTGAGACTATATTGCCATAAACTGATCGGAGCATTTGTCCCCTTACAACGGATGTTCTAACTAGTATCCTGCATGCTCGTTGGCACTTAAGAGCGGATACCTCATTCTAAGGACTACGGCAGAAGAAAAATTTGACACTGCCCACCTAAGGACCAATCAGATTGCGCCCTGTGAACAGCGCCTACAAAAAGTGACGTCACTCCGCTACGGCGGTAATTTTTCATTTACGGGACTGACCGCTGAATTGTTTGGAGGCAAGTTAGGACATTTCCCCTCCAACTAACTTTGTGAACTGGTTACGGGTAAGATAAGTATTCCCGTTTACAATAAGAACTGCTTATTTGGCTATCCGGATTTTTATATTTGAAAAGCCAATTCCTTTCTCATCTATATATGGTGGCAACCTTTTTTAGTGTTATACGGAGACGTCCGTTTTTATTCTTATTTTGTTTGCACATGTTGACTACTGATTAAATTTTAGGCAGAGCCTTAAAACTCTATTTGTTGTATTTTAATTATCACATTCAATTCTAGTGTTTTGACACATTTATTGATTTTAAGCATATTATGTTTATAATTTCCTACTATCTTATTTGTAGATTTTAATTTATAAAATAACGATTGTAGATACTGTTTCTTTTACCGGATTTAGTTATAGCACTTTGTTACACTATACACATATTTATAAATTAGCTCTGGGAATCACAGCTTGTACTTTCTTTTCACTTGATTGTAGGTATAGCACTTTGGTTATACTAGACACAGATTCACATATCACAGCTTGTGCTTTTAATATATTGCACTAGAGGACATTTTCTCTCTACATTTTTTCTATATGTTCTTTTATATGTTCTTAGATACATAGAAATCCTATAGGCATATGTAATAATAGACATACACCTGTTTGGATAAACCTTTACATGAATGCACTTTATGATAAATTATTAATCAAATTAGATACACTCATTCTATAAGTGATTTTTTGCACTTTATTAATATTTTTGGCACATAGGGGCCGCCACTTAGCACTTTAATATATTTATACAATTGTTTTTAGCTTTTTTAGCGCTCCTGATTATTTTTAACTATTTTATGTTGATCTCTCCCCTTTACTCAACCAGATTACCAGCTGCCTTTCTGCAATTTCCTCTTGGAGGTCTTAGCACTACCTCCAACTCAACTGCTTCTTATTTCCACCTCTCCTAAACACCCCACAACTGGCTTTTCTTTTACTGTAGGAGACTCTATTCTCAAAACCTTATCCCGTGTACCCTGTCTTAGTGTCACATATAACTCTAAAATCACATTCATTTAACATATACAAGCCCTTATCATATCCTGCTGTGCAAGCCTACACAATATCTCCAAAATGTGTACTTCCCTTAATAAAGAAACTAAGAAAAAATAATAATCCATTATACTGTCCAATACAGATTTCAGGTTATTTAAGCATGATGATGATTGTCATGTTATTTTACCCAATAAACATGCAATTATAAGCAACATTTGTTAACACTAAATGCAAAATACATTTACTTGCCATTTATGTCCATCATTGACCTTCTATAGATAATGAATAATATGATTAGTGTGACAAAAAATATGCGCAATGTTTTATGTATTTGTGGAAAAATGTTGTAAACAGAACAAAGGACAAGGACACACACATATATATACACACTCATACACAGACATACATATATACAGTATATATATATATATATATATATACACACACACTCATACACACACATACATACATACACACACTCACTCATACAGGTATGCCATTTTAGAGGGTTTTGTGGAATGCTATAACTTCCTCCAATGATTATTGTTGCACCCCAATACTGAATTAACTGCTACCTTGTAATGCCGTATAGTAAAACTGCAGTTACTGAGAAGGTGCTTAATGGGACATTAGAGCAGAGCCGTGAACTGTAATGCTGATGCAGTGTAGACTCTTTATGGAAATACTCACTCCCTATGGCTTCTGTCCTGTTGGTGCAGAACCTCCCCAGATGTAGCTTGGAGACCAAGGCGTCTGTGCTGATTTAAGAGGAGTTCTATTGCAGTGGGACTTGGTGATTGGGAACAGAGGGACACCGGTTAAACTGCAGTGATCTGTCACACACTGATAAGGATAATATAATATAATGAATAACATTCGTTCTAACATTTGAATTTGAATATAAACACATTCGTCCCTCACTAGTTATTAGTGAACTATAATTAGCAGGATAAATAATAAACTACACAATCATCATATGCATTACAAAAAAAACTTTATCGGGCACATATAAGACCAGTCTCACAACACATGTAGGAATTTTGGAATGATAACCTCTCCTCAGACATTTTCAATACAGCAGTACTGACATTAAAGGGACATGAAACCTTATTTTTTTCTTTTAAGTTTCATACAGCGCATACAACTTTCCTATGTTATTCTGTTATTTAATATTCTTTTTGTATCCTTTTTTGAAAAAACGCCTATGCACATGGGTGAGCCAATAACACAAGGCATGTATATGCAGTCACCAATCAGCAGCTCCTAAGCCTACCTATGTATGCTTTTGAACAAATGATACCAAGAGAACAAAACCAATTAAATGATAGAAGTAACTTGGAAAGTTGCTTAAAATGGCATGCTCTATCTGATTAATGAAAGAAAAACTGGGTTTCATATCCCTTTAATTAACTATTTAAAAACTGAATATTCGATCATCAGGTGAAGTGAATTAGCAATGCATAATTGTGCATAGTAAACAACATTGTTATGAAGTGTGAGGGCTTTATCTGTATTGTCAGTGTATTTATTCTTGTTTAAGTTTCTGTGGTTCTGCTTTGGCATGTCAAGCTTTCATAAGAGAGCACAAATGAATTCAATTCAATAAATTCATATCTATTTAGACATTTACAAAAAATGTTCCTGTTCATATTAAAATTATACCTCCCAACTGCTGGGGAACTAAATGTGAGATCATTTAGTTACTGCTTTCACAGATATGAACATAAGAAAAGTTTTTATTGTTTTATTCACCATACAGGGGACGGGTATACTAAGGTAAGGCATGCAGGTTGTGGGGAATAAAGGGGGACACAAATTTGTCTTGCTCGGGCCCCGCAAATCCTAAGGGTGGCCCTGGGTCAGGTACATAACCGGAGCACAGTGACTTTCACCTGTAACACCCACCTTGCTTGATATTAAGTTTCCAGCTCCTCTAACAAACTAGTTTATAATATCTGACTTCTAGACTTTAGATAGTAATACATTAGCAAATCATCTTTCACTAAACCCTGACTTCACTTTAAAACATTTCATTTTTGAAAATTATATTTAATCTTTAAAAACAAATAAATGATGCAATAGTTAATAGTATACTAAATAATAATAATAATACTACAATAAGGATTTTTTACATGGAACAAACAAAACACTGTCTTTCTTTACTGTTAAATAGTATTTAAAGGGACATAAAACCCCAAAAAATTATTTCATGATTCAGATAGAGAATACAATTTTAAACAACTTTCCAATTTACTTCTATTATTTAATTTCCTTTCTTCTCTTGTTGTCCTTTGCTGAAAGGTTTATCTAGGAAAGCTCAGGAGCAGTAAAGTACCTATGTTGCAGCTGCTGATTGGTGAATGCATATATATACTGATTGTCATTGGCTCATCCATGTGTTCAGTTAGAAAATAGTAGTGCATTGCTGTGCCTTCAACAAATGATACTAAGAGAATGAAACAAATTAGATAATAGAAGTAAATTAGAAAGTTGTTTCAAATTGTATTCTCTATATGAATCATTAAATTTTGGGGGGGTTTCATGTCCCTTTAAGCGCTTTTAAAATTTAAGATAATGTTCTAGCAATTTCCACTATTTACAAATAACATATACATGAGTTTAAAGGGACACCCAAGTCAAAATTAGATTATCAATCAGATAGAGCACACAATTTTAAACAACTTTCCTATTCACTTCCATGATCTAAATGTGCACAATCTTTTTCTATGCACACTTTCTGAGGCACCAGATCCTACTGAGCATGTGTAAGATTGACAGAATATATGTATATGCATTTGTGGCTGATGGTTGTCACATTATGGAGTGGGAGGGAAACAAAGAACTAACTTTAAAATTTGTCAGGAAGAAATCTACTACTCATTTGAAATTTGTTTGCATTGTCCTTGTATTATGCATTTACTGATTCTGCTATTCTGCTATGTTTAGTTGTCCTTTAAAGTTTAAACCAAGCCCAAAAATGAAAAGTTCATGTAACCCATTAAAATGATGGTTATATGAGACTTTGCTTGTAAATCTAAATACTGCATTTTACTGTAAATGCACCTTAGTCAAACTTCAGAGCACTGAATAAAGGTATGCATAAGGCAGACAATGATTTGTTTGTTGTACTTTTTGAGGGGACCCTAAGGCAAATGTGGCTTGGTACTTTGCACTGAATTTTAACAGGCAGCTTGAAAACAATAATTAGAAGCATCTGTGGTTAATGAGAAAAGCATGAAAAAAAGCTGAGGCATGCTCAGTTGGGTTGACTTGGGTTAGAAAATGTTCCACACTGTTACATGGCTTAATAAAGAAATTTTGCATGAAGGAAAGCAGAGCTAAAAACTCCAAGAAATGTTTGGGTAAGGGTAATGTGATTGGCTTAATGACCTCCAGATGTGGCCAATACCATGACAGAATATAGTTTCTTGTGGCATAAATGTGTCTATGCTTCTTTGATAGACTTTTAGCAAATTTCACTGATGGGGACATTGCCAAAGTCAAAAGCCTTCGTTATACATAACCCTTATGTTGCTGCTCGGTTTTCACCTTCTTAAAGCACAGTATGTTCATTCCTCACAAGTGGTAAATGGTGTGCTTTATAGAAGCAAAATTCGAGCTATCCAAACCTAAAAATGGAATAATATAAATGACCATTAGCTACTAAACTATAATTATATATTTTTAAGATACTCAGAGATATCAAAACAGTTTGTTACTGCTATTTACTGATATTTATTTAATTGCTTTTTAAAGCCAATTGATAAATGGAATCCTATAAGCATCTAGGGCAACCAAATATTTTTGTTTTGCAGAGCATAAAGAGGTTTTTTCCACACTACTACACCAGAATACACATACAGTAGAGGGCCAGATTACAAGTGGCAATCTAACTTTTTCCCCGCTAATTGCGCTCTAAGTAAAAAAATATTGCAACCGTATTAGAGCATGTATTACAAGTTGAAAGTAAAAAGTTAGCGCATGAGTGAAAGACCAAGACACTCTATCGGCATGCTGAAAAAAACCTATTAGTTATTGCTCACACGCTAACCCGACACTGCGCTAAACCAGCTGCACTAAACCCGAAGGTGCGTTAGGAACATTTCACATTACTAAGAGAATGTTCTTTTTATTTATATATACAGTGGGGCAAAAAAGTATTTAGTCAGTCACAAATTGTGCAAGTTCTCCCACTTAAGAAGATGATGGATGTTCCGCGTCGGCTGGAAGAAGATGGCTCCGGAAGAAAGAAGATTGAAGATGCCGCTTGATAGAAGACTTCATCCCGATGATGGACTTCTTCAGCGCCCGCTAGGATCAAGACTTCAGCCCGATGATGGAATTCTTCAGCCGCCGCTTGGATCAAGACTTCAGCCGGAGGATGGACGTCACTCTTCAGCCCCCGCTTGGGCTTGGATGAAGACTTTGGACCCTTTTCTGGAGCGATCAGTGAACCCGGTGAGGTGAAGACAAGGTAGGGAGATCTTCAGGGGCTTAGTGTTAGGTTTATTTAAGGGGGGTTTGGGTTAGATTAGGGGTATGTGGGTGGTGGGTTGTAATGTTGGGGGGGTATTGTATGTTTTTTTTTTTACAGGCAAAAGAGCTGAATTCTTTGGGGCATGCCCCGCAAATGGCCCTTTTAAGGGCTGGTAAGGTAAAAGAGCTTTTCTATTTTAATTTTAGAATAGGGTAGGGCATTTTTTTATTTTGGGGGTCTTTGTTATTTTATTAGGGGGCTTAGAGTAGGTGTAATTAGTTTAAAGATGTTGTAATATTTTTCTAATGTTTGTAAAAAAAAAATTATTTTTTGTAACTTAGTTCTTTTTTATTTTTTGTACTTTAGTTAGTTTATTTAATTGTATTTATTTGTAGGTATTGTATTTAATTAATTTATTGATAGTGTAGTGTTAGGTTTAATTGTAGGTAATTGTAGGTATTTTATTTAATTTATTTATTGATAGTGTAGTGTTAGGTTTAATTGTAGATAATTGTAGGTATTTTATTTAATTAATTTATTGCTAGTGTAGTGTTAGGTTTAATTGTAACTTAGGTTAGGATTTATTTTACAGGTAATTTTGTAATTATTTTAACTAGGTAGCTATTAAATAGTTATTAACTATTTAATAGCTATTGTACCTGGTTAAAATAATTACAAAGTTGCCTGTAAAATAAATATTAATCCTAAAATAGCTACAATATAATTATAATTTATATTGTAGCTATATTAGGATTTATTTTACAGGTAAGTATTTAGCTTTAAATAGGAATAATTTATTTAATAATAGTTCATTTATTTCGTTAGATTTAAATTATATTTAAGTTAGGGGGTGTTGGGGTTAGGGTTAGACTTAGCTTTAAGGGTTAATACATTTATTATAGTAGCGGTGTGGTCCGGTCGGCAGATTAGGGGTTAATAATTGTAGGTAGGTGGAGGCGTTGTTGGGGGCGGCAGATTAGGGGTTAATAAATATAATATAGGCGTCGGCTGTGTTAGGGGCAGCAGATTAGGGGTACATAGGTATAATGTAGGTTGCGGCGGTGTATGGAGCGGCAGATTAGGGGTTAAAAAAATATGCAGGTGTCAGCGATAGTGGGGGCGGCAGATTAGGGGTTAATAAATATTATGTAGGTGTCGGCGGTATTAGGGGCAGCAGATTAGGGGTACATAGGGATAACGTAGGTGGCGGCGGTGTACGGAGCGGCAGATTAGGAGTTAAAAAAAATTAATAGAGTGGCAGCGATGTCGGGGGACCTCGGTTTAGGGGTACATAGGTAGTTTATGGGTGTTAGTGTACTTTAGAGCACAGTAGTTAAGAGCTTTATAAACCGGCAATAGCCCAGAAAGCTCTTAACTACTGACTTTTTTCTGCGGCTGGAGTTTTGTCGTTAGATTTCTAACGCTCACTTCAGCCACGACTCTAAATACCAGCGTTAGAAATATCCCATTGAAAAGATAGGATACGCAATTGACGTAAGGGGATCTGCGGTATGGAAAAGTCGCGGCTGCAAAGTGAGCGTTAGACCCTTTCCTGACTGACTCTAAATACCAGCGGTAGCCCAAAACCAGGGTTAGGAGCCTCTAATGCTGGTTATGACGGCTAACGCCAAGCTCTAAATCTAGCCGATAAAAAATTAATAAAACGGATAATGAATGTTTCAAGGTATTTGAGTAAGAAGTGAGGCAGGGCTTCACCTCTCATATGGGCAAAAATATATTTTTTATATAGGCTTAAAAAAAATAAAAAAAAATATTGCAATTTTTTTTCACAGCTACATGTTGTGCAATGGAGAGGCACAAGCAGGTCTGCCCTCCATTACACAACATGCTGCACCACCTACTGGATCAAAGTGGTTAAAATCATTGCATGACCCATAAGTGCTTATTTGAGGCAGGCCTCTTTGGGCTGACCCAATCCAGTAATAGGCATCAGTAATGGGAATTTAGGGTTGGGGCTGGATGCTAAATCATATAAAACAAAACAAAAATGGAAAAAAACTACTTTCATTTATTTTGTTGCTGCCCTGTGCAGCTGCCAGCTTTTCCAGTGAAAAAGAGAGTTTAGTACTATTACTTCCCCTCCAAGTGCAGTGGAATGTTCCACTGTCACTTCCTTATAGAGCAGGAAGAGATGCAGAGAGAACAGTGTTTTAGCCACATTTTATTAAAGTAAGTTCTGCAACCTTAGATTTTGCTGATAGGGATTCTGTTAGTGAAAATGATAATTTAATGAATGTGGTTTAGTGTTTCTTGTTTTTTTACTATTTTACAGCAGTTTAAGGATTGCTTTTGTATTTTGTTTACTCAAAGTTTACACCCACTACCTAAGTAGCTTGCCTCTGTGCTGCACACTAGTTTATAGTTGTATCACTCTCTTACTGACTTATGACTTCTTACATCTTCCTATTATGCTGTTTGTATGGATGAGTTGTTATTTGACAAGAGTAAGCTAGACCAACAGCATGGTAATGTAAAATGAAACCAATCAGTTTAGAATGAGTTATAGCAAATATTCTCCATGGCTCCTGTAGCTATAGTATTTCATTTAAACCAGGGATTCCTTAGGTGTATGTTGGACAACCCTGATGTAGACAACAAATAATAATGTATTAATGCTCCCATTCATATGTGCTGTTCTGTTTCAGATATTTAAAATAGATTGCAGACTATTAGCATTTGATAGTCACTTAAAATAAACTACTTAAACATTCAGTGGTGCCTCCCCCATTTCAGTGTTCCCTCTCTCCCCCCACTTATGTGCCTCTCTCCTCCCTCTGTCTCCCTCTCTCCCCACTTATGTGTCTCACTCCCCTCTGTCTCCCTCACTCCCCTCTGTCTCCCTCACTCCCCTCTGTCTCTATAACTCCCCTATGTCTCTCTCACTCCCCTCTGTGTCTCTCTAACTCCCCTCTGTTTCTCTCTAACTCCCCTCTGTGTCTCTCTCTTACTCCCCTCTGTGTCTCTCTCTCACTCCCCTCTGTGTGTCTCTCTCTCTCCCCTCTGTCTCTCTCTCCCCTCTGTCTGTCTCTCTCTCTCTCTCTCTCTCCTCTCTCTCTCTCCCCTCTGTATTTCTCTCTCTGTCTCTCCCCTCTGTCTGTCTCTCTCCTCTCTGTCTTTCTGTCTCTCCCATCTGTCTCTCTCTCCCCTCTCTCTATCCATCTCTCTTTCTCTATCCATCTGTCTCTCGCTCTATCCATCTCTCTATCCATCTCTCTCCCTGTCTCTCCCCTCTGTCTCTCTCCTTATGTGTCGTTTCTCCCCCATGGTCTCTTTTCTATCTCTGTCTCTCTTCCTCCCCCTCTGACTCTCTCATCCCTTATGTGTCTCTCTAAGCCTCTGTGTGATTGTCTCTCTCTTTCTCTCTAACCCTCAGTGTCTCTCTCTCCCTCTCCCCCTGTCTCTCTCTCCCTCTCCCCCCATCTCTCCCTCTCCCCCCGAGTGCTTTCCTGTGTTTCGGTCTACCTTTTATTTATTTAATTAATGAATTGGTGGTGCCATCTGAGGATGTGGCTTTATTTAAAGGGGTGGGGTCAATTTCACCAGCTGCCACTGGATCAAGACATTTTTATATTTACTGAATAATGAAGGAATCTATAAGCATAATTTGCAGCATTAAAGTAAAAAGTATGTTTTAAACATATTTTAATAGGCCTGGATTTCTAGATCTCATAATCAGAGCAAGCATTTTGTTATCTGGCAAGAGTTTCTGTTACAATCCTTTAGACTAAAATCAGATGTTTACTAAGTTGACCAGTTTTCAAAGACACCATTTAAAGGGACATGAAACCCATATGTTTTCTTTCATAATTTAGAAAGAGCATGCAATTTTAAATAACTTTCCAATTTACATCTAATATCTAATTGTCTTTATTCTTTTGATATCCTTTGTTGAAAATTATATCTAAATATGCTCAGTAGCTGCTGATTGTTGGCTGCACATAGATACCTCATGCGATTGGCTCACCCATGTGCATTGCTATTTCTTCAACAAAGGATATATAAAGAATGAAGGCGCATCCTAGCCACTGCCTCACCAGCCTCTGATGTCACTGCACATCACTGTTATACATATATACTATTTAGGCAATATGAAACATAAACATATTCCTCATATATATATATTAGATAATTCACCAGTATATGTAGAGTTTATATAAGAAAGTCCTCCACAGCGACGAAAAAACAAATCTGGTTTCTTGAAAGAATCTGCAGCTCCTCTTGATAGGGTATTTCCACAAACCCAAAAGAAATGTGTAGTCTAAAAAGATAGAGAGGAGAGAAGCGCAGAAGATGATTCAAGTGTAGGTTAATGTTTATTACATACAAAGCGCACAAAATGCTACTCACAAGATAAAATGATAAAACAGGCACATCAAGTGTGTAAGAGCTCCCTCGCAGTCGTATGACGTGAATCTTATTTAGTAGTTCAGGCGGAATTTGGGCTCCAAGTCTGTGGATTCCCCCACGCTGTTAGTTTCACGTACGGAAGCCAAAGTTCAAGGTTTGCCGCTTGCATATACGCCTCCAATCTCCACCGCTGCGTAAGGGACACACACACACACCCTCAGCTCTGTACGAATAGGATTACCTCTAATGCTGAGCTCACTGCACACGAGGACCTACGGTGGCTTCACAGGGTGAAAATACAACGGGACTTTCTCAAGAACAGATGATCTGTTTAGAAGGATAAAAATAGAGGTATAAAATTTCCTAAGTCCTGATTATAAATCTATCATCACTCAAATGTTAATTTTAATATTAGTACATAATTTAAACATATATAGTTCATAATGAGAGTAATAAGTTAATATTTAGGTATACGTTCCACCATAAAATCATTCCTACTAAAAGTAATAACATGAATCTAAAAATTCATATCCCAATATATACAACTGT